>NC_090444.1:857670717-857977106 GCF_031143425.1 Pleurodeles waltl | reverse complement strand
GGATACAGGGGCCAGTGTGTAGGAGACTGGACTGGCTTGTAGTGAGTACCAAGGGGTACTTACACCTTGCACCAGGCCCAGGTATCCCTTATTAGTGTATAGGGTGTCTAGCAGCTTAGGCTGATAGATAATGGTAGCTTAGCAGAGCAGCTTAGGCTGAACTAGGAGACGAGTGAAGCTCCTACAGTACCACTAGTGTCATATGCACAATATCATAAGAAAACACAATACACAGATATACTAAAAATAAAGGTACTTTATTTTTATGACAATATGCCAAAAGTATCTCAGTGAGTACCCTCAGTATGAGGATAGCAAATATACACAAGATATATGTACACAATACCAAAAATATGCAGTATAGTATTAGAAAACAGTGCAAACAATGTATAGTTACAATAGGATGCAATGGGGACACATAGGGATAGGGGCAACATAAACCATATACTCCAAAAGTGGAATGCGAACCACAAATGGACCCCAAACCTATGTGACCTTGTAGAGGGTCGCTGGGACTGTAAGAAAACAGTGAGGGTTAGAAAAATAGCCCACCCCAAGACCCTGAAAAGTGAGTGCAAAGTGCACTAAAGTTCCCCAAAGAGCACAGAAGTCGTGATAGGGGAATTCTGCAGGAAAGACACAAATCAGCAATGCAACAACGATGGATTTCCAAACGAGGGTACCTGTGGAACAAGGGGACCAAGTCCAAAAGTCACAAGCAAGTCGGAGATGGGCAGATGCCCAGGAAATGCCAGCTGTGGGTGCAAAGAAGCTGCTACTGGACAGTAGAAGCTGAGGATTCTGCAGGAATGACAAGGGCTAGAAATTTCCCCTTTGGAGGATGGATGCCCCACGCCGTGGAGAGTCGTGCAGAAGTGTTTTCCTGAAGAAAGACCGCAAACAAGCCTTGCTAGCTGCAAGTCGTGTGGTTAGGGTTTTTGGATGCTGCTGTGGCCCAGGAGGGACCAGGATGTCGCCAATTGCGTCAGGGGACAGAGGGGGCGCCCAGCAGGACGAGGAGCCCTCTCAGAAGCAGGCAGCACCCGCAGAAGTGCCGGAACAGGCACTACAAAGAGGAGTGAAACAGTGCTTACCCGAAGTTACACAAAGGAGTCCCACGTCGCCGGAGGACAACTCAGGAGGTCGTGCAATGCAGGTTAGAGTGCCGTGGACCCAGGCTTGGCTGTGCACAAAGGATTTCTGCCGGAAGTGCACAGAGGCCGGAGTAGCTGCAAAAGACGCTGTTCCCAGCAATGCAGTCTGGCGTGGGGAGGCAAGGACTTAACTCCACCAAACTTGGACTGAAGAGTCACTGGACTGTGGGAGTCACTTGGACAGAGTTGCTGGATTCAAGGGACCTCGCTCGTCGTGCTGAGAGGAGACCCAGGGGACCGGTGATGCAGTTCTTTGGTGCCTGCGGTTGCAGGGGGAAGATTCCGTCGACCCACAGGAGATTTCTTCGGAGCTTCTAGTGCAGAGAGGAGGCAGACTACCCCCTACAGCATGCACCACCAGGAAAACAATTGAGAAGGCGGCAGGATCAGCGTTACAGAGTTGCAGTAGTCGTCTTTGCTACTTTGTTGCAGTTTTGCAGGCTTCCAGCGCGGTCAGCAGTCGATTCCTTGGCAGAAGGTGAAGAGAGAGATGCAGAGGAACTCTGATGAGCTCTTGCATTCGTTATCTAAGGAAATCCCCAAAGCAGAGACCCTAAATAGCCAGAAAAGAGAGTTTGGCTACTTAGGAGAGAAGATAGGCTAGCAACACCTGAAGGAGCCTATCAGAAGGAGTCTCTGACGTCACCTGCTGGCCCTGGCCACTCAGAGCAGTCCAGTGTGCCAGCAGCACCTCTGTTTCCAAGATGGCAGAGGTCTGGAGCACACTGGAGGAGCTCTGGGCACCTCCCAGGGGAGGTGCAGGTCAGGGGAGTGGTCACTCCCCTTTCCTTTGTCCAGTTTCGCGCCAGAGCAGGGCTGAGGGGTCCCTGAACCGGTGTAGACTGGCTTATGCAGAAATGGGCACCATCTGTGCCCATGAAAGCATTTCCAGAGGCTGGGGGAGGCTACTCCTCCCCTGCCTGAACACCTTTTTCCAAAGGGAGAGGGTGTAACACCCTCTCTCTGAGGAAGTCCTTTGTTCTGCCTTCCTGGGCCAAGCCTGGCTGGACCCCAGGAGGGCAGAAACCTGTCTGAGGGGTTGGCAGCAGCTGCAGTGAAACCCCTGAAAAGGCAGTTTGGCAGTACCCGGGTCTGTGCTACAGACCTGTGGGATCATGGGATTGTACCAACAATGCCAGGATGGCATAGAGGGGGCAATTCCATGATCTTAGACATGTTACATGGCCATATTCGGAGTTACCATTGTGAAGCTACACATAGGTAGTGACCTATATGTAGTGCACGCGTGTAATGGTGTCCCCGCACTCACAAAGTCCGGGGAATTGGCCCTGAACAATGTGGGGGCACCTTGGCTAATGCCACGGTGCCCACACACTAAGTAACTTAGCACCCAACCTTTACCAGGTAAAGGTTAGACATATAGGTGACTTATAAGTTACTTAAGTGCAGTGTAAAATGGCTGTGAAATAACGTGGCCGTTATTTCACTCAGGCTGCAGTGGCAGGCCTGTGTAAGAATTGTCAGAGCTCCCTATGGGTGGCAAAAGAAATGCTGCAGCCCATAGGGATCTCCTGGAACCCCAATACCCTGGGTACGTCAGTACCATATACTAGGGAATTATAAGGGTGTTCCAGTATGCCAATGTAAATTGGTAAAATTGGTCACTAGCCTGTTAGTGACAATTTGAAAGAAATGAGAGAGCATAACCACTGAGGTTCTGATTAGCAGAGCCTCAGTGAGACAGTTAGTCATAACACAGGTAACACATACAGGGCACACTTATGAGCACTGGGGCCCTGGCTGGCAGGGTCCCAGTGACACATACAACTAAAACAACATATATATACAGTGAAATATGGGGGTAACATGCCAGGCAAGATGGTACTTTCCTACACAACACCCCCCCCCCCCCCCCAAACAACGAAGGACAATAAGACTAGCCATGACCTGATGAGTCTTCATTGTCTAAGTGTAAATATCTGGAGAGTCCATCTGCATTGGAGTGGGTACCCCCAGGTCTATGTTCCACTGTATAGTCCATTCCCTGTAGGGATATAGACCACCTCAACAATTTAGGATTTTCACCTTTCATTTGTTTTAGCCAAAGTAGAGGTTTGTGGTCTGACTGAACAATGAAGTGAGTGACAAACAGGTATGGCCTCAACTTCTTCAGTGCCCAGACCACAGCAAAGGCCTCCCTCTCTATGGCAGACCAACGCTTTTCTCTAGGGGTCAACCTCCTGCTGATAAAAGCAACAGGTTGATCCTGGCCCTCAGAATTAAGTTGTGAAAGGACTGCCCCTACCCCTAATTCAGATGCATCAGTTTGGACAATGAATTTTTTGGAGTAACAGGTGCTTTTCAGGACAGGTGCAGAGCACATGGCCTGCTTCAGCTCCTCAAAAGCTTTCTGACAGCTTGCTGTCCACAATACCTTTTTAGGCATTTTCTTGGAGGTGAGGTCATTAAGAGGGGCTGCAATGGAGCCAAAGTTCTTTATGAACCTCCTGTAATACCCAGTGAGGCCTAAGAAGGCTCTCACCTGGGTCTGAGATGTAGGGGGAACCCAATCTATAATAGTTTGGATTTTCCCCTGAAGTGGTGCAATCTGATCTCCACCTACCAGGTGTCCCAGATAAACCACCTTCCCCTGCTCTATCTGGCACTTTGAAGCCTTGATAGTGAGGCCTGCCTTTTGCAGGGCCTCTAAAACTTTCCATAGGTGGACCAGGTGATCATCCCAACTAGAGCTAAAGACAGCTATATCGTCCAGATATGCTGCACTAAAAGCCTCCAGCCCTTGCAGGACTATTCACCAACCTTTGAAAAGTGGCAGGTGCATTTTTCAATCCAAAAGGCATTACTGTGAATTGGTAATGGCCTCCAATGGTTGAAAATGCAGTTTTTGCTTTTGCATCTTCTGATAATTTGATCTGCCAATACCCTGCAGTCAAGTCAAAAGTGCTTAGATACTTGGCAGATGCCAGTGTATCTATGAGCTCATCTGCCCTGGGTATAGGGTGAGCATCAGTTTTGGTTACTTGGTTGAGACCTCTATAGTCTACACAAAACCGCATTTCCTTCTTTCCATCCTTGGAATGAGGTTTTGGTACAAGTACCACAGGAGAGGCCCATGGACTTTCAGAGTGCTCAACCACTCCCAGTTCTAACATTTTCTGTACCTCTTGTTTTATGCAGTCCCTGACATGGTCAGGCTGCCTATAGATCTTACTTTTGACAGCCAAGCTGTCTCCAGTATCTATAGTGTGCTCACACCAAGAAGTGGTGCCTGGCACAGTAGAGAAGAGTTCAGAAAACTGACCCAGGAGATTTATGCAGTGGTCTTTCTGCTCAGCAGTAAGACAATCTGCCAGTACAACACCTTCCACTAGAGCATCTTGTTCTGTGGAAGAGAAGAGATCAGGGAGAGGGTCACTCTCTTCTTCCTGTCCCTCATCTATTGCCATGAGCAGGGTGAGATCAGCGCTGTCATAGTAGAGTTTCAGGCGATTGACATGGAGCACCCTAAGGGGACTCCTGGCAGTGCCTAAGTCAACTAAGTAGGTGACTTCACCCTTTTTCTCAACAATTGTGTGGGGTCCACTCCATTTATCTTGGAGTGCTCTTGGGGCCACAGGCTCCAAGACCCACACTTTCTGCCCTGGTTGGTACTGAACCAAAACAGCCTTCTGGTCATGCCATTGCTTCTGGAGCTCTTGGCTGGCCTGAAGGTTTTTACTGGCCCTTTTCATGTACTCAGCCATCCTTGATCTGAGGCCAAGTACATAGTCCACTATGTCTTACTTTGGAGCTTTTAAAGGTTGTTCCCAACCCTCCTTAACAAGTGTTAGAGGACCTCTCACAGGGTGTCCAAATAGGAGTTCAAAGGGGCTGAAGCCCACTCCTTTTTGGGGTACCTCCCTGTAAGCAAGAAGGAGGCATGGTAACAGGATATCCCATCTCCTGCGGAGTTTTTCAGGGAGTCCCATAATCATGCCTTTGAGAGTTTTGTTAAATCTCTCCACCAGTCCATTTGTTTGTGGATGATAGGGTGTAGTGAACTTGTATGTAACACCACACTCCTTCCACATGGCCTTTAAGTAAGCAGACATGAAATTGCTTCCCCTGTATGATATCACCTCTTTTGGGAAGCCCACCCTGGAAAAGATTCCCAGAAGGGCCTTTGCCACTGCAGGAGCTGTAGTGGTCCTTAGAGGAATTGCTTCAGGATATCTGGTGGCATGGTCCACTACCACCAAGATAAACCTATTGCCTGAAGCAGTAGGAGGGTCAAGGGGACCAACTATGTCAACCCCTACCCTTTCAAAGGGAACCCCAACCACAGGCAGTGGGATAAGGGGTGCCTTTGGAGTGCCACCTGTCTTGCCACTGGCTTGACAGGTTTCACAGAACTTACAAAATTCCTTTGTGTCCTCTGACATTCTAGGCCAATGAAACAAGGGAACAAGCCTGTCCCAAGTTTTCATTTGCCCTAAATGTCCAGCTAGGGGAATGTCGTGGGCTAGAGTTAGGAGGAACTTTCTGTACTCCTGAGGCATCACCAATCTCCTGGCAGCTCCAGGTTTTGGATCCCTTGCTTCAGTGTACAAGAGGTTGTCCTCCCAGTAAACTCTGTGAGAGTCACTGACATCCCCATTTGCTTGTTTGACAGCTTGCTGTCTTAGACCCTCTAGTGTGGGACAGGTCTGCTGTGCCACACTCAGCTCCTCCCTGGCAGGCCCCCCTTCACCCAAAAGCTCAGCAGTGTCTGCTTCCAGCTCCTCTGGTGTAGGTTCTGGACAGGGTGGAAATTCTTCTTCCTCAGAAGAATCCACTGTAGAGGGAGGGATAGTAGGTAGTGCTTTACTTCTACTAGCCCTAGCTTTAGGGAGCACTTGGTCCATTCTTCCAGGATCCAAGTCACCCTGTCTTTTTTGCTTCTTGGCCTTGGCCCTTGTCAAAGCAAAAATATGCCCTGGAATGCCTAGCATTGCTGCATGGGCCTCCAACTCCACATCTGACCAAGCTGATGTCTCTAAATCATGTCTTGACTGGATACTACAGGAGGTTTTTGAAGGATCCATAGTGACTCCCTCACAGAACGTACCTCCAAGAAAATGCCCAAGAAAGTAAACTGGACCATAGACTGTCAAAAGGCCTTTGACACCCTAAAAGCTCTAGATTATTCTTAGCAAGTCATTGTGCAGACAGATGCCTCTGAACATGGGATAGGAGCAGTCCTATCCCAAACCAATGATGATGGCCTTGACCAGCCAGTTGCTTTTATTAGCAAGAGATTACTCCCCAGGGAGCAGCGTTGGAGTGCCATTGGGAGGGAGGCCTTTGCTGTGGTTTGGTCACTGAAAAAGTTGAGACCATATTTGGTTGGTACTCACTTTATAGTTCAAACTTACCACAGACCTTTCTGTGGGCTCATGCAAGTGAAAGGAGAGAACCCTAAATGTTTGAGGTGGCCCATATCTGTATAGGGACTGGACTTTGTAGGGGAATGTAGGAAGCTGGCCTGGCTTATAGTGGGTACCTTGTGGTACTTACACCTTGTGCCAGGTCCAGTTATCTCTTATTAGTAGATTAGAGGTGTTCTAGCAGCTTAGGCTGATAGAGGTAGCTATAGCAGAGCAGCTTAGGCTGAACTAGGAGACATGCAAAGCTCCTACTATACCACTTATATCACTTAGCACTATATCATAAGAAACACAATGCTCAGAGTTACTAAAAATAAAGGTACTTTATTTTAGTGACAATATGCCAAAAGTATCTCAGAGGATATTCTCCCTTAGGAGGTAAGTAAAATACACAAAATATACACATAAACCAAAATCGGGTAAGTAAACAGTTAGAAAAGTAGTGCAAACACTGTAGAACACAATAGAATGCAATAGGACACAATAGGGCTAGGGGCAACACAAACCATATACTTCAAAATTGGAATGCGAACCACGAATGGACCCCAGGCCTAATGTAGTGTGTAGCTAATAAGTCACCTATATGTCTAATCTTCACTTGCTGAAGTTTAGGTGCAAAGTTACTAAGTGTGAGGGCACCCTTGCACTAGCAAAGGTGCCCCCACATAGTTCAGGGCCATTTCCCCGGAATTTGTGAGTGCGGGGACACCATTGCACGCCTGCACTACATATAGGTCAATACCTATATGTAGCTTCACAACGGTAACTCTGAATATGGCCACGTAGCATGTCTAAGATCATGGGATTGTCTCCCCATTCGAAATCTGGTATCGGAGAGCCAATTCCATTCATACTGGCGGCTCCACCATGGACCCCCAGTACTGCCAAACCAGCTCTCTGAGGCTTGCACTGCAGCTACAGCTGCTGCCACCTCACAGGCAGGGTTCTGCCATCCTGAGGTTTGGGCAGCAGGGTGTTACACCCTCTCCCTTTGGAAATAGGTGTTACAGTCTGGGGAGGGGTAGCCTACCCCAGCCTCTAGAAATGCTATGAAGGGCACAGATGGCGCCCTCCTTGCATAAGCCAGTGTACACCGGTTCAGGGACCCCTTCTTCCCTGCTCTGGCGTGAAACTGGACAAAGGAAAGGGGCGTGACCTCTCCGCTGTCCATCACCACCCTAGGGGTGGTACCCAGAGCTCCTCCAGTGTGATCCAGACTTCATCCATCTTGTTTTGCAAGGTGTGGGGGCCCTCTGGAGGGCTCTGAGTGGCCAGTGCCAGCGGGTGACGTCAGAGACCCCTGCTGATAGGTCCTTAGCTGATAAGGTAGCCAGTCCACCTCTAAGGGCTTTTTAGGGTCTCTCCTGTGGGCGCTCTTCAGATTCTGCTTGCAAGTTTCCTTCAGGAATCCTCTGCAACAACTTCAGCATCCTCTGACCTCGGATCAGCCGCAGCCTGCTCCAAGAAATGCTTTAACTGCAACAAAGTACCCACAAGAGATACTTTTCTTCAGCAACCTCAGCTCTAAGTCAGCAACTGCAACAGTTTCCACAGTGTGCATGCTCTGAGGACTCCCTGTCTTCATCCTGCACCAGAAGGACCGAAGAAATCTCCTGTGGGGTGACAGTCACTCCCTTGCTCCAGCAGGCACCTTCCAAGACGACAACCGGTACCCTTGGACTCCGCTCACAGCGACGAGCCTGCTCCTAAGGACACAGAGGGTGGACGTCATCAACATAGACTGTCCTGAGGTCCTTCTGACACAATTTGGAGGAGGTAAGACCTTGCCTTCCCAGAGAGCGATGGTACCCCTCTGTACTACGTTTTCTTCACCTCAAGAGGGCCAGGCTGTGCACTATTTGCAAAGTTCCTTCGTGCACAGCCTGGCCCAGGTCCGCAGCACTTCATCTTGCGATGCTCAAGTCGCTGAGTTGTTCTCCGGTGGCGTGGGACCTTCCTTTGTTGGGCTGCCTCAACCGCGCTTTGCGCCTCCTTTGTCCCCATGTCCTGGGACCTCCGGGGGTGCTGGCTGGCATTGTGAGGGCTCTCTAAGGTGCTGAGAGCCCCCTCTTCCTCCTCACACAGAGTTGAGGTCCCCAGGTCCCTCCTGGGTCTATCCAGCGCCATTTTGACGCAAAATGCACTTTTGTCGTAGCCAAGGCTTGATGGCAACTTCCAACATGAAATCACGTCTGCATGTCATGGGACATCCTTTTCATTACGCTGGAACCCGCTGGTATCTTCCTAGGGTGCATTTCTGTAGTCTTCGACTAACCGTGGACTCTTCTTTTGCACCCTCTTCTGGGTTGGTAGGGGCTCCTGTCCTTCCTGGAACTTCTTTCGACTTCTGGGCTTGGTCCCCTTCCTTTGCAGGTCTTCAGGTCCAGGAATCCAGCAGTTGTTCTTTGCAGACTTGGTTGGTTGCTGCTAAATCCCAATCATGAGGTGTAGTGTGTCCTAAGGAAACTTGCAGTACTTTACTCCTGCTTTTCTGGGCTCTGGGGTGGGGTAATTTACTTACCTTTACTGTATTCTTACTCTCCCAGCGATTCTGCTCACACTACACTTATCTAGAGGGGAATTCGTGATTCGTATTCCATTTTCTTACTATATGGTTTGTGTTGCCCCTAGACCCATTTTCTCCCATTGCAATCTATAGCATTTCATATTGCTTGCATTGTTCTGTGACTATTTACTTGTCTAATTTTGGTGTCTAGTGTATATATTGTGTATAATACTTACCTCCAGAAGGAGTATTGTCTCTAAGATATTTTTGGTATTGTGTACCCTAATAAATACCTTTATTTTTGGTAACACTGAGTATTGTCTTTACTTGTGTATAAGTACTGTGTATAAGTGGTATTGCAGGAGCTTTGCATGTCTCCTAGTTCAGCCTAAGCTGCTCTCCTATACCTAACTCTATCAGCCTAAGCTGCTTGAACACTACTACATTTCACTAATATGGGATAACTGGTATAAGGTGTAAGTCCCCAAGGTACCCACTACAAACCAGGCCAGCCTCCTACAAGTGCCCAGCCTAGAAGTTGGTAGATTTTGCAGGCGGGCCCCTCTAAGGTGTCCTCTGAGTGCATGTATTAATGCATCACTGAATTCAGTGAGAGTTTATTAATATGAGATGTTGATACCAAACATCCCTATTTTCAGTGAAGCCATCATATAGCTGGGGAACTCCTGTCCAGCAAATGTACTGAAAATGGCTTCACTGTTCACTAACTATGTCTGAGCATTGACAAAGACATAGTAGGGGCATATCTGCTCATGCAGGTATGCCCTCACATGTAACATAATGCACCCTGCCTTTAGGACTGGAAGGCCTGCCAGAGGTGTGACATTGCTACTTTCAGTGAGCCAGCAGTGGACAAGGGCTTGCTCTGGAAATCCCCAGGTGCTGTTTTGTGAGGTAGTGTGGTCGAGCAGTCGTAGGTTTATCAGAGAGGAGTTTAGACATCTGCAAATACTCACACAGTCAATAAATGATGGACACAACTCAATAAGGAGGTCCACTCCAATTTCCAAAAACCTATACAGTATCTTTAGATATGTGTTTGTCACCAGAATCAGTATGATCAGTTCAGTGGGTTTTGCAAGGAAAATCTTTACACTTTAGGAAAGTCAACTCCTAGTGTAATTCTAGAAAGCTGTAATGTTCTCCTAGGGAGGAAAAACAAATACGTCAACAAGGTACACTTACAGGACCCATCTCTTGGACTTAAGGTAAATATTCGGCAAAGGTCAGGGCGACATCAACAGGTCACTCTGGGCAGCATTGAGGCGGCTGGGTGCAGGTGTGTAGTACGGCATAGGGCGCCCAGTGTTAGTCAACAGGGATCAGTTCAGTTGAAAAGAGGCTGCAAGTTAGGACTAATTATCCAGTCAAGGTGAACCACCAAGTGGGCTCAGGTCTTGCAATGCTCGGGGAGGTAGCAACACCATTGGTCCTCTTCTCCTTGGTCCGGGGTGTCTGGGTACAGAGGGTTCTTGGACCATCTGGTTTCTGTCACTGATGGTGGTGGCAGTGGAGGGAATCCTCAGAAACAGGCTGCAGTTGTGGGCTGGGGGACCAGTCCAGCTGAACCAACAAGCCTGGAGGATGCAGGGACATCAGTGGTCCTCTTGTTCTCGGTCCAGGGCATCTGGATGCAGAGGTGCAGTTGACTGTCGGGTTGCCATCACCAAACGCAGTCGTGGTTGCGGGGTGCCTGCACAAAGAGGCTGCAGGCCTCGGTGTGAAGGCTGCAGTGGGGAAACCCACTATGGACTTTCTCTGGAGAGGCTGAGGACCACGCTGCCACCGTTGGCTCACTTCATCTCAGGCTAGGGAACACGGGTGCAGTGGTGCTGTCTTTTTTTATTTTGTTTATTTATTGACTATTACAAATTTCACATACAGCAAAACAACAGAAACTAGCTCACAAAGCATGAATACAGGCTGTGTTGAAGTTCATCCCCATCCTGACACTGGGATACAATCTATAAGAAATGGCACAAAGTTAACTCCGCGCGGGTGCATCATACGTAAATCCCATAATGGCAGCAGATTTCACCAGCCTCCACAAATATTACAGTCCAAGCACATAGTCCAGGCGTGGGGCCTGTCGCCAAACACCATAGGGCAAGAACTGACAACCGAAAAAAGAAACAAATGGAAAGAAAGGAAACAGAAGGCAGGGAGAGTACATGCACAGAGGAGACCAACCACAAACATCAACACACAATGCACAGCGTAAGAGGAGGGCTGTGGGAGATAGTCACCTAAGACGCGGGCAGTCACACATCACTCACGCATCTCCTCCTAAGGCCTCCAAGAAAGATCGCAGCGGTGCCCAGATATCCTTTGGTCGGGAGCCCTTCGGAGTCAACTCCCAAAAGATCATCAGCTGTTCCTGACACAATGAGGCGTCACGTAGCCAGTCAGATCTACGAGGGGCCAGCTCCCTGCCCCAGCACATGGCAACTCTGCGCTTAGCCAGCAAAAGAAGCAGGCCCACCAGCCTCTTGTGTATCCAACAAACCTCATCCACACACCCAGGCAGCGCGATTTTGGGGGATATGGGCAGCTCCGACCCAGTCATCACAGTGATCGTACACATTACCTTCACCCAAAAAGCATGGACCTCAGCAAATTCCCACGCAAGATGTAAAAATCCAGCACCAGGAATGCGGTATTGCTCACAGTGCGCATCCGCGCGCAGACCCATAGAGCAGAGTCCTCTAGGCGTGTAATATAGGCGGTGTAAATACTTGAAATGTATCAGACGCAGCCTATAATTAGGGGACAGTGCTCTCATATGCGCACCACAACTCCGCCACGTCTCCTCTGTAATAGGCTCTCCCAAATCCATCTCCCATCGAACCCTGGCAGACCCCCCAAGGTCACCTCGCTGCTCCTGGATGCAGTTATATAATTTAGTAATTAATTTACGCAGTGACTGAGCACAGCACATCACCTCCAGAGCACGACACTCCGGCGGACTCTCGGGAATGCCGGGAAACCGAGAACGCAGCATAGCACATACACGCAGCACATATATCCGCTGTAGCGCAGTGGCGCATTCATCCCTAAGGGCATCATTAGGACGGATCAACCGACCATCCACAAACCAATCACCCAACTCAGTCAAGTTAGAATCCCGAAGAAAATCAATAGCCCCTCTTCGCGAAACATCCGAACATCTGCAACAGCAAGAACGGGTAACAAAGGGGCAAAGGGTATATTCACTCCGGAGCAGCGCAACAGCGCCATCCAGGCTTTAGCAGTGCACGTCACTGTGTCAGCACCCTGCGAACGGGGCCGGAATGGATTTCCAAGTACACTCGCCAAGCCATCTGGCCAAACCTCGTCACTTTCAGGCACCAAATGGGGCAGATACCGAATCGGACGTAGCCAATAATACGCAAAGTGCGCCTGAGCACAATTATAATAAAGCTCCAGGTCAGGGGCGGCGAGGCCACCCAACTCGAAAGGCAGTGTCAGCTTCTCCCAAGCGATACGGGGTTGTCCTCCCACCCAAACAAAACGAATCAGTGCGGAGCGAAGACGCCTCAAAAAGCTCCTGGGGGGTATAAGTGGAAGATTCACAAACAGATACAAAAATTTGGGGAGCACTACCATCTTCACAATAGCAATACGCCCAATCAGTGAGAGCGGTAATGAGCGCCATGCCTCAACCTTCTCCTCTAACCACGTACCATAATTAGCCATCCAGAGAGCCTCCGTATCACAGCTCAACCAGACTCCCAAATACCGAACCGGGCCATCTGCCCACACAGTGGGATACCGGGAAAAAAACTCTGCCACACCTGGAGACAGAGGCAACACCACTGACTTAGACCAATTCATCACAATCCTGGAAAAAGTGCCTAAATGCACGATCTCATCCAGCAGAACGCCTCGATTCCTACGCGGATCACGTACATACAGCGCAATGACATCAGCATACATAGAAATCAGAATGGGCCGCTGCCGAAAGGGCAGGCCCCTATCGTTATGCCGCTGTCGCAGCCGCGCTGCAAGGGGCTCCATCGCAACCGCAAAAAGTAACGGGGACATAGGACATCTCTGACGAGTCCCTCGGGCGACCGGAAAAGGATCCAAGACATTCCCATTCAAACGCAGTCTAGCAGTGGGGAGTGCAGTGGTGCTGTCTGGCGTCGGATTTTGGCAGTCTGGAGTCCTGTTTGGGGTTTCTTGGGTGCTCTGCTGCTTCATTGGAGTTCCTGGTGCTGTGGTGAAGACTGACAGTCTTCCTGGGCTTTTGGAAGTTTCATCAGTTGGAGGACGAGGCGTTATTCTCACAATTTTTTAAGTCAGCAGGCAGGCTGGCAGGGTTGGCACTCACTCGGTCACTAATCATTAGTTCTTGCCTTTAGTGTCTCTGGAGTGTCCTTCCTCAGGGCAACAGATTTCCTGGTGCTAGGGCCACCCCTAAATACAGAATTTAGGGGTGTTTTGGGGAGTGTAGGGTAGTAGCTAATGGGCTATTTACCCTTGGGGTCTCTACACCCCGTTTTTATGACCACTTCCCTAGTTCTACCATCACCAAGATGGCAGACTTTCAAAAGTTGTGTCCATATAAGGCAGCTCACCTCAGGGGTGGGACTGACCTGAGAGAGAGAGAGACACACCTCTCTGACTACTAATTTTCCCACCTGTCCAGATGCCAAAAGAGCCCTGGGGCAGGCGGGGAATGGCATCCTCTCCTTTGAGGGAAACCAGATCTATATATCTTTGAAGCCCCTGCCCTACAATACAGGTTCATAGGTCACCCTGTTGGGAGGGGTGTGCTAACACTCCTACCAGAGCAGGCTTTGTTCCTTTCCACCCGAGAGCAAGGGCTCTCACCCCTCGGGTCAGAAACATGTCTGGTGGTGGCAGGCAAGTTAGAACTAGTCAGCCAGCACATGGGTAGTGGTAGGTTTTTCCGGAGGAAGATGCCCTCTGGGTGCATGTATTAATAAATCTATGACTAGAGTCAGTCAGGATGTATTAATACGAGATGTTTGATACCAAACATCCCTACTTTCGGTGAGCCATCATGTAGCTGGGGAACTCATATTGACCAGTGTCCAGCACGTGTAAAATGGCTTCCCTGTTCACTCACTATGTCTAAGAATTGACAAAGACATAGCAGGGGCATATCTGATCTTTCAGATATGCCCTCACATGTATTATAATGCACTCTGCCTTAGGGCTGCAAAGGCTGCTTTATGGGTGACTTCTATTTATATGTTCAATGGCATGTGTAGCTGCAGATACACATGCTGTGCACTGTTCCTGCCATCTAGTGTTGGGCTCGGAGTGTTACAAGTTGTTTTTCTTCAAAGAAGTCTTTTTGAGTCACGGGACCGAGTGACTCCTCCCTTTCTGCTCCATTGCGCATGGGCGTCGACTCCATCTTAGATTGTTTTTTTTCCGCCATCGGGTTCGGACGTGTTCCTCTTAGCTCCGTATTTCGAATCGGGAAAGTTAGCTAAAGTATCGAAAATTTGACGGTATTGTTCTCGTTGGGTACCGGTTTAGTGTTAGGGTATTGGCACCGACATCAAGACTGCTTCGGCAGCCCTTCGGGGCTTCCACTCTTCATCAAGGCCTGGTCAGCCCGACCACACCCGTCGTCCCAGACTAATGGACCGGACCCCCTTCCGTTTATGTCCTAAGTGTCACGCAAAGTATCCTTATACAGACCAGCACCGGGTCTGTAACCTGTGTTTTTCACCCGAACACAGAGAGGATACTTGTGAAGCTTGCCGAGCGGTTCGATCGAAGAAAACCTTGAGAGATCGACGCGCAAGAAGACTGCAAATGGCTTCGAAACCGAAAGAACAGCTCGACGTCGAGGAGAAAGAAAGAATCTCCATCCAAGAAACGGACTCGGATGAATCCGACAGTGAGCGACCCTCGACGGTGCAACAAACCGTGATTAAACCTGCCCCGTCCCAAACTCAGGGTCACACCAAGAAACTTAAGGCCATGGGGACGCCACCGCCAGCAGGCCATGGCTCATCCCACTGAAAGGAAGGTGACCAGATAACATCGGCACCGAAACAGGCCAAAGAGTTGCTGAAGACTTCCGACTCCGGTCGAGATTCCGGCACCGAAAAATTTCGACACCGAGTGATCGAATCGAGCAAACCCCGTAAAAGCTCCTCAGAACCGAAAAAGACTATTCCATTACAAACTTCAGTACCTAAAAAAGCGGCCTCGGAGCCGAAACGAACCTCATACACTGAGGAGCAAGGGCTTTCCATGCAACTCAAGGAAAGACATAGATTTGAGCAATAGTTGGATGTAGAGGAACCTGACCAAAGACAACAGAGGTTACATATCCAAAAGGATACTGGCAAGATTCAGACTTTACCTCCACTCAAATCTAAAAGAAAACTTGCATTTCAAGAAACAGAAATGCAGCCAAAGGCCAAAGTGGTTAGAGACAAGTCACCAACACCACAGGTCTCACCACAACCATCCCCACTGCACTCACCACAATTGTCACTAGTGGGAACATCATAAATGCAGTCACCCACACATACTGGGATGACCCAAGATTATGCTGATGCATGGGATTTATATGATCCACCAATATCGGATAACAACCCAGAGTGTTATCCAACCAAGCCGTCACCACCAGAAAGACAGTACAGCATATACGCAAGTACTAGCCAGGGCAGCTATGTTCCACAAAGTAGCGATGCACTCTGAACCAGTGGAGGATGACTTCCTTTTTAACACTCTGGCATCCACCCACGCATCCTATCAAAGCCTGCCAATGCTACTGGGCATGCTCAAGCACGCACAACAGGTCTTCCAAGAGCCTGTAAAGGGAAGAGCTATCACGCCTAGGGTCGAAAAGAAATACAAACCACCTCCAACAGACCCAGTGTTTATAACGCAACAGCTCACACCAGACTTAGTGGTTGTAGGAGCAGCAAGGAAAAGAGCGAACTCTCAATCGTCAGGGGATGCTCCACCACCTGACAAAGAAAGTCGAAAATTCGACGTAGCCAATCAATGGCGAATTGCAAATTCGCAAGCCCTAATTGCACGCTATGACAGGGCACACTGGGACGAGATGCAAGACATCATACAGCACTTGCCCAAGGAACACCAAAAACGTGCCCAGCAAGTAGTTGAAGAGGGACAGGCCATATCAAACAATCAGATAAGGTCCGCATTAGACTCTGCAGATACAACAGCACGGACTGTCAACACAGCTGTAACGATTTGCAGGAATGCATGGCTGCGGAGTTCTGGATTCAAACCAGAAATTCAACAAGCGGTATTAAATATGCCGTTTAACCAACAGCAGTTGTTTGGGCCAGAAGTCGATACTGCCATCGAAAAAATGAAAAATGAAACGGACACAGCCAAAGCCATGGGCGCGCTCTATACCACACAATTCAGAGGTACTTTTAGGAAACCACAGTTTAGAGGGGGGTTTCGGCAACAAACATCTGAACCTTCCACCTCCCAAACAAAACCCACCTATCAATCACAATACCAGAGGGGGGGTTTCGTGGTTCCTATAGAGGACAGTTCACAACATTCCCTCCAGATGTGCCACCAAAACCGCACAGACTGTCTCAACAACACTTACACCTATTACATATAGAGGTCCAAGCACTGTTACAAAAACAAGCAATAGAGCTCGTACCCAATCACCAAAGAGGAACTGGCGTCTACTCACTATATTTCCTCATTCCAAAAAAGGACAAAATATTAAGGCCTATCTTAGATCTCAGAACACTGAATCTCTTCATCAAATCAGATCATTTCCACATGGTAACACTTCAAGACGTAGTTCCCTTACTAAAAAAGGGGGAATACATGACAACACTGGATCCCAAGGATGCGTATTTCCACATATCCATCCATACATCTCAAAGGAAAAACCTAAGGTTTGTAATTCAAGGCAAACATTATCAATTCAAAGTGCTACAGTTCAGGATAACAACAGCCCCCAGAGTATTTACAAAATGCCTAGCCATAGTAGCAGCTCACATAAGGAGACAGCACATGCACGTATTACCTTATTTGGACGACTGGCTAATAAAAGCCAACACTCAACAAATATGTAAATTTCACACACAATACGTCATAGAAACTCTACACAAACTAGGGTTTTCTATAAATTACCAAAACTCACATCTCCTACCATCCCAAATACAACAATACTTGGGCGCAACACTCAAAACACAAAGAGCAATTGCCACTCCAAGTCCACAAAGAGTCCAATCGTTCCAAAATGTAAGATAAAGCATACAACCAAACCAACACTACACGGTAAGGTTTGTAATGAAACTACTAGGCATGCTGTCCTCATGCATAGCCATTGTCCCAAACGCGAGACTACACATGCGGCCCTTACAAC
The DNA here is from genome assembly GCF_031143425.1 of Pleurodeles waltl. NCBI lineage: Eukaryota > Metazoa > Chordata > Amphibia > Caudata > Salamandridae > Pleurodeles > Pleurodeles waltl. The sequence continues at coordinate 857,959,676 of NC_090444.1, read as the reverse complement.
AGTGCCTAGCAAAACAATGGACGCAAGCACAGGGTCAACTACAAGATCTAGTGTTGATAGACCGCCAAACACACTCTTCGCTTCAATGATGGAACACTATAAATTTAAACAAAGGGCGGCCATTTCAAGACCCAGTGCCTCACGCCATTATCACAACAGATGCTTCCATGATTGGGTGGGGAGCACACCTCAACAATCACAGCATACAAGGTCAGTGGGACAATCAACAAAAACTACTTCACATAAATCACTTGGAACTGCTAGCGGTATTTCTAGCATTAAAAGCGTTTCAACCACTGATAGCGCACAAATACATTCTTGTAAAGACAGACAATATGACAACAATGTATTATCTCAACAAACAGGGGGGGGGACACTCGTCACAGCTGTCTCTTAGCACAAAGAATTTGGCATTGGGCAATTCACAACAACATTCGCTTAATAGCACAATACATACCAGGCATTCAGAATCAATTAGCCGACAATCTAAGTCGAGATCAACAGCAAATTCACGAATGGCAAATACATCCCCAGATCCTACAGGATCACTTTCACTGCTGGGGGACACCAAACATAGATCTATTTTCAACAAAAGAAAACGCAAAATGCCTAAACTTCGCATCCAGGTACCCACACCCTCAGTCCAAAGACCATGCTCTATGGATCAGCTGATCAGGGATATTTGCTTACGCTTTTCCCCCTCTCCCGCTCATTCCTTATCTGGTCAACAAACGGAGTCAAAACAAACGGAGTCAAAACAAACTCAAACTAATACTCATAGCACCAACCTGGGCTCGCCAACCGTGGTACACAACACTGTTGGACTTATCAGTAGTACCCCTCATCAGATTACCAAACAGACCAGATCTGTTGACACAACACAAACAACAGATCAGACACCCGAATCCAGCATCATTCAATCTAGCAACCTGGCTCCTGAAGTCTTAGAATTCGGACATTTAAACCTTTCACAAGAGTGTATGGAGGTCATTAAACAAGCGAGAAAACCTACAAGACATTGTTACGCAAACAAATGGAAAAGATTTGTTTGCTACTGCCAGACTAATCAAATTATGCCAATAGATGCCTCCACACAAGACGTTGTAAGCTATTTACTACACTTACAAAAGTCTAATCTAGCTTTCTCTTCCGTTAAAATCCATCTCACTGCAATATCTGCCTATCTGCAGATTAAACATACAACATCGCTTTTTAGAATCCCAGTTATCAAAGCATTTATGGAAGGACTAAAAAGAATCATACCCCCAAGGACACCACCAGTACCTTTGTGGAACCTTAATATTGTATTAACACGACTTACGGGCCCACCATTCGAACCCATGCATTCTTGTCAAATCCAATTTCTGACTTGGAAAGTAGCCTTTCTAATAGCCATCACATCACTTAGAAGAGTAAGTGAAATACAAGCATTTACTATTCAAGAACCCTTTATACAAATACATAAACATAAAGTGGTTCTCCGTACAAATCCAAAATTCTTACCAAAGGTCGTATCACCATTCCATCTAAACCAAACTGTGGAACTCCCAGTCATCTTTCCACAACCAGACTCAGTAGCTGAAAGGGCCTTGCATACATTAGACCTAAAAAGAGCACTAATGTATTACATTGACAGAACAAAACATTTTCGTAAAACAAAACAATTGTTCGTAGCTTTCCAAAAACCTCATGCAGGTAACCCTATATCCAAACAAGGCATTGCCAGATGGATAGTTAAATGCATTCAGACCTGTTACCTCAAAGCTAAAAGAGATTTACCCATTACACCAGGGGCACATTCCACTAGAAAGAAAGGGGCCACAATGGCTTTTCTTGGAAATATACCAATGACAGAAATTTGTAAGGCAGCCACCTGGTCTACGCCTCATACATTTACTAAGCATTACTGTGTATACGTGTTAGCAACACAACAAGTCACAGTAGGACAGGCTGTATTAAGAACATTATTTCAGATAACTTCAACTCCTACAGGCTAACCACCGCTTTTGGGGAGATTACTGCTTTGTAGTCTATGCACAGCATGTGTATCTGCAGCTACACATGCCATCGAACGGAAAATGTCACTTACCCAGTGTACATCTGTTCGTGGCATGAGATGCTGCAGATTCACATGCGCCCTCCCACGTCCCCGGGAGCCTGTAGCTGTTATTAGTTGCATAAAAATTGTAAATATGTAAATAATTATTATTGTAATACATACTATGTACATACATTACTACTCCATTGCATGGGCACCTCTAGTATACTCACAACTCCTACCTCACCCTTTGTGGGGAAAACAATCTAAGATGGAGTCGACGCCCATGCGCAATGGAACCGAAAGGGAGGAGTCACTTGGTCCCGTGACTCGAAAAGACTTCTTCGAAGAAAAACAACTTGTAACACTCCGAGCCCAACACTAGATGGCAGGAACAGTGCACAGCATGTGAATCTGCAGCGTCTCATGCCACAAACAGATGTACACTGGGTAAATGACATTTTCCATATATATATATATATCATTCAGTGTTAGGGGACACTGGCACACAGGCTGTGGGCCATGTCGTCTTTTCACTTTTAGCTGCACCAAGACACGCAGCCTGCAGTAGCAGTCCGCATGTGTAAGGTAAGCGGTCCCTGAGTGTTGCACGATACATGTTGTAGCCCTTAGGGGACCCTCTTTGGTATCCATGCCTTAGGTACCAGGGGTACCATTTGCTATGGACTTACAGAGGTGCCAAAGATATGGCCAATTGGGGAACAGTTGCACAGCTTTAAGGAAAGAGATCTGGCATTGGGGACCTGATTAGCAAGAATCCAGTGCACGTTCATTCAGAATTGCACCAATTACCGGCCAAAATGTGAGGGTGACCGTGTCAAAAAGGGGCACTTTACTACATTGATACTAGACTCCATGCTCAGTACTGAACCACAAGGATTACTTAGGCCCAGACATTCTTGATCTTCTTGAGAGCTCTGGGCAGAAGTGGTATGGGTGGAAAGTGGTACAGGGGGACATTGCACGTTCTCTGCAGAGGTGAACAGATCTAACCAAGTCTCAACCCACTGCTGAAAGAAACCTTGCGCCACCCCAGGATCGAGATACCATTCATGATCCAGTAGACCTTTTCGTCTGAGTTCATCTGCTTTGGCGTTCAGAGAGATCACCAGACGTTGAACCACCAGGATATGCCCTGCTGTTCCAGCCACATCTAGAGGTGCAGAGTCTCTTGACGAAGAGTCCACAACCCCACCCTGCATAGCTTGTTGCATACCCTCATGACAGAGTTTTGTCCATGGACTCCTGCACCATTTTCCACTTGACAGAGGGAAGAAATACCTTCAATGCTAACCGTATTGTACGGACCTTCAACAGGTTGATGTGTAGTCCAGACTCCAGTGGAGATCAGATGCCTCTGATCTCTACCTTTTTTAGATTGCTGCCCCATCCCAAGAGTAATGTATCTATCACTACTGTCATATCTGGTTGAGGAAGGGAAAAGGAGCTGCCACTGACCCAATCCTGATACGTTAACCACCACTGCAGAGCTTGCAAAGTTTCCTCTGATATGTGGACCTTGTCCGAGAGATTCCCCTGATTCTGCACCCACTGAGACTTCAGGCCCCACTACAGAGCTGGTATGTGCCATCTGGCAGGTGTTAATGGCGGGGAGCAGGAGGCCATGAGGCCCAGTAGTCTGAGTCATTCTCACCGAACTCCAGGACAGAGGCATCATAGCCTGAATATTCTAAACTTGCAGCTCGGGAGAATAATCCCAAATTGCCATGTGTCCAGAAATGATAAAAAGGAGCATCTGAGAGGTAGTCAGGTGTGACTTCAGCATGCTTATAGTAAACCCCAGCAAATGCTGGAGGTCCGCCTTAGTCTGGAGTTGGGAGACAACCCGAGGGGTGCTAGTAAGGCCAAAGAGGAGCACTGTGAGCTGAAAGCGCTAGTGGCCTACCTTGAACTGCAAGTAAGATCTGTGGGCAGGCAGGACAGGAATATGAAAATAAGCGTCCTGCAATTGCAACTCTGCAATCCCGTGTCCTGGGATCAGAGTAGATAAAAACTGAGTCAGAGTGAGCATTTTGAACTTCTCCTTCTTGAGGAAGAGCTTGAGGGATCGAAGGTCTATGATAGGGTAGAGACCCTTGTCCTTTTAGGGTACCAGAAAGCAGCTTCAATAGCAACCACCACATACTTAATGGCTTGTGAACCCTCGCTATGGCTCCCTTGGCCAAGAGAGCTGTAACTTCACCGCGAAGAAGTGACAAGTGATCCTCCTTCGTGTTCGTATGATGTTTGCATGGATGGAGAGGTAGTCTCAAAGGGGAGGGAGTAGCCCCTTTGGACTATCTAAAAAAAAACACCACTCTGATATGATGGTTTGCTAACGGAGCAGGCGATGGCACATCCTGCCTCTGACTGGCCTCTGGTCGAGAGTCCGACTTGGAAGGCTTAGCGGCTTTTGCAGGGGGTGCAGTTGACTGTCCAGAGCGCTGGCTCCCTTATCCAAAAGGTTGGTGGATCACACACCCTAGACCACACAGAGGCTGGGCAGCATTTGCTGTATGGTGGCTGGCTGATGATGCACATGGTTGGAGGCCCCCTCCGTAGAATGAAAGGGATGAAAGGCAGACTGGAGGGACAAGGCACCACCGTGAGGCCTAAGGACCTGGCTGTAGCACAAGAATTCTTGAAACGCTCGAACACCGAGTCTGTCTGGTCTCTGAAGGGACAGGTGGCATCAAAGGGCATGACCATCAAAGTAACCTGGACATCCATTGAAAAGCCAGACGTCCTCAACTAGGCATGACACCTCAGGGCCACTGTCGATGAAACTGTTCGGCCCAGTGAGTAAGTTGTGTCCAGTCCTCAACGGATAGTGGACTTTGCTGTGTCTCCATCATCTGCAGCTGCCTGAGAGAGTACGGCCCGGGCTTCCTCCTGGACCTGTGGCAGCACTTGCGCAACCATATCCCACAGCCTGTGGAAATAATGGTCCAAAAGGCATGCACTGTTCATGGACCGCAATGCGAGGCTGGAGGAGGAAAAATTATCTTCCCAAATGTATCTGACCTTCTGGATTCCCTATCCGGAGGTGCAGAAGGGAACGCGGTCTGGGAAATGAGGCTTGAATGACCAAGGTCTCAGGGGTGTGGTGTTGGGTCAGAATGCTTGGGTCCCCTGGAGCGGGGTGATGGCAGCGGGCAATTGTCTCTGGCCCCTGTGCTGGGTTTCGACCAAGTATCCAGTTGGACATCGTAATGGCTTTATTAAAGGGGAGCATGGGTTCAGTGGAGGAAACCCCAGACTATCAGAAGTTTAGTCCTGACTGCCACCAAAGGGAACTCAAGGTCCAAGACCTCAGCTATTCTTCTTGCACCATTGAGTAGGAAGCCCCCTCGTCCATAGCTATCGTAGGAGAAAGCATGCCAATATCTGGAGAAGGATCCGGTCTGCTGGCCACACTCAAGTCTGTATGCTAGTCCATAGGGTCTTGGAGCTGGTATTCTATAGGGTCCAGTGACCCCTCCCATTCCTCACCATAGCCTAGCTCATAAGAAAGGGGCTCAGGACCCGATATACGAGGCAAGGCTCCTGCTTGCGTAAGGGAAGGTTGGGTGGTATGACCAATGCCTGTTCCAATCCAGGACTGGATACTTGTGTGCACCTCAGTGCCGAATGGGCTTCTTCTGACTTCACAGGGCCCGAAGGCACTCGGGGAAGTCAGGCTGCCCATAAATGAGGTGCATGGGGTCGATCTACTCACAAGGTTGGGCAGCGGTCTCTCTGGCTCCCAGAAACTCAGGAAGGCACGGAGTCCACCCAATCGTAAGTTCCTCAGAACAAAGTGTGGAGCATCAATGCTCCTGCGTCTCATTAGACAAGAAGAAGTCAAAGAACACTGCAAGAACTTGCTCTTTTTCTTGTGCCTTGACTTACCCAATTGTCCCGAGGACTTGGATTGGGACTACGACAATGGAGGACTTTCCTCTCCAATGGAACCTTGACTTGAGCAGAGTCGAGTGTCGGGCTGCCATCATCTTCAGGGACCGCCAGCTCTCCCAAAGCCTTCAGATGCATGACTCTCGGAGCACACCTTCTGGTCTTGGTAAGCCCTCCAGGCACCAAAGATACACAAGGTGCAAATTCATCACAGACCTCGCCTGATGACACATCCCGCAACGCTTAAACTCTGCCTACCTCTATGACATCCTTGATGCACCAGGAGTAGAAAACTTGAAAAATAATCAAAAAATGTTTTTTTTAAAAAGCCAGTCAAAAAGTGACTGAATGATAGATCGCTTCCAATCGACGTTAGCTGGCGTGGAAAGAAAAGAACTGATGTCAGCGCACTGAGGTCACGCCTATATAGGACCTGTGACATCATATCTGGCATGGATGACATGACTAAGAACGCAGAGCCGATTTACGCCACTTAATGGCGCGCAGGAGTACTGCTTAGAAAATTCTCTGGATCAAGCTGAAGGCTGGGGATATACACAGGTAGGGAATCTTCAACTAAAAGTCTCTTGTCAGATGTTGGTTCCTTACTTTCTGAGCCACTAGACATTTATCCCAAGCTGGCTTTCGTCTCTGACAAAACATTGATTCTCTGTATAAGGGAAAATATCACTCCCAAAAACTAAAGAGTTAAAACCTTGTAGGGACTGTTGCAAGCAAAAGTCTTGATGGATCCCGATGCAGTATGCTTTTGGTGCTTGGCGCATTACTTCAAGAACTGTGACAACTGTGCCTAGATGAATCCGAAGATCATATGGGACTGTGAGGCAAAACTCCACATTGCAAACACTGTAAGACACCTCGCTGTGATTAGTGAAGGTCAAAAGAAGGGTCCTGTTCCCTCTCCTAAGTCACTCCTGCAGCAGGTCTTCATCTCAGCTGAAGTCATCTGGCAAGTTCAAAATGTTTCCCAATGGGAACTCAGCCCTATCCCTGTCATTTTCAAACCCCAGAGAAGGGGCGAGGGCATCTTTATGCTTTTCGGTCTCACTCACGATCTTGAATTGCATTGGAGCTAATTCCGAATCTTGTTCCAATGCAACCCCAATTTCCGAGCCCATCGGTGTCCATTCAGCAAATCGAGGGCTTCCATGAGGTCATGCTTTGTCTCTTTGGCCCTCTACTGGCTCATTCTGGCGCGTCCATGGGCCCCAAGGGAACTCCAAGGTGCTCTACCTGGAGTTAAGGCCAGCGAGTCCTTCCTCTGCACCAGCTGGACCCTCTGAACCTACTTCAGGTTCTGCTCCGGTTTCAGTGGCAACTTCTGTTCTGGTGCCACACATTGCACCGTTCCCTCAGTTATCGATGCCTGAGGATGAAGCAGAACTCATCATGCTTTGCGACTTCACGCTGAACTTGTCTCAACTGAGGCTGCACCATGATCCCGCCGAGCCGCTGCCTTCAAGCACCCTATCTGACTCCAACAGTTTGGCCTTGCCGCACGGCAGGGCACAAGTCTATCATAATCTGTTTCTCACAGATTAGGACAATGGTAACAACAAGCAACTCAATGACAAGGATGAGTTTTTTCCTTAATATTCAGATGATAGCTGGTATGAGGAATTATTGTCCCATTGCAGCTCCAGCATGTGCCATCTGGCATGCGACAACACTATGATGCAGGAGGCCAACAATCCCAGGTGCCCTGAAGTCATCCTCAATGAGATCCTTGACAGAGGGTGAAACATCAGGATCATAGCCCGAATTCCCTGGACTCCCTGTTTGGTGGGAAAGGCTTTAAACCATACCATAATCAGATTGGCTGTGATGAAGTTGAGCATCTGTGAAGGAGTTTGGTGCAACCTCTGCACATAGATAGAGAACCTTAATGATGTTAGGAGGCTCGCAGGCAGTCATCTGGATGTGGTGAGTATGACTTCCAGACCTGGTTCTGGCCAGGAGTCCACCTGGCTCCACCAGCCTGCCCCCGTGCCCCTGATCCTGACGACTGCCACCTGGACAGCAGTTCGAGGCCCTCTACCATCCGCAGGCACCCACGTGCGCCTCATCCCTGGTGCCTAGTGGTAGGCATTTCCTGGTGGTCGCGTAAGTAATCCTTTGTGTTTTTCGTACTGCCGTTTTTTGCGTCTATTTCTTAAGCCATATTTTTTCTGACCCTTTGTGATTGTTTTTTTCTCTTATTGTATAGCGTGTTCTGCCCCGTGTCCCCCTGTATCTCTTTCGTTGCCTGTATATTACCGCCCGTTTTCTACCGGCTCCTGCCGGTCACAATCTCCCTGCTGCTGCGTCCCCGCCCTCCTCGCACACCCATTGGCCCTCCCTCCCGCCTCCGAGCTGCTCCACCCTCCCATCCCACCCTCTTAATGGCAGCCATGCACGCGCCACAGGCATGCCAGAGGCAAGCCCGTCTGCGCCTGCACTGCGCCCAGCACCAGTCCCCCTAGTCCCTCCAACCTGACCCCCCTAGACAACACTACTCAACCACCACACTCCGCTCCCTCAACCCAGGGCTGCTCCCTTCCTGCGCCCAAGCCAACCCCAAGCACACACAGGGACCCTTCACCTGCTATGCTTGCCGGTTCTCCTGCTCCCCCACAAACACCGGAAACACCCACACACCCCATGCCAACCCCAAACGCACCCCACAACACCACCAGACACCACAACATCAGCACCAAAAATTCCCACACAGTCCTCACCAACCCCAACACACCCTACTACATCAACAAGCAGCCCCGCAACTCTAGCACACTCCACAACACCACCACCGACAGCAACACCAACACCTCCCACACCAACACACCCCACAACGCCACCACACTCTGCAACATCACTAACACCCCCCACACCAACACCATCACGCACCACAACAACAGTCCCCACAACCACCTAAACTGCATACTCCTAAACACCCGCTCCGTACACAAGCATGCCATCGAACTGTGGGACCTTATCACAGCACACTCACCAGACATTGCCTTCCTCGCGGAAACTTGGATGAATCCCTCATCTGAGCCCGACACAGCCACCCCAGATGGCTACAAAATCCATCGTAGAGACCGCCTAAATAAACCAGGAGGTGGCATCGCCATTATACACAAAAACACCATTAAGGTCACAACCAACACCCTAGGCAGCGCAGAACACATGCACTTCCTAATTCACATAAAGGCCAACACCACCCTCAGAGGAACCCTCATCTACAGACCACCAGGTCCTCACCCCCCCCCCCATTCTGTGACGCCATCGCTGACACCATCAGCCCTCACGCCCTCACTTCCACAGACTACATCCTCCTTGGTGACTTTAACTTTCACATGGAGAACCCCCACGACCACAACTCTCCATCCCTTCTAGACAACCTCACAAACCTAGGACTCAAACAACTGGTCGCATCACCCACCCACTCAGCAGGACACACGCTAGACGCAATCTTCACCTTGAGCAACCACATAACCTGCACTCCACTGAACTGACCACCACTGCGTCCATTTCTCCTTCTACAAACCCCCCACACACCACACCCTACCACATGTGGGACAAGATCCCAACAGAGCACCTGAATGCTCAACTAGCTCATAACCCCCCCAACGCATACGATCCCACCATTACTGCCCATAACCTCACACAATGGATTACAACCTGCGCTGACTCACTCGCCCCTCTTAGAAGAAACATCACCACCCGCAACATCAAGAACGCCCCCTGTTTCACCACTGAACTGCAAGCCTCCAAGCGTGAATGCTGCAAAACAGAGAAAGCTTGGTGACAGGAACCCTCAACCACCAACTTCTCCACCCTCAAAACCACTATAGGCAAACATCACCAACTCATACGTACCACCAAAAGGGCATACTACAAGGAATGCATAGACAGTAACTCACACAACAGCAAGGAACTCTTTACCATCATCAATGAGCTCTCCAAACCCAAAGCCAGCAACATCAACCCCACTCACACATAACACCTCTGCGACACCCTCTCCAACCACTTCCACCTCAAAATCTTAGACATACACAACAGCTTAACACCACAGGGACTCGCCACCTCCACCAGCGACACAACCAGCAATTACTCACCCCCCAACCTACTACACACCTGGGCCCCTACCAACGATGAAGAAACTAAAAAAACTATGAATTCCATCCACTCAGGCTCCCCCTCGGACCCCTGCCCCCACCGCTTTTCAACAAAGCCAGCCCAACCATTGCTCCCAAGCTTTGCGCCGTAATCAACAGCTGTTTCAACGCTGCCACCTTCCCAGACTCCTGAAAGCACGCAGAAGTCACTGCACTCCTGAAAAAGTCCAAAGCAGACCCCGATGACCTCACCAACTACAGACAAATTTCTCTTCTCCCCTTCCCCGCCAAGGTCGCTGAGAAATTTGTGAACACCCGCCTGTCTCACTTCCTAGAGGAAAACAACGCAATCAACGCCTCCCAGTCTGGATTCTGCAAGAACCACAGCACTGATACCGCCCTCATCGCATGTACTAACGTCATCAGAACCAGAGTCGACAAGGGTGAGACCGTCGCACTCATCCTCCTGGACCTCTCCGCTGCCTTCGATACTGTCTGCCATCAAATACTCTGCACACGCCTCTACAATGCAGGTATTCAACACAAGGCCCTGGATTGGCTTGCCTCCTTCCTCACCGAAATAACCCAGAAAGTCCGCCTCCCTCCCTTCCACTCCCCAGCCGCCAAGATCATCTGCGGAGTCCCTCAAGGGTCCTACCTCAGCCCCACCCTTTTCAGCATTTACATGGTCCGGCTCACCACCATCCTCTGGCCACACAGAATCACCATCATATCCTATGCAGACGGCATCCAGCTCGTCATCTCCCGCACCCGAAACCCACCACTCCCAAAACCAACTTCCATGCCAGACTCCTTGACACCGCCAAATGGATGACAGCAAGCCACCTCAAGCTAAACTCCAACAAAACTGAAATCATCATCTTCGGCCCCAACAAAACTATATGGGACGACTCCAGGTGGCCCGCCGCCCTAGGATCACCCCCAACACCCGCCACCCACGCACGCAACCTCGGCATCATCTTGGATTTTTCTCTCTCCATGACCCAGCAAATCAACTCCATCACCTCCTCCTGTTTCAACACCCTCTGCATGCGGCGAAAAACCTTCAAATGGATTCACATAGAGACTAGAAAGACCGTCCCCCCATGCACTCATCAGCAGCAGCCTAGACTACGGAAACGCCCTCTACGCCGGCACCACAGTCAAGCTCAAGCAAAAACTCCAGAGGATACAGAATGCAGCCGCCCGCCTCATCCTGGACCTCCCACGCCATGAACACATCTCCTCTCACCTCAGATCCCTTCCCTGCTTCCGATCGACAAAAGGATCATCTTCAAAGTCCTCATCCAAGCACACACATCCCCCCACAACACTGGACCAACCTACCTCAACGAAAGAGTGAACTTCCACACTCCCACTAGCCACCTCCGCTCCGCCGACACACCACAGTCCCCCTCATCCAACGTGCCACAACTGGAGGCAGATCCTTCTCCTACCTCGCCCCCAAAACCTGGAATTCCCTCCCCACCAACATCCGCAAGACTCAGGACCTCCTGCCTTTCAGAAAACACCTCAAGACATGGCTTTTCGAACAGTAATCGGCATCCCCCCAACATCCTCCCCCCCCCCCCTCCTCCCCCCCCCCCCCAATCGCCTTGAAACCCTTACAGGTGAGTAGCGCGCTCTATACATTTTTTGATTGCTTGATTGATTGACAACTGCCAGGGACGAGCCCGCCTTCTACCGCCAGTCGTCAAGATAGAGGAAGACTGCATAGATGTGTTGAGACCACCACATCACTTTTTTGAACACATGAGAACCAGTGGTGAGGCAAACGGGAAGCACGGCAAACTGAAAATGCTCCTGACCCTGTGTGAAACGTAATTAGTGCCTTTAATCATGCAAGAAAGTGATGTGAAAATACGCGTCCTGCAGGTCCAATTCCACAATCCCGTCTCCAGGGTATAATGCAGCCAGGACCTGGGCTAGCATGAGCATCTTGAATTGGGGGACTAAGCTGCACGTTGTCCATGCTTCCTCATGGTCCCTGAGAACCGTGGACTCGGCCACAAAAGGGCTAAAAAGCCTGTTGTGGTGGAGGAAGCTGATGGTGTTGACAGGTGGGAAAGTCCCTACGCTAGTCACTGAGAGGTCAAATTGTTGATGAAATTGTCTTGTGAGAGCAGAAAAGCCCAAGGAATATGTTATGAATGTGCTTTCTATAAAGCACTCCCAGCCCAAGTTTACTTTATCCTCAAAAAGGCAAGATCCGTCAAAAGGCATGGCCATCAAGAATGCCTGGATATCCCTGGAAAAGTCTGTGGACTACATTAAGTCATGGCATAGAAGAGCGGAACTGGTACTCATGGCATGTCCTAGGCAATCAATTGCATCCTTTCCTGAGAGTATCACAAATTCTGCCCCATCACACCTGTCCAGAATAGCCTGCATTAAAGATGCCCAAAGGTCGTCCTGAAGGGCTGATAAAATTTTAATCATTGTACCCCACAGGGCATGTGAATAACAGCCAAGGAGACAGCTGGCATTGAACGATCTCAGAGCAAGGCTTATGGAGGAGAACATTCTCTTGCCAAAAGTCTATTCATTTGAGCTCACATTTGGGAGGAGTGATGGGAAAGCATTTGGATTTAACCTACTGGTGAATGCCAGTACCACCAGACTCGGTGAGGTGGGATGATTTTTGTTAGGAAGGCAGGGTCACTAGGTGCAGGGTAATGGGGAATCTGTCTATTTATGGACAGCTCTGAACAGGGCTTAACCCAATTGCCCAAAAGGGTGTTAGTAAGTACCTTTTAAATAGCAAATGTGGCTCGTTTTGAGCCTGACCACACTGTCGAATTTTCATGAACCCATTAGTTTTCACTCCATGGTCTGTAATTTAAAATCTGCCACCTCAGCTGCCCTTTGAAATACTAGGGAAAAAGGCACTTAGCTCTGTAGAAGGACCCAAGGTAGACCCAATGGGCAAGTGATGGGGGAAGTGTTATGCCTACTGGCATCCTGAAGCTCCTCATACTAATTGTCTTCCCCATATTGGGAACATAATTGTCCCCATCACCATAGTTATCATTTTTGGAATTTGTGCCAAAAAGATTATGTAGAGTCTGTGCCGTAGCATATGCTAAAGACAAAATATCAGAATCAGAGGGGATGCCAAGCAGTTGCAAGCCTGGCTCGACTTCAGTTGAGGACATGACGATTCAATTCCTAGTCAGATAGCACTATAAGCTGTATATCCTCTGGTGTCTGCATCAATGTGAGTAGGACCTGCGCAGGGGATGTCGCTAAAAATAGCACCTATTGTGCTGAACCTGATGTGGGTCCACAGGCACAGATGGTGCAGAGTGTGGGCATGCCAGGGGAAGTCCGGCAGAGGGTACCTGGGGTTCCTTGGGGCCCGAAGGTGTGACAGAGGGAGCCAGTACGGTGCTGAAGATCTGCAACATACTCTCCTTGAAGGCTTCTACTTGCTGCAACATCAGTGACAAACCTGAAATCTTAGGGTTTGCCTGGAAAGGTCACAGAACTAGCTCTGATGGACATCAGGAATGGGACCGGGAGACTTTGATTTCCTTGCACACTCTCTGGAGTTCAAGAGTGACGGGAAGGGCTGTTTCCAACTTGAATTTTTAATGTTTTACTTACACCCCTTCGAAGACTTTGAGCATGATATCGACCTGCTGCAGGAATGACTTCGGGAGTGGGAATGGAACCTTCTGTTTGACTTAGACCAGTCATGGCGTGAAGTTGTTTTGTGCGTGGCAAGATAGGGTTTCTCTTCAAATTTCCATATGACCTTCAGATTCTTATACGGGCAGTTGCCATAGGCCTTGGAGTCGTGGTCTGATCCCAGGCATCACTAGCAGACTTCATAAGGGTCTGTGACTGACATTTGTTTGCAAATTTTGTTGTGTTTTTTTGGAGGGGGCGTTTTCTTTGCACACTGGACACATTTTGATAAAGTCTGGTGAAAGACGAGGGAGAATCTCTGGATCCACATCCAAAGGCGGGGAAAGAAAGGAAGGGATGTCATTGCGCATTGGTGGCACTTATACGCTGCCCAGCTCATCACTTCCAGATCAGAATGATGTTGCTGTTTAGCCAGATGATGTTACCTGTTGGCACACAGGACAACTGCTCTAAAAGTCTCCAGATCTAACCTGATATCTGGAAAATGTTCACAAGTTGAAGAATCTGCAGTTAGAAGTAGCAATTAGAATTTTTATTCCTGCTACTTCCTCACCCAAAAAAGGAAGGGGACCTTAGGCTTGTCTTGGACCTTTTGCTCCAGAATGCTTTCTTGCAGAAAGATGATTTTAAATGCTCACATTGGCTCTCGCCCTATCTGCTTTGGACTCAAGATTGGAAGGAGTCCCTGGACTTCAGGATGCTAAATTTCATATACCTGTCCTGTAATCCCACAGGCATTATCTGCAGTTCATAGTTGGCCAGGCAAGGAAGTGTTCATTGAGGAATGGCATGTAGACAGCTCTGGTAAGACATCAGACCCTGCACTCTGCTCTGCCCAGCGCTGACCAGACTGGGAGACGGAGATGCATTGGTGATCTCGCTGCTGAATGTGTTGGAAAGGCAAGCTGTCTTGACCAGAGGCATGTTTTAAAAGCCTCCAAAACTTGGCACATGGCAGCTTGAAATGGTGGGCGGTTCCAGTGGGGAGGAAAGGACTTCCATCATGCTGTGCTGTAAAGAGGTGAGCTGGTGAGTCTGACAGGACGAACTGTGGGTTCAGCGCGTTCTGTGTCCTTTGATGTAATCAGAGGCTTGGTGGACGGTTTTCCATCGGTTTCCTCACCTCAGTGGTAGTGGATCTGAGTGCTTCATCTGAAAGCCTCCTATTCTCGTTTGCAATTTGGGAATGCAGTCAAACAATATTTTGTCTGGGTCTGACTCTTCCCCAGGGGGAAATCTTGTACTTAATATAACATTTTGATTAAGATGAAAACAGAGCATGCTGCTGAAAGCGATTAAAGAAGGCAATAAATTAAGTAACGTAACCCTTGTAGGGAAACTCCCACAAGTGGGAAGCCAAACAAATCTCAATACTGGCCTTGAGGAGGGTACAGGAGACCACCCAGACACTCAATTAAGAAGTGGGCCTGGATCGGCGATGGCGGATTCAGATTCTACGATGAGGACCTGTACTGCACAGGCTCAAGAGTCTCCTGAATCTCAGATACCCAGCCCGACAATGGCAGGGATTTTGGCCCGATTTGTGAATAATCTCAAGGGGGGGAGGTTGCCATCAGAATTGGCCCCTAAGGGGGTGGGGGCACTGACTAAAGCAGAGTTGACATGCTCACAGGAAAAGCGAAGGAGGCATGGAGCTCTGTCCGCAAATGCTAGTAAGAGCGTGTCAGGTTCAGCAGATTCAAGTAAACGTTTACTGAATCAGCTACTAGTAATAAAGCCTCTGTGCTTTACCCCCTGTTTCTTAACAAGTCCAGTATACCCAGCAGTACATTGATGTTGGGTCAAGAACCAAGCTCGACTTCTGCCTCCCCTACACTCCTGCATTCAGATACCTCAACAGGTCAGGCTGACTGTCAGATCAGGACCACAGCTGGGGTGGAAGCCTCCTGTTTGCTTTCAGATCCTGCTCATTAGAACCTGGGGGAGGGAAAACCCACATCCATTGGAAGTTTAATAGCTACAGCCCTGCCCCCTGCCCTCCAAGGAACCTTAAGCGAGATTCTAGAGGAAATAAAATCATTAAAATATTTGCAACAAATAACTTCCAGACAGATCGTCGACTGGCTACTAAAACTGGAGGGGAAGGTGTAGGGAAGTGCCCTCTTTTTGGCATGGTTACCCTCACTTTTTGCTTGCTATCAGTATGATTAGATTGTCATCACTGGGATCCTGCTAACCAGGACCCCAGTAATTGTGCTCTTTCCCTCTAAATTTGGTTGCCTAAGACTCTTCTATACTCCACCATTGACATACTGGTACCCCCCTTATAAGTCCCTAGTACAGGGTAGTTAGGTACCCAGGGCATTAGAGCACCAAGGGTTAACCATGGGCTGCAGTCTGCATTGTGCCACCCATAAGAGCTCATCCAAAATGTGTGTGCAGGCCTGCCATTGCAGCCTGTGTGAAAATGTGCATGCACCCTTTCACCACAGGTCACTGCACCTGGTAAATGTAAGTCACCCTTACAGTATGCCCTCCCAGCCAAGAGAAGGAGGCAGCACCCTTTCCCTTGGAAATAGATGTTATAAGGCTTGGGAGGGGTAGCCTCCCCAAACCCCTAGTTTGCTTTGAAGGGCACATTTGGTGCCCTCTTTACATAAACAGGTTTGCACCAGCCCATGGACCCCTGGTCCCTCCTCTAACAAGAAACTGGACAAAGGAAAGGGGAGTGACAACTCCTCTGTCCATCACCATCCCAGGGGTGGTGCCCAGAGCTCCTCCAGGTGGCCACTCGATTCTGCCATCTTGAAACCAAGATGTGCAGAGGATCTGAGTAGCCAAGTCAGGCAGGGGATGTCGGAGTCCCCTTCTGATAGGTGTCACCTTGCTAGGTAATCAAACCCCATTTTAGGTCTATTTAGGGACTCCCTTGTGGGTAGGGCCCCCGATTCGATGTGCAAGACTCCACCAGGACTCCTCTGCATAGTTTACTACTACGTGTAGCCACTGGAACTGCAACTGGACTCTTCAGGAACCGACAACTGCAATTCCTGAGACGACCTTGCCTTGCAACATTGTTTCTCTGTCTCCTTCCAGAACTGCAACATTTCCCCGGGTGTGCATCTTCTGGGGTCGGTGAGAATTAAGCCTGCACCAAGAATCAAGAAGGAATCTCCCTTAGAGTGAAGGAGTCACTCCACTGCATCTGCAGGCACCTACAGCAACTACGTCAGGCTGTGCCGATCTGCTCAGCTCCGGAACTGCGTGGATCCTGCATCACAGATGGTGGTCTGGAGTGGTCCCCTTTATCTTTTCTGCCAGCTGCCCAACTAGGGAGACAGTAAGCCCTTGCCTTTCCTTGCAGGACAGTAACCCTGTGCACACAAGTCTAGCAGCTACCAAGGTGTTTGCTCCTGCTCCAAAGGATCTTCAGGCTCCCAGTAGCCCGACCCCCAGCACTTCATCCTGCCAAGCACAGTCCACTCTCTGCTGCTCCAGTGACGTGGGACTCCTCTCCTCAGCTGTGCTGATTGGGCCTGTAAGGAAATGCTTCCTTGGCATGGTTACCCCCTAACCTTTTGCCTTTGCTTATGCTAAGTTTTGATTTGAAAGTGTGCTGAGATCCTGCTAACCAGCCCCCAGCACCAGTGTTCTTTCCCTAAACTGTACCTTTGTCTCGACAATAGGCACAACCCTGGCACTCAGGTAAGTCCCTTGTAACTGGTACCCCTGGTACCAAGGGCCCTGATGCCAGGGAAGGTCTCTAAGGGCTTCGGCATGTCTTATGCCACCCTAGTGACCCCTCACTCAGCATATGCACACTGCCTCACAGCTTGTGTGTGCTGGTGGGGAGAAAATGGCTAAGTCATCATGGCACTCCCCTCAGAGTGCCATGCCAACCTCTCACTGCCTGTGGCATAGGAAAGTCGCCCCTCTAGCAGGCCTTACAGCTCTAAGGCAGGGTGCGCTATTCCACAGGTGAGGGCATATGTTCATGGCCACTATGCCCCTACAGCGTCTAAGCAAAACCTTAGACATTGTAAGTGCAGGGTAGCCATAAGAGTATATGGTCTGGGAGTTTGTCAAACACAAACTCCACAGTTCCATAATGGCTACACTGAAAACTGTGAAGTTTGGTATCAAACTTCTCAGCACAATAAATGCACACTGATGCCTGTGTGCAATTTATTGTAACATACACCCAAGGGCATCTTAGAGATGCCCCCCGAATACCAATTCAACTTCTAGTGCAGGCTGACCAGTTTCTGCCAGCCTGCCACACACCAGACATGTTGCTGGCCACATGGGGAGAGTGCCTTTGTCACTCTGTGGCCAGGAACAAAGCCAGTACTGGGTGGAGGTGCTTCTCACCTCCCCCTGCAGGAACTGTAACACCTCGCGGTGAGCCTCACCCTTTTAGTTACAGCACCCCAGGGCATCCCAGCTAGTGAAGATGCACATCCCTCCGGCCACTGCCCCCACTTTTGGTGGCAAGGCTGGAGCAGATAATGAGAAAAAACAAGGAGGAGTTACCCAACAGTCAGGACAGCCCCTAAGGTGTCCTGTGCTGAGGTGACCCCTGCCTTCAGAATCCTCCATCTTGAGTTTGGAGGATTCCCCCAATAGGATTAGGGATGTGCCCCCACCCCACAGGGAGGAGGCACAAAGAGGGTGTAGCCACCCTTGAGGACAGTTGCCCTCCCAGACCTAAACACACCCCTAAATTCAGTATTTAGGGGCTCCCCAGATCCCAGGAAATCAGATTCCTGCAACCTGAAGAAACAAGGACTGCTGACCTACAAGCCTTCAGAGAAGGAGGAAGAAAACTGTTTTGGCCCCAGCCCTACCGGCCTGTCTCCAACTTCGAAAACCTGGAACCAGCGATGCATCCGACAGGGACCAGCGACCTCTGAAGCCTCAGAGGACTGCCCTGGACTAAAAGACCAAGAAACTCCAGTGAACAACGGCCCTGTTCAACACCAGCTACTTCTTTGCAAGAAAGAAGCAACTTTCCAAGACTGCACGTTTCCCGCTGGAAGCGTGAGACTTCTCATTCTGCACCCGATGTCCCCGCCTTGAGATCTAGAGAGCAAACACCTCAGGGAGGACTCCCCGGCGACTGCGAGCCTGTGAGTAACCAGAGACACCCCCCTCAGCCCCCACAGCGACACCTGCAGAGAGAATCCAGAGGCTCCCCCTGACCGCGACTGCCTATAACAAGGGACCTGACGCCTGGAACCAACACTGCACCCGCAGCCCCCAGGACCTGAAGGAACTGAACTTCAACACAGGAGTGACCCCCAGGCGACCCTCTACCTAGCCCAGGTGGTGTCTGTCCGGAGAAGCCCCCCCCGCCTTTGAACACTGCACCAGGCTGCCCCTGTGCCACTGAGGGTGTGTTTTGTGTGCCTACTTGTGTCCCCCCCAGTGCTCTACAAAACCCCCCTGGTCTGTCCCCCCGAGGACGCAGGTACTTACCTGCTGGCAGACCTGAACTGGAGCACCCCTGTTTTCCATAGGCTCCTATGTGTTTTCAGCACCTCTTTGACCTCTGCACCTGACCGGCCCTGAGCTGCTGGTGTGGTAACTTTGGGGTTTCCTTGAACCCCCAACGGTGGGCTGCCTATGCCCCAGGACTGAGACTTGTAAGTGTTTTACTTACCTCCTAATCTAACCTTTACTTACCTCCCCCAGGAACTGTTGATTTTTGAACTGTGTCCACTTTAAAAATAGTTTATTGCCATTTTAACAAAGACTGTATGTTATATTGCTTTGATTCAAAGTTCCTAAAGTATCTTAATTGAAGTACCTTACATTTAAAGTGTTTACTGTAAATCTTCAACCTGTGGTTCTTAAAATAAACTAAGAAAATATATTTTTCAATATAAAAACCTATTGGCCTGGAATAAGTCTTTGAGTGTGTGTTCCTCATTTATTGCCTGTGTGTGTACAACTAATGCTTAACACTACCCTCTGGTAGGCCTACTGCTCGACCACACTACCACAAAATAGAACATTAGAATTATCTACTTTTGCCACTATCGTACCTCTAAGGGGAACCGTTGGACTCTGTGCACACTATTTCTTACTTTGAAATAGTATATACAGAGCCAGCTTCCTACAGGGCCTCACTGCAACGTACTTTCCTGCTGCCAGTGGGTTGCCTGTGGGGTCTATAACTGCTTCTATTGGCTCTCTCGACTGCTGAGAATCGGCAAGGGTTGAGTCCCGTGGACCTTGCTGTTCCTCTTCAGCCTTGCAACTTCGTTACTTCTTGCATTTGCCAAGGCTTATTGGTGGTTCTCCTAAACCACTGACCATCTGCGACCTGATGACCGATTTGGGACACCATCTCCACCGCTCCAAGGACTCCTCTTCATCTCCTGGACTCCACAGCTGGTCTTCTTCTTCCACCTTCTTCCCCCGTCGACCCACAAAAGGGTGGGTAGTAGCTCCTGCCTCCACTGGACACTGTAATGTGGACTGGACTCTGTCCCCCTCTTTTTGCAGGTCCTCTTCTTCCTGAAACCACCTTTGGTTTCTTCCTGTAGGTAAGTACCTTAAAGGTTTCCAATTTCACACAGGTATCAACAGTACTTTTTTTGAAATAGTCAAGTAATACAGTTTTTGAATTATTGGCAATAATCTGTTTTAAAAATGGACTCTGCAATTTTCAGAAACAGTTCAGGAGGGAAGAAATGTTAGATCGCTTTACAGGCAAGTACAACACTTACAGTTTCAATCTCTGGGTTTAGGAAGTCCACCGGTTGGCGTTCAAGTTAACCCCACATACCCACCACCAGCAACACGGCTGGCCGGTGCAGAGGTCAGAGTTTAGCAAATTTAATGTGGGCTCTTATGGAGACGGGGATACTCAGGATCAGGCCTGCTAGCAGGTAAGTACCCGCAGCTCAGAGGGCAGACCAGGGGAGATTAGAAGTGCACTGAAGGGGCCACAAGTGGGCACCAAACACACACCCTCAGCGGCACAGGGACAGCCGGATGCGGAGTGCAAACAGGACATTTGTTTTTTAATGCTGGTCTATGAGGAGACCCCGGGGTCACCCAGAGGCTGCAGGCGAGGTCCAGGTTGGTGTATCGGGCACACCACTGGGCAGAAAGGAAGAAGGGACACCTGCTGAACGTTGAGGCACTGGGGGCCGTGTTCTCCAAGGCCTGGGGGCTGCAGGTGCATTATGTTCTTAGGCTTCGGATTTCTTCGTCCGGAGCTTTGCGGTCAGGGGGGTCCTCGGGATTCCAGCTGCAGGTGTTGTCGTGGAGGGGTGGAGAGGTCAACCCAGGGTAGGCATTTGCTCGCAATCGCCTGGGGACCCACTGTTGCTGGGTGGACCACCTGGACACAGGCTGTTGGCATCTGGTGCACAGGGGTCAGGACTCAGGCATCTGGAGTGAGGTGGGAGTCCTTGGTTGTAGATTTTCTTAGACAGAGCCACTGTCCTCAGGAGTTCTTGGTCCCTTTGGGTGCAGGGCAGTCCTCTGGAGTTGCCAGAGGTTGCTGGTCCCGCAGGACGCGTCACTGGGCTTTTGCAGGTTCTTTGAAGTAGGAAACAGGCCGGTAGGTGCTGGGTCATGGTTAGCAGGATCCCAGCACACACTCAGTCAAGTCAGCATCAATATCAGCCAAAAAGTGTCAGGTGGGGTTGATAACTGCAACAAATGCCAGTTTCCTACACTTGCCAATGCGTGATGTTTCTTGTGCCAATTCTTGATTATTACAGTGTGTGTGTGTATATATATATATATATATATATATATATTTTTTTTTATTTTTATTTTTTTTGTTCAATGGCATATGCATAGGTCCTGCCATCTAGTGTTGGGCTCGGAGTGTTACAAGTTGTTTTTCTTCAAAGAAGTGTTTTTGAGTCACTGGATCGAGTGACTCCTCCTCTATTGCGCATGGGCATCGACTCCATCTTAGATTGTTTTCTTTCCACCATTGGGTTCGGACGTGTTTCTTTTGGCTCCGGTAGTTCAAGTCGGAAAAGTACTACAAACACTCTAATTCATCGGTATTGTTTCGATCGCATACCATTGTAGGAAAGTACCATCTTGCCTGGCATGTTACCCCCATATTTCACTGTATATATGTTGTTTTAGTTGTATGTGTCACTGGGACCCTGCCAGCCAGGGCCCCAGTGCTCATAAGTGTGCCCTGTATGTGTTACCTGTGTTATGACTAACTGTCTCACTGAGGCTCTGCTAATCAGAACCTCAGTGGTTATGCTCTCTCATTTCTTTCAAATTGTCACTAACAGGCTAGTGACCAATTTTACCAATTTACATTGGCATACTGGAACACCCTTATAATTCCCTAGTATATGGTACTGATGTACCCAGGGTATTGGGGTTCCAGGAGATCCCTATGGGCTGCAGCATTTCTTTTGCCACCCATAGGGAGCTCTGACAATTCTTACACAGGCCTGCCACTGCAGCCTGAGTGAAATAACGTCCACGTTATTTCACAGCCATTTTACACTGCACTTAAGTAACTTATAAGTCACCTATATGTCTAACCTTTACCTGGTAAAGGTTGGGTGCTAAGTTACTTAGTGTGTGGGCACCCTGGCACTAGCCAAGGTGCCCCCACATTGTTCAGGGCCAATTCCCCGGACTTTGTGAGTGCAGGGACACCATTACACGCGTGCACTACATATAGGTCACTACCTATGTGTAGCTTCACGATGGTAACTCCGAATATGGCCATGTAACATGTCTAAGATCATGGAATTGCCCCACCAATGCCATCCTGGTATTGGGGAGACAATCCCATGATTCCCTGGGTCTCTAGCACAGACCCGGGTACTGCCAAACTGCCTTTTCAGGGATTTCACTGCAGCTGCTGCTGCTGCCAACCCCTCAGACAGGCTTCTGCCCTCCTGGGGTCCAGCCAGGCTTGGCCCAGGAAGGCAGAACAAAGGACTTCCTCAGAGAGAGGGTGTTACACCCTCTCCCTTTGGAAAAAGGTGTTAAGGCAGGGGAGGAGTAGCCTCCCCCAGCCTCTGGAAATGCTTTCATGGGCACAGATGGTGCCCATTTCTGCATAAGCCAGTCTACACCGGTTCAGGGACCCATCAGCCCTGCTCTGGCGCGAAACTGGACAAAGGAAAGGGGAGTGACCACTCCCCTGACCTGCACCTCCCCTGGGAGGTGCCCAGAGCTCCTCCAGTGTGCTCCAGACCTCTGCCATCTTGGAAACAGAGGTGCTGCTGGCACACTGGACTGCTCTGAGTGGCCAGGGCCAGCAGGTGACGTCAGAGACTCCTTCTGATAGGCTCCTTCAGTTGTTGCTAGCCTATCCTCTCTCCTAAGTAGCCAAACCCTCTTTTCTAGCTATTTAGGGTCTCTGCTTTGGGGAATTCCTTAGATAACGAATGCAAGAGCTCATCAGAGTTCCTCTGCATCTCTCTCTTCACCTTCTGCCAAGGAATCGACTGCTGACCGCGCTGGAAGCCTGCAAAACTGCAACAAAGTAGCAAAGACGACTACTGCGACATTGTACCGCTGATCCTGCCGCCTTCTTGACTGTTTTCCTGGTGGTGCATGCTGTGGTGGTAGTCTACCTCCTCTATGCACTAGAAGCTCCGAAGAAATCTCCTGTGGGTCGACGAAAGTTCCCCCTGCAATCACAGGCACCAAAGAACTGCATCACCGGTCCTCTGGGTCTCTTCTCAGCACAACGAGCGAGGTCCCTTGAACTCAGCAACTCTGTCCAAGTGACTCCCACAGTCCAGTGACTCTTCAGTCCAAGTTTGGTGGAGGTAAGTCCTTGCCTCCCCACGCTAGACTGCATTGCTGGGAACCGCGTGTTTTGCAGCTACTCCGGCTCCTGTGCACTCACCGAGGATTTCCTTCGTGCACAGCCAAGCCTGGGTCCACGGCACTCTAACCTGCATTGCACGACCTCCTGAGTTGTCCTCCGGCGGCGTGGGACTCTCTTGTGCAACTTTGGGTGAGCACTGTTTCACTCCACTTCGTAGTGCCTGTTCCGGCACTTCTGCGGGTGCTGCCTGCTTCTGAGAGGGCTCCTTGTCTTGCTGGAAGCCCCCTCTGTCCCCTCACGCAATTGGTGACATCCTGGTCCCTCCTGGGCCACAGCAGCATCCAAAAACCCTAACCGCGAGCTTTGCAGCTAGCAAGGCTTGTTTGCGGTCTTTCTGCGGGAAAACACTTCTGCACGACTCTTCACAACGTGGGACATCCATCCTCCAAAGGAGAAGTTTCTAGCCCTTGTCGTTCTTGCAGACTCCTCAGCTTATACCATCCGGTGGCAGCTTCTTTGCACCCACAGCTGGCATTTCCTGGGCATCTGCCCACTCCCGACTTGATCGTGACTCTTGGACTTGGTCCCCTTGTTCCACAGGTACTCTCGTCAGGAAATCCATCGTTGTTGCATTGCTGGTGTTGGTCTTTCTTGCAGAATTCCCCTATCACGACTTCTGTGCTCTCTGGGGAACTTAGGTGCACTTTGCACCCACTTTTCAGGGTCTTGGGGTGGGCTATTTTTCTAACCCTCACTGTTTTCTTACTGTCCCAGCGACCCTCTACGAGCTCACATAGGTTTGGGGTCCATTCGTGGTTCACATTCCACTTCTAGAGTATATGGTTTGTGTTGCCCCTATCCCTATGTGCTCCCATTGCATTCTATTGTGACTATACATTGTTTGCACTGTTTTCTATTGCTATTACTGCATATTTTGGTATTGTGTACATATATCTTGTGTATATTTGCTATCCTCATACTGAGGGTACTCACTGAGATACTTTTGGCATATTGTCATAAAAATAAAGTACCTTTATTTTTAGTATATCTGTGTATTGTGTTTTCTTATGATATTGTGCAAGTGACTCTAGTGGTACTGTAGGAGCTTCACTCGTCTCCTAGTTCAGCCTAAGCTGCTCTGCTAAGCTACCTTTTCTATCAGCCTAAGCTGCTAGACACCCCTATACACTAATAAGGGATACCTGGGCCTGGTGCAGGGTGTAAGTACCCCTTGGTACTCACTACAAGCCAGTCCAGCCTCCTACAACCATCTATCATCGACACTTTGGCACCAGCGGATCCAGCTCCTTACTTTCCCTTCGGGGCACCCGTGCCCAACTCTGGCCTCGTCGGGCCGATCAAAGCCTCATGGACCGGACCCCGTTTTGTTTCTGCTCTTGGTACCACGCCAAGTTCCTTATACGGACCAACTTCTTGTCTGTATCCTGTGTCTATCTCCAGACCACCGAGAGGATGGGCTCCACCCGTAAAAAGACTTCCGGTGACCTAGCAACAACTTCGGCACCGAGAAAGGCCACGCCACTGAAGCCTTCGGACTCGAGCCGAAGCATAGGCTTCGAAATAGGCAAACACTGGCCCATCGAGTCGAAGCCTCTAAAATCCCTCTCGGAGCTGAGGCCAACATCTACTCCAGGCCTTTCGATCCCAAGGAAACGCGCTTTTGAGCCGAAAAGACCCATATACACAGAGGAGCATGGACTTTCCAAACCACTTAAAGAAAGAAAGCCATAGATTTTCGGAGGAACTTGCGTAAATGGAGGAATTTGATGAAAGGTAAGCCAGAATTCAGATTCATAAAGACACTGGCAAGATCCTAACTGCACCTTCTCTAAAAACAAAGAGGAAGCTGGCCTTTCAAGAACAATTGAACACTAATCAGCCACCAGCTAAAGTGCCAAGACCCAAACAAAAATCTCCGCCTCCTCAGTTTTCACCTCATTAGTCTCCTCCTTAATCTCCTCACCTGACTGTCTCTCCACCTACTACCCCCACTGCACAGTCTCCAGTACATTCTGCAGATTCACACCAAGATAATGTAGACCCATGGGACCTTTACGATGATCCCATTTCTGATAACAGTCCAGACTGCTATCCATCAAAACCATCACCCCCAGAGGATAGCACCTCATACACTCAGGTTCTAGCTAGGGCAGCTTCATACCATAACGTAGCCATGCACACAGAACCTCTTGAGGATGATTTTCTCTTTAATACGTTATCCTCCACTCACACTACGTACCAGTCTGTACCCGTGCTTCCTGGCATGTGAAAACATGCACATCAGATTTTTCGGGAACCAGTTAAGGCGAGTCATCACTCCTAGGATAGAAAAGAAATATAAGAAGCCTCCTTCTGAGCCAGCTTACATTACCCAGCAGCTACCTCCAGATTCCGTAGTTGTCAGCGCAGCAAGGAAAAGGGACCTGGGTACGAACACCCTGACCTCTTCGCTCCAAAGGGACCCCATCTGGGCTAAAAAGCTTTTTTTACATTTTTTTAAAAAGTTTTTATTTTACAAGCAGAGACAAGGTCTCCCCGCTTTGTTAGTTTAATGACCCGAGGTGGGTTTAGTCCTGAAACTGGCCCCCTCCCGATGGCCTGGGGACCGCCACTTCCCCCAGGTTTATACTTTTGTATGTGGGGGGCCTGTGGCCACCTCCCTCTCCCCGCTGTCCTGGGGACTGCCACTAGCCCAGGGCTTTTATGTAATATGCAGGAGGGCCGTCTGGCCCCCTCCAGCTTCCCTGGGGATCACCACCTCCCCACGGCGCTGTGCTAATATGTGGGGAACCCAGGGCCCCCCACGCTTGGGGACCACCACCCCCAGGGCAAAATATATTTTATTTGCAGGGGACAACACCCTCTGGAGCAAAACTGTATTCATAGTGGGGGTCGTGCTCTTCGCCCCCTTCCCCAGTGCTGCAGCCAAGCCACAGCAAACACTCTGCTGTTTGACAGCAGGTCCTGCTGACAAACAGCAGAGCTTTCATCTCTGCCCCCTGCAAGCATGCAGGGGACAGAGATGAAATGCTTCAGCAAGCATGGAGCTGCTGTGAAAGCAGCTCCGTACTTGCTGAAGCAATGGCTCTGCAGGGGAAGCCTTAAGACTTCCTTTGCAGTGCCAGGTAGCCCGTAAAGAGCATTTTATTTAAACATTTGTGTTTAAAAAAATAAATAAATAATAATAATCTATAAGGAACCCGTAAAGGGCATTTTAATGTTTTTTTTTGTTTTTTACATAATTAAAAAATAAATAAGGCGGGACTGCAGGAGAACCCTTATGGGCTCCCTCAAGGTCTCAGATAGCCTATTACGGGCTAAAAAAAAAGGGAAAAAATAGAAAAATCCCATAGCTCAGTGTGAAGGTCACAGGCCTTCACACTGAGCTATGGGTGTTCGAGTCCAGCTGGATACGTTTCGATTTAATAATAAAAATAAAAAATAAATACATGTTGTTAAAATCCAAAATAAAATCGCATTCTAAGAATGTGAGATATTAAGGGGGTCATTACGACCTCGGCGGTCTTTTCAAAAGACCGCCGAGGCCGCGGGAGACAGAATACCGCCATTGCCGGCGGTATTTCTGTCTCCCTATTATGACATTTCCGCTGGGCCAGCGGACGGTAACAGTGTTACTGTCCGCTGGCCCAACGGAAATGTCACATCAACATTGCAGCCGGCGGCAATGCTGATGTGCAGCGGGTGCAGTAGCACCTGTCGCGCATTTCACTGCCCGAAATTCGGGCAGTGAAATGCGCAACAGGGCTATGCCTGGGGGCCCCTGCACTGCCCATGCCAAGTGCATGGGCAGTGCAGGGGCACCCCAAGTCCTCTTACCGCCGGCCTTTCCATGGCAGTGTGTACCGCCATGGACAGGCCGGCGGTCGGGGACTCATAATCCCCAGGGCAGCGGTGCATGCACCGCTCCCTGGGGATTATGACCGCCAGGCGGAATCCTGCCGGCAAAGTGGAGGGGCCGGCGGTATGGCTGTGGCTTTTCCGCCACGGTCATAATTGCTGGCGGAACACCGACAGCCTGTTGGCGGTGTTACCGCCAACATACCGCCGGCCGCCAGGGTCGTAATGACCCCCTAAATCCTAAAAAAAAAAAAAAAAAACTTTTCACTTTTTTCTCTCTTTCTCTTTCAATCAAATCTCCCACTCAGACACTTACACACCCACTCCCAGTCTCACTCAGACCCTCGTACAGTCACTCACAGCCCCAGTCAGACCCTCACGCACCCACTCAGACCCAATCAGACAGTTATGCATCCACTCACACACCCACTGACACCCTAATGCACCCACTCACAGACCCAAGCACATACTGACACACCCACTTAAACACTGCTGTATGCACTCTCACACCCAGACACTCTGACAACCACTCTTACCCCCCAGATACAGCCTCTCACATGTATTCTAGAGAGGCTGTGAACAACTTCCACAGTGCATGAGCAAAGGGCTGTGCACAGCATCAGGTTGGGTGGTTAGTGGGGTTGGCAACAGCGACTGGCTGCAGGCCGGTCCCTGTGGGCAACCTCTACTGTGCCCGGTAGAAGGCCATGCACGGTTGGGTGCTTATAGGAGGTTGGCCGTAGGGCAGGCCCTGTGGCTAACCACCACCTTGCCCGGCCAAAGGCTGTACACGGTGGTGGTTGAATTAATGTATAGTAATAAAAATTACTATATGTTAAAAAAAACATAGAAATTCACTGAAAAAACAAAGGTTACAGGGTCATTATAGCTAGGTTCTGAATTTACTCATACAAAACTATAGAAATTCACCAGTTATAGTTACCTCATGTAACTATAACTCCTGCATTAGGTATCTAAGACTCATGCCCTTGCCATGTACAGTTTATTAGTCAAAGATTTTACTGCAAATATTTCATTCATATTATTAATGATGTTATGAAAGGTGGCATGATTGCCATAATTTGTGAGGTAATTAGGAGTGCATGGCGAGGGTGTGAGTCATAGTTCCCTTAGGGCACAAGTTATTGTTACATTAGGTAACTCTAACTATAACTGGTGAATTTCCATGGTTTTGTGTGAGTAAATTCAGAACCTAACTATAACATCCATCCATGTAACCTTTGTTTTTTTCAGTGTGTGTATATATATATATATATACATATATATATATATATATATATATACATATACACACACATTTCCTGCTTGCCCTGTGTTATCCGCGATGCCAGGGCTATGACGCTAACATTTTGTAAATTTGGGATATCTTTGATTCGTGCCGCTACCCCTCTATCTTGCTGCTTTCATCTTTCTTTTTATTTTCAGATAGCGGTTATTAAGAAATGGGCAAAGCTTCATATTTATAGGATTGGGGATTTTTTAGCCTTTGATAGAGTAAAGACTCTGGCTGAGGTTTCTTCGTTCAATCCCTGTGGGAAGCTTGACTGGTGTGTGGTGGGTACCTACACATTATTCCAGGTATCCCCAATTAGTGTAGTGTAGGCAGTGCCTAGAAGCCAGGCTCTCTAGAGGTAGCTGTAGATGAGCAGCCAAAGCTTATCTAGGAGCTCATGCAATACCACTGTATTCACACAGCACTTACACACATGAAAGAAAACACTCAGTGTTACAAAAATAAAGGGACTTTATTTTAGTGACACAATTACCAAAAAGTACTAGAGCATCAACCCTCCAATAGGAGTTAAGTAACACACTAGATATGTACACTGGTAATCAGAAATAGGCATAGAAAGCAATAGAAAACAGTGAAAATGCAAATAGACAATAGTGACCATAGGGGGAGCCCAAACCATATACTAAAAAAATGGAATGCAAATGCAGGACCCTCACCTATGTAAGTGGAATGTGTAGAGGGGAGCTGGGGGTACTAGGAAACAACAAAGGTAAGTACCACAGTGCCCCCCAGGAACAAAGGAGAAAGTTACTGGGCTTTCCCCATACCACCCAAAAAGAAGAAAAAGAAGAAAATGTAACACCCAGACAAGACTGCAAGAAACCAGTGGTGGATTCCTGAAGTGGAAGACCTGTGGAAGAAGGGAACCAAGTCCAGTGGGGGCAGGAACCACAACCCACCCAACTGCGGTTGCAGAAGTTGGTCAACTGTAGGACGAAGATGGTCAGGAATGCAGCCCTGGAGCAGGTGAAGCGTTCTTGGAGGATGCAGTCGATGTCCCACGCCAGATGGATGATTGCAGTCAATCATTGGTGTAGAAAAGCCACCAACAAGCCTTGGCAAAGGCAGAAGTTGCTGTGAAGCAAAGTGGAGCTGCCGGGGACCAGCAAGGTCCAGGAGGACTCAGCCCACGGGGGAGTCCTAGGGAGACCCTCATCAAGGCAGAGAGTCCACAGAAGAAGAGGCAGATCCCATAGGAGACCCACTGGATGAGGAACCACGAATCGCAGAGGAGCCCACGTAGCACAACTGGAGAAGGGTCCCACGCCACAGGAGAAGCAGGCAGAGGGCTGTGTGTCGCAGGAAGGAGTGTTGGGCTAAACGGAGCCTGAAGATTCCTTGAAGGAGATGCCAGCAAGCCTTTGTAGCTGCAATAAACTTGGTGCATGGGGTTACTGTCCTGCGTGAGAAGGCAAGGGCATACCTCCACCAAAGTTGGACAGCTGGCAGAGAGGACCAAGCGGACTACTCCATACCACCACCTGTGATGCAGGGTCTACGCAGCTCAGGATGAGAGGAGATCCACGCAGCCGGTTGTCATTGCAGTTGGTGCTTGTGAATGCAGGGGAGAGACTCCTTCACTCCAAGGGAGATTCCTTCTTCCTTCTTATGTGGACTGAAGACTTTAAGCCCTCAGAGGATGCACAGCCGGGGAAATGTTGCAGAAGCTGGAAGGAGCCATAGAAATAATGTTACAAGCACAATCTTTGACGTGGATGCAGATTGTCGGTTCCTAGAGGGTCCAGTCGCTGTTCCAGTGGCTAGAAGTCAAAGGAGAGGTTGCAGAGGAGTCCTGCTGGAATCCTGCAAGCCAAATCTGAGGACCCACACAAAAGAGAGACCCCAAATAGCCCTGAGAGGGTATTGGTTTCCTAGTCAGGAGACCACCTATCAGGAGGGGGCTCTGACATCACCTGCCTGACCTGGCCACTCAAATGCTCCCAGAGGTCCCTGGGAACCTTGGATTCAAGATGACAGAATCCAGGGACCCTGTAGAGGAGCTCTGGGCTCCACCCCTGGGATGGTGATGGATAGGGGAGTGGTCCCTCTCCTTTTCATTGTCTAGTTTCGCGCTAGAGCAGAGACCGGTGGTCCCTGGACTGGTGTAGACTTGTTTATGCACAAAGGGCACCAAATGTGCACTTCAAAGCATACCAGTGAGTTGAGGAGGCTACCCGTCGTAAGCCATGTAACACCTATTTCCAACAGGAGAGGGTGTGACATCTCCTCTCCCAAAGGAAATCTTTTATTCTGCCTATCTGGGCTTGAGCTGTTCAAGCAGCCGGAAGGCAGAAACCTGTCTAAGGGGTGGCAGCAGCTTTGGCTGGCCGGTGATCCCCAGAAGGCTGGTAGGAGCAATGCTGAGGGTGAGGGGGTCCTCTAAGGAGCCCCCAGAGTGCCTGGAATCATACTTCTGATACTGGCAACAGTATTGGGGTATGATTCGGACATGTTTAATACCAAACATGCCTAGGTTCGAAGTTACCATTGTGTAGCTGGACATAGGTAGTGACCTATGTCCAGTACACACATAAAATGACGTCCCCGTACTCACGAAAGTCCAGGAAAATGGAGCTGCAGTTTGTGGGGGCACCTCTGCTAATGGTTCTTGCACCCTGCCCTCTGGGCTAGAAGGGCCTGCCATAAGGGTGATTTACAGTGACCTGTAGTAAAAAGGGTGCATGCACCCTTTCACGCAGGCTGCAATGGCAAACCTGCAGATACACTTTGAATGGGCCCCCTATGGGTGGCATAATACATGCTGCAGCCCAGAGGGATCCCCTGGTACCCCAATGCCCTGGGTACCTAGGCACCATATACTAGAGACTTGCATGGGTGCACCAGTATGCCAAAAGTGGGGTGTAAGTGGTTCAGGTAACGAAGTTTGAAGGGAGAGAGCATTATCACTGGAGTCCTGGTTAGCAGGATCCTAGTGAACACAGTCAAACACACTGAGAACAAGCAGAAAATGGGGATAACCGTGCCAAGAAAGAGGGTACTTTCCTACAGTCCCACACAGGCAGTTCTTTTTAGTTTTCCCTACAGACAGGTAATCTCTGTCCTCAGTAGTCTCCCACTATATTTATTTGTATTGCTTGGCGCAGCTGGCTGGGAAACTTCTGCTGGAGAATGTGAGTGATTCTCTGAGTTTCTGGTATGAGGAGCTTTGCCTGGGCCCTGAGAATTGCCCCACCCCCAGTAATTTTCATAGGATTATGTTTTTTAATGTGTGGATGCTATATTATATCCCAGAAAGGCTCACTAGAATGTCCCATACAGCCGTAAGAAGGTGTGGGAGAAGTGAGGCATATGTTTATGCCCTGTAAAGCCATCTGCAAATTTTTTAATACATCTCATTCAAGAGGAACAGGAAGCCCAATTTATCTATATTTCTATCCCGGTGGCTTGGTCTATTATCACTAGTCACTGGAAGTTCCTATTGACACCTACATTCGAGGAATGGTTAAAGAAAATGAGGAAAATTAGTATGAGAATAGTGTTATTTCGCTTACTTGAATAAGTTACATTGTTATAAAAGAATTTGGGGGTTATTCTCTGGGGAAGACATGCAAGACGAGGTGATTAAAAACTGATATTTTCTATATTTTAGATATGTATTTCATTTCCACTTTACCCGGCGGTCCGCTGCTGGATTGCTAGATGCATCAACTTGCATTGTCACTTTTTTCATGCTATTGAAAACGTAAAAAGAGTTTGTTATATTAGTGCACAGTTGCTTTATACTTTTAGGCTACTGGGCGTTGCTGCTTTTTAGTGCAATGTCAATTATTAATCGAGGGCCTTTTGATTGCATTATGTTTTGTATTATGTTCTGCACTTCCACTTTACTTGCACAGTCACTTTATATTTTTGGGCAGTTGGAGGACGTTGGTTTTCATGTCATTGTTTGTTTTTAATTGAGGGCCCCTGCATTGCTTAAAAATGTATCATGTTTTGTACTGCCACTTTATTCTGGTCATATGCTCCGAAACAGGCTACGAGTCCCACCAGCACGTTACTTTATTAATTGTTGGTAAGATGCTGAAAATGTTATTGCACTTGCATTTTATTGGTCAGTTTACCTCATTTATTGTTTGTCATATTGTGTATTTATAAATTGAGTCGGAAAAATGGATAATATGTGCTTACGACAAGTCAGGGAATTAGGACTAAGAACGTTAATCATGTGTTTCGCACTGCTATCGGCTAGTTTGTCGTCAGTGAGTTTTAAGCAGGCTAATATCTGTCTGGCTATACTTTTAGTATTTTTTTTGCACTGTCACTTTTATTGCCCCAAATCTTAGAAGTGGATCATTTTTGGAAATAAGTTCCTCGTGAATGGGTTTGCACATTGATCATTTTAAACTGACAATTTTGGATTAAGTTGAGGTGTGGCTTTGGTGCGAAGAACTTGGTATTCACAGCATGGAATTGTGAGCGTGGCTAATCCCGAGATAATTGTTTGTACTGTATTCCAAGAAATAAATACAAAAAAAGTTGGACAGCCACACTTTCAATTTGCCGTACTTCTCTAAAACCTCACCTCCACCCCTAACGCCTGTACCACTCATAACGGATGGATCTTTCATTTAAGCCTCTGCAACCTACACTGCATTGGGACTGAGCGGCAACAGCTGCCTGGTTTTGAGCTGGTGGATGCCATATTTTATGTCAGATGCCTTTCCACAAACTCTTTCTGTGCAAAGCACTGAGAGAAATTCATAACCTTGTTTAGTGCGGAAATACTGACCCCTTTATAGGATAAACTTATGCCATTCAGTTTTTTTGTTCGCTTCTTAGCCTGGCAAGAAGGGCACTGTAAAAGGTTATTTGTTGGTCCTGTCGGCTTTTGTGAATTTGCTGGACTAGCCACCATTGTTTACATCATCAAATGTGAATGTGCTTTATTAAAGTTGTGACACACAGATATCCTCCCAACAGGTTTGTAATGCCCTAGAGGTACGTTAACTTAGTCTTGACATATTTTTATGTGTACACCCTTCGAGGTTATACATGGTTGATCGCTGCGTCTTTTGACCCTGAAAAGCGTCATCCTCATTGTGATTATCAGCTCATCGCATGCGTGAACTGCAGGTGCTTTCAGTCAGTCACCCTAGACCACCTTCTTTCCGGACATTTATATGCTCTCTGTCAGAAGACTTGCGGAAGCAAGGCAGTCCAAGGGTCAAGTTCGGAGCTTAAAGTAAAGCTATGTGCAGTAGTGCTGCTGGTGACTAGGGACGAACCCTGTTGTCTCTACATGGAAGTTAATCAGCAGTACAGAGGACAGTGTGTAAAGCTGTACAAGAGCTACTTTGCTTGTTGATGCAGACCCTGACAGGAAGCATCCAGTAAGTGGGAAAAATCTTTCACTCATAGTGAGGCAGCCAGTGGCTGAAGTGGGCTGCCCTAATTCTCTATGCTGAACTAAGTAGTTAGAAGAAAAATGTGAATGACCGCTGAACAGATCAAAAGCGTTTATATGTCTGGTTTATATATTTTTTTAACCAATAGTTTGGCGAGGCAGCTAAACCTCCTTAAGGCCAAACACCCATCCGATTTTTCTTTTTATAAATATCCAGCTAAAGCTATTTTACAGGCCAGACCAAGAAATTAAGATACATGACTCAGTTTTGTGTTTTCGAGGCAACCACCCTTTTTTCATCGTTCTACAGGTACTCATATTTTAAAATATTACGTATCTACCAGACATTTTATTGACAGTTAAATTCCTTGTAGATCTACTCAGAATAACTCTAAATTGATTCTCTCTGAAATACAGGTGGTACGTTTTGTGAGGAAAAGATTCAGACAATTATGTCCGAGAGGTGGAAAAAAGTCATACTGTTTGGAACTAGCTCTGAATCTGCAGTCCCATCTCCAGCTGACTTAAGCTCTGTGCTACCTGAAGGTAATTACAAAGCGTTATGTTCTCATTGAACTGTGAATTCATGTTTTTAGTGTTGTTTATTTGTATCAATTGAATGGGTAGCTTAAGCCTATATTGCCCTTTTTATTGCCACTTCAGACATGCATTATTTTTCCTCTACTTCTAATATCAAAATAGTACTGTTTACAATATTTGTTTGTCAAAATAGAGAACATGTTTAAGCGTTGGTATCCAGAATAAATAATTTCAGTTGTAAACTGGTCTCTCAGATCAGGAAAACAGTGCTTACTTGTGTTCACCCATTATACATTTGCAATATGATGTAGGTCCCCAGCTCTAGTATACCCTGCATCAGACATCTGCCGTTTTTCAAAATGTGAATAGTTCCCCAGAAAACCCTGAAAACTCCTGTCTTGCTAAATCCCATGCTGACACTACTTTCAGGACTCCTAATAGCAGAGGCCCTTTGTCCAAAGTACCGTTTATAAATAAATATAGATTAATTTTAGCTTGAGTGAAATAGAATTAAAATACCTTGCGATAACCTTGCTTATGATATCTCCTATTCAGATTTGTAATACATGCAGAAATAAATATTGCATGTCATCTTTACTTTTCTGTCGTAGCTATTAGAAAACGTGACGTTCAAGGTGTCATTACAGCAAGCAAAAAACGATTTCTTTTGATTAACTCTAAGTGGCCCAACACAATATCTTCAATTTGCTCATAGTGCAGGTTTCAATATTTGTGTTGCAAACATTATAAGACATTTAGAACATAGAGAAAAGAGATGCACCAATGGGGTTCAGATAGTCGTAGAGGATGCTGGAAACTTCTGCAATTGCTTTGTTGCTATAAACAGTTGTTTTTCCTCTGTCTAAAGCTAATGTAATCATATTTGGGTGGTTTTGCTGATTTGAGTTTCAGCAACAAGTGAGAATGCTTTGGGTGTTATGGGGGCAGTAGTAAAAACAATAATTTGCAAAGTCAATAGGTATCGCCTATGCAAATAGTTATTGGCTTTGCCAGTGTGTTTCAGCCTTGTTACGCACCAGTGTGGCTGGTGTTCAACTTAGTGGACTGGTGTAGAGTGCACTGGATTACAGTGTTGCAGAGTATAGTGGCATAGAGTGCAGTGGCATTGAATTCAGCTGCAAAGAATGTGCCTTATTTGTGTTCCCAATTCTGAAATACTTAAACAGTTCATTTAAATGTTGTGTACAAGAGAAAAAAAATTCTAATGTTGTTGTGTGCAAAAAAAAAAAATCTTTCCTGTCCCTACTATCCACCAAATCGTCTCACTTTGAAGACCGAGATGAAAAGCAACCAAGCGGCATCGGAAGACAGTACCTGACATTTGACCTCGGCCTTTGAATGGACAGCAAATGTGACTACGGGCCCATATTGTACTTGTTGCAAGTTCCACTCCCTGTCTTTTGGGTTCTGGGCGCTATGGCTCGGTGGCAAGGTCTTCTGCCTCTAGGCTCCTCTGGACAGGGGTTCCCTTGCCGCCACTGCTGTCAGGGGCTGCAGGACTTGGTGTTCGCTGTTGCTCACGTTATTTCCTGGTCCATTTCTCTCTGGCTCACTGCTTGTGCTTCTCCCTTTCAGGGCACGGGCTCCCCATCTCCTACAGGAGCTGTAGCTCAGGGGTCACGTCTTGTGCCTTTGGTGTCATGAACACCTACACATCAAGGGTTCATATCCCTCCTATGGCTCAGTGCCATTGAGTTACCTTTACGAGGGGTTCGGATCGCTGGCATTTTGAACTTCTACTGTAGTACTTTACTGATACTGTACTCTTCTCTATGGGTTTTTTCCTCTATCCCCATCCTCCGCTAAGCCCTCCGTGTGCTATTGTTCACAGGTTCTTACTTTCTTTTCCACAAGATGTTGTGGTTCTTTTCTAATACTCCCTCTTCTGGAGGCAGTGCAGGTCCTCTTTTTTGCCTTCACGGTGGTATCCTTCAGTCTTGGATTTAATAACTGGCAACGCTTTCTCTTTCACCCCCCACACTTCACTGGGTGGGGTATGATGTTCCTTCCACTACTGTTTTCCGCTGGGCTTCCGATTTGCTTGGTACCCTTTTGCTCCCTAGCCTTCATTGTTCGTTGTGATGGCCTGGGAGGTGTCATACCTTTTGGGTCCAATGTTGGTATTCCTTCAATTGGTTGGTATTTCGTAGGTCTCATGAGTTGGTCCCCTTCTGAGCATGCTTCTAGGGGTTCTTCCCTAGTGGGTTTGACTATTTGGTCATTCTTACTTGCCCTCCTAACTGATTTCTCCACCACCCTCTATCCTTCTGCTTCCCGGATGGATCTGTGTTTTTTTCTTACTGCTGTGTTCTTGACACCGTGCATGCTTCCTGTCTTTTTTTCCTTGGCCTAAGCCGTGGTGGTCTTCCAAAGTCTTTTCCTGTCCTTGGGGACCTATTCCTGGACCCTCACTCCTTTTGACCTTTGTCCCTTCACGGGTCTCAAATGCCATATTTACCCCCTTCATATTCTTTGCGGGGTGCCATAATTGTTGTCTTTGTGCATTTAAGGAGCTCTAGCTTGGTGGCTAGGTCTACTGTTTTGGCATAGTAGGCTATCCCTCTCCAGGGGTCCGCATCTCGCCACCGCTCCTACACTTTCGTGTGCTCCTTCCGCTGTACTCTGTACCTCATACTGCACAGTTCTTTGCCTTACTTGATTTCCCTGTCAGCTGATCTTCTGGCCTACATTTTTGCTCTGAGTTCATACCAGAACGTCTGCTCCTTTTACCTTGTCATTCTGGTTCTCCTTCAGCGCTCTCTCTCTCTCTCTCTCTCTCTCTCTCTCTCTCTCTCTCTTTCTCTCTCTCTCTCTCTCTTTCTCTCTCTCTCTTTCCTCTTCTGTCATTATCCTGCCTGGACTATGTCTATACACTTTGCACTTGCGCAAGGCCTTCCTGGTCTTTCCCAATTTCTTGTCCCTTTTGGACCTAATGGTGTTTCTCTACGCTGTCTGGGCCCACCATCCGGTCTTCATTCACTTCTCTGACTGGAGTTCTTCTCCTGCTTGTGAGTTTGTTGTATGCCACAGTTATGCTAGTCTTTCTACTTTGACTCTTACACGTTTACATCACATGTGTGTGTGTCATTCTGGTGCACCTTGCAGGGTTTCCTTTCCTCATCCTGCTGGTTTGTTCCCAGTAGACCTCCCCATCGGGAGTGGTTACTGCCTAGCATCCGGTGTAGGTTTTTCCTACCCAGCCCTACCTTAGCTTTTCCACAGCGGTGTTATAGTTCATTTGTCTAGTATAAGTAATTTCAATTTTTCTCTCGCCACTCTGTCTCGAGCCTGGTTCTTCCTCTGTGTTTCCAGGTTGTTCTTGCGAGAATGGTGTGGTCCGTTCGCGTCCCTCCGCAATTGGTTGGGATTGCTTGGGATTGCTTGGGTATCTTATTCTAAGACAAGGAATCTGCGGCTAGTTGTCTCTGTGAAATGAATAAGTTACTTATCTTCCGTAACGTCTTACCTGATAGAGAGACAGACTACCCACAGATTCCTTATCGACCCACCCTTCCTCCCCACTTGCGAACTGTGTACTCTTTAGTCTCGCTTACTGTGATTTTGGGTGTTTTGTTGTTCTGCTATGTCTCATGACATCTTTTTCTCTTCTGGTTGGCATATATACTATTGCACTGTTTTTTTCTATTCCATTGCCAGTTTCTCTGTGGCTCCTCGTTGGTTTGAGGCTTCAAGTCACTGAAGAAACTGATGTCAGTACGTCGGAGGAGGGAATATATGGGCTCCGCTGACATCATGTCCGGGGACGACGTAGCTTTGGAGTCGCTCGACGCCCTTTACCGACACGCAGAGGTACTGCTGAAGAAAAGTTTCCAGATCCAGTCTGATACCTGGGGGAGAATTCTAAGATAAGGAATCTGCGGCTAGTCTGTGTCACTACCAGATAAGGTAAGTAACTTGTTCATCTGGTAGAGACATGTTCTAGTTGGAGATTCCTTGCCGACCCACGCATCCTCCCCACTAGCTTTCTGATCTCTAGGGACAGGAATTCCCCTTTCAGGCACTTAGCTCTGGCACACCAATTTCAGTGTTCTTCTTGCCTCTGCGCTGCTGGTGTGGAAAGTCGTGAAAAGAAACTGACTTCAGCGTGCCTGGGTGGCACCTTCGTACGATGACTACGTCATCACGGCAACCAAGATGCTAACAATGGACATAGGGTCGACCAATGCCACCTAATGGCGCACAAGGGTACTGCTTGAAGAAAAATCTCCGGGCCCAGTCTGACACCTGGGGCAATTTCTAACGTAAGGAATCTGCAACTACAACATGTCTCTACAAGGTAAATCTTTACCAAAGGTAAGTAACTTGTTCCTGTGATGGATGACCCCACAATGAGCCACTTGGGCCACGGTAAGCCACTTAAACGACTCACAAGGTCTCAAGACCCCCTGGACATACTTCCACTCCTATTTTGGGAGCATGGGTCACTATGCATGGCTTACTTTGCATGGCGTCAGCTCACTCTGTTGCTAGGTAGTGGGTAACAGGTATACAGCTGTATCAATCTAGGGCAGTCAACACATTGATGTCATCCTTATTCATTGAGGGCAGGACAGCGCTTTGCTTTCTTAAAGATTAGATATTAGGGTTGGGGCGACCAAGATTACTGTGTGCACTGATTCCTCTGGAATCAATGTCTCCTCATATAACACTACAGCAAACAATGTTAATGTCTGGTCTACATCATGTACACAGTAAATCGCAAAAAAACACAAATATGCAAAATTTCTCTTTCTTACTATATGCTGCTGACAGTACACTTTTAGCAAAAAACAGGCGCTTAGACCCATTCTGAGCCTATATACTGACATAGGATGTGCTCATGTTAAAGCCCCAGTGTAGGAAGTTGGCTCTGTATATACTATCTCAAAGTGAGAGACAGTGTACACAGAGTCCATGGCTTCCCCTTAGAGGTTGATAGTGGCAATAATAGCAAATACTAATGCTCTATTTTGTGGTAGTGTGGACGAGCACTAGGCTTATCAGAGGGTAGTGGTAAGCATTTGTTGTACACACACAAGCAATAAATGAGGAAAACACACTCAAAGACGTAACTCCAAGCCAATAGGTTTTTATGTAGAAAAATATTATTTTCTTTATTTTAGAACCACAAGATTTAGAATTCACTAAGTACATACATTGTATGGTACTTGGCATAGGTAAATATGGAGCTTTGAATTAAAACAGTAATGTACACAGTTTTGGCAAAAATGGCAATAAGCTATTTTAAAAGTGGACACTGCAAAAATCAACAGTTCCTGGGGGAGGTAAGTATTGGTTAGTTTTTCAGGTAAGTAAAGCACTTACAAGTTCAGTCTCCAGGGCATAGGCAGCCTACCGTTGGGGGTTCAAGTCAACCCCAAACACCCAGCACCAGCAACACAGGGCCGGTCAGGTGCAGAGGTCAAACTAGGGCCCAAATAACATAGGCGCCTATGGAGACTAGGGGTGCTCCGGTTCCAGTCTGCTAGCAGGTAAGTACCTGCGTCCTCGGGGAGCAGACCAAGGGGGTTTTGTAGAGCACTGGGGAGGGGTCACAAACAGGCACACAAAATACATCCTCTGCGGCACAGGGGCGGCCGTGTGCAGTGTGTGAAGTAGGTGTCGGGTTTTAGGTTGAAATCAATGGAGAGACCGGGGGGTCACTCGGCGATGCAGGCAGGGCACAGGGGGGCTTCTCAGGCCAGCCACTGACTGGGCAAGGTCGAGGGCTGCCTGCTGGTCACTCCTGCACCTGTAGTTGGTTTCTCTCGGGCCTGGGGACTGCGGGTGCAGTGCTTCTTCCAGGCGTTGGGTTCTTTGTTACCGGGCAGTCGCTGTCAGGGGGAACCTCTGGATTCTCTCTGTAGGTGTCGCTTTGGGGGTGCAGGGAGTTCGTCTCAGGGTTTCCATGTCGTGGGAGTCACCTGGGGGTCCTCTCTGCAGTGTTGGTTCTTCTGGACATGAGCCGGGGCGTTGGGTGCAGAGTGTAGAGGACTCACGCTTCCGGAGTGAGGCTGGAGTCCCTTTAAAGATGGTTTCTTTGTTTCTGGTTCGGACAAAGCCGCTGTCCACAGGAGTTTCTTGGTCCTTTGGTTGGAGGGCAGTCCTTTGAGTCCTCAGAGGTCGCTGGTCCCACTGGATGCGTCGCTGTGCAGGTTCTTTGAGTCTGGAGAAAGGCCGGTAGGGCTGGGGCCAAGTCAGTTGTCGTCTCCATCGTCGCTGCTGGGCTTTCAGGTCAGCAGTCCTCCTTCTTGTAGTACGTCGTAACAAATCTGGTTTCCTGGGTTCAGGGTCACCGCTAAATACTCAATTTAGAGGTGGGTTTAGGTCTGGGGGGCAGTAGCCAATGGCTACTGCCCTTGAGGGTGGCTACACCCTTTTTCTGCCTCCTCCCTGTGGGGAGGGGGGCACATCCCTAATCCTATTGGGGGAAATCCTCCAAAACAAGATGAAGGATTCCCTAAGGCAGGAGTCACCCCAGCTCAGGACACCTTAGGGGCTGTCCTGATTGGAGGGTGACTCCTCCTTCTTTTTCTCATTATCTCCTCCGGACTTGCCACCAAAAGTGGGGACTGTGTCCGGGTCGGCGGGCATCTTCACTAGCTGAGTGCCCTGGGGCACTGTAACACCAGGGTTGAGCCTTTGAGACTCACCGCCAGGTGTTACAGTTCTTGCAGGGGGAGGTGTGAAGCACCTCCACCCACTACAGACTTTGTTCCTGGCCACAGAGTGACAAAGGCACTTACCCCATGTGGCCAGAAACCTGTCTGGATGTGGCAGGCTGGCAGAAACTGGTCAGCCTTGCACTAGCAGTTGGGCTACGATACAGGGGACATCTCTAAGATGCCCTCTGTGTGCATTTCTCAATAAATCCCACACTGGCATCATTGTGCTGAAAAGTTTGATACCAAACTTCCCAGTATACAGTGTACCCATTATGGAACTGTAGAGTTCGTGTTTGACAAACTCCCAGATCAGGTACTCTTTATGGATACCCCGCACTTACAATGTCTAAGAATTGGCTTAGACAGTGTAAGGGCATAGTGCTCATGCAACTATGCCTTCACCCTTGGTATAGTGCACCCTGCCTTAGGGCTGTAAGGCCTGCTAGAGGGGGTGATTTACCTATGCCAAGGGCAGTGGGTTGTGTGCATGGCACTCTGAGGAGAGTGCCATGTCAGCTTAGTCTTTTTCTCCCCACCTGCACACACAAGCTGTGAGGCAGTGTGCATGTGCTGAGTGAGGGGTCCCCAGGGTGGCATAATACATGCTGCAGCCTTAGAGACCTTCCCTGGCCGCAGGGCCCTTGGTACCAGGGGTACCATTTACAAGGGACTATCTGTGTGCCAGGGCGGTGCCAATTGTGGAGACAAAGGTACAGTTAAGGTAACGAACACTGGTGCTGGGGCCTAGTTAGCAGGGTCCCAGCACACTTTCAATCATAACTGGCATCAACAAAAGGCAAAAGGTTAGGGGGTAACCATGCCAAGGAAGGCATTTCCTTACATATTGTATTTGTGGGGACATCCCTGTGCCACATATATAGTCTCCTCCAATTTGACGCACCAGTCCATGCCCTAGTTCCAGGCCTCCAGAGAAGGGGCACTGAAACAAATCCAGTTGCAGGTTGATGTCACGCTTGGCCAAGAGCATGGCAATTTCCACTAAAATTCTGTCGCCCATGGGCCCTCCCATTTTGACGAGTATGCCAAGCAGACAATTCTAGGGTCAGCTTTCACCTGGACACTCACCACGGCAGACAGCTCATCAAAAACAGTGGTCCAATAACCTTGAATAACTGGGCCTTGCCAAACAGCATGAAAGAAGTCCCCCCTCAGGTCCTCACAGCCGCGGCAAGCTGGAGAGGGGGCAAGACCTGCCCTGTATATACTGGCGAGATTCATATTGGCTTGATGAAGATATTTAAATTGGTTTAAACAGAGTCAAGCAGAAATTGTTGGAAGTACAATGGGCCATGCAGGCTTCCCTCCAGCCTGCCTCATCCAGCTCCCCCAACTGACTCTCCCATCTCCATTTCAACAGGAGTAATGATGCAGGTCAGTGAATCACTAAGGATTTGTAGATTTTAACCCCCCGCCCCCCACGCTCTCCTTTGCCTAGGGGACTAATGAGAAGTGTGGTTTCTAGGGGGCTGTATTCAGGGTGATCTTGCAGTGTATCGTGATGTGCATAATGCATGGTGTAGTAAGTAGCGGAAGAACTGGGAGGCAGACATTGAGAATTTGGACTGAAGCTCCTGGAAAGCCTTCATATGACTACTGCTCCATACATCTCTAAGTCTTGATATTCCTTTGTAATCACAGCTCCTGAATTAGTCAAGACGCCATCTGCTCCAGCCTCCAAACACCACCTGTGTCGCCTCTGGAAGATCAGAGGGAATGGGGGTGCCGTACAACACAATAAGGACATTTTCTGTATACCAAGATACAAAAGCTCACCCAGTGCACCAGGATCTGGGAGTGCCAAGCCTCGTCTCTGCAGCATCCCCAGAGGTGGACCAGAAGAGGTTTGCCCCAGTTAACTGTGAGCCTGAGGCATCTCTGAAGATGTCTAGTATCCGAAGAAGTCTAGGCCCTCTTTCTGCAGTTAGAGGCATGAAAGAACAAAAGGACATTGTTCGCCTAAAATGCTATGCAGTCCTCCAGAGCCATGCCCCAGTAGAAGCCCCATACCTGGGCCTAACATTGGATCAACACCGCCAGAAGCTCAGTAGCAAACGTAAATAAGAGGGGGGATAAGGGGCAGCCCTGCCTGGTACCCCATGTCACCGGAAAAACATTCAACAGCACTCCATCGAC
This sequence comes from Pleurodeles waltl, assembly GCF_031143425.1. Lineage (NCBI taxonomy): Eukaryota > Metazoa > Chordata > Amphibia > Caudata > Salamandridae > Pleurodeles > Pleurodeles waltl. Next base: position 857,916,249 of record NC_090444.1, on the reverse strand, counting down.
TTACACTTGTTTCCATGTGCCCACATAGAGGACCTTAACATATGACTTGAAACGGTACCCAAGGCCCATTCCCTAAAGCACCTCAGCCAAATATGACAAATCAACCTCATCAAAGGCTTTTGTGAAGTCAATTACCATGAGGGCCGTTGGACCACCCAAAACCTTGATCTGGGATAACACGATGTATACCCTAAGGATACAATGTCTAGTGCTCCGCCATGTGATGAACCCGCACTGGTTGGAGTGGACCATTCTGGGGAGGACCATCGACAGCCGGTTTGCCAAGAGCTTAGCAGACAAGTTGAGTTTGGTATTAATAAGAGATATGGGGTGGAAAGACACACCCAAGAAGGAGTTTTAAATACCAAAATACCAGACATTAACCTTTTATCTGCTGCAATCAGAAGTTAACTAGGCACAAACATATTTCCATCCAGACGCATCCTTGATATGAGTTGTACTGCGAACGTCAAGAAGCGGGGGGGTGATACAAAATATGAAAATTTACTTGAAAGAGCATATTCAATAAGTGGGTTAAAAAACAGAGTTAGGAGCTGAAGAGAAGGAAGGAATTGTTGACAAAAAGGAAATACTGAGAAAGGAATGAAATAAAACTAACTTTGTTTATAAGCACTGGAAAAAAAAACCTTCCAGTGGTTTTGTAAGGAGCAAAAAGTGTAAACATTGAAAACCACTGATAATTACAGTTTTTTCAAAAACATTAAAAAACCCACTGGCATTTACAAGTAATGAATGCCTGGTTAGCAGGACCCAGTGCACTTTCAGTCGAAAAGCATCAGTACTGGGGCAAAGAAGTGGGGGTGACCATGTCAAAAAGGGCACTTTCCTAAAGTGGGCAGGGTGCTGAGGTGATTCAGAGAGAAGCATCTGGGGACAAACCTCCACTTGCGAGTTGTGTATCCGGGTCAGAATCACCCTTTGGAGGTGAGCCGCCAGAACCCTGCCCAGGACCCGTTGAGCAGGGATATGGACATGTAGCTGCCACAGAGGAGAGGGTCCTTTTCGGGCTTGTTGAGGACCACGATCCGGGATTTGTTGGATTTGGAACCAAGGGGAGTCATATGTTTTGCCTCCTGGAAGGAAAGCCTTGTAAAGGGAAGTCACCACCTCCTCAACCGCCCATTTGTAAAACTCTGTTGGGAAGCCATTCACACTAAGAGCTTTATGGTATGAGAGCTTTGAGACGGTCTGTGTGATTGCCTTCTTGGTGACCTCCCCAAGGGCAGGTCTTTACCGAGCTCGTTGATGCAGCAAAGGTGTTCCCTGGCAGAGAAAGCGTCCAGGTGAGTAGGTGATACCGCCACCTAAGGGTTATACGGGGTCCGATAGAAAGCCAAAATTTGGTTGACTCTTTCCTGTGGTTGGCTGAGGATGGTGCCACCAGTGGACCTGATGGCGAGGATGGCCTACTTATAGTGTCGGTCTTTCAGCTGTTGTAACGCATACTCACTCTTAGAGTTGTAGAGCACATTAAGATCTATACAAGCCTTCTCTAGATTGCACCGGAGAGGGACGGGGCGGTTATCATTGTAAAGGCGATTGAGAGACGCAGTATCCTCCTCAAGGGCCTTCTGCTGCCCCACCCTCTGGGGATTGGCGATGGCAATGTCTCTCATCAGCTTGCCTGCATGGACGCTTTTGCGGCCACACACGGGGTACATATGGAGGCAACAGACCCCTTGTTGTGTTACAAGTAGAAGGAAACATGGGATTGCAGCTGAGTCTTGTCCATGGGGGAGCAAGAAGGGGGCGGGGGGAAGCCTGGGGAGAGGGCTTCAAAACTAACAGTAGGACAAAGAAGTGGTGGAGGGACTCCAGGTAAGGAAGGAAGAAAAACAAGCCGGCGCCTCAGTTAAGTTCGGTAACCTTGAACCACAGGTCCAAAAGTGGGACCCACCTCAGCCCACAGGCCCAAGGGGGAATTAAAGGGAGTATGTCACAGTGATAAAGGAGCTGCAGCACCTTGGGGGAGGGGGACCTGTTGAAAAGGGAAGTGCTAGAAATGAGAGGTGAGGCTGAGTGGCCAAGAAGACACACCCATAACTTCAAGGGAGTCTGGGACACAAGCTGCTGTCAGGAGTTGCGAACCTTCTCATGGCAAAGGAAGCAGGCGATGAGAGGGGAACGCTTACCTTGATGTCGCTGAGCGGAGTGGACCCAGGCGTTGGGCACTTCGAAGCTCCAGAGGCGGAGAGAAGGTCAGCCGTGTGAGTATAGGAAGGAGGTCCCTGAGGAAGCATCAGACGTCAGAGCCCTCCGCGCATTCCGAAAAAACGAAAAAGCAGAGATGGGGGGGAGTCAAAGTGTCTCCCCAAAGTGCCTGGTGCACAAAGGCCTACAGCCACCTCCAAGTTCGAGTTCAAGTTGAAACAAGTCAATTCATAAGGCCCCCTAGGGCAACAGGCTGCCTCAGTTTATCCTCTACAGGTATCAGAAGGAGGGTGGGGGGCTCTCCACCACAGCAGGTCCAATGGGTCGAGGTGGTTCAGTCGGAAGGTACGGGTATTCGTGGACTTAGTGTAGCACCCTGATCTGTCCAGTAGGGGCCCCTGACCAGGCCCTCCCATTTCCTGCAGCAGGGCCAGAGGAAGTGAGACAAGCAAAGTCTCAGAAGTGGCAAAGTCGGGTCAGATGAGACGAAGTTGGCACTGTCCTATGCCCCAAAGCTAGGCGGCAGGCACAAGGTGGTGATCCTGCCCCCAAACTGTGTTGTAGCCCCATGGCCATAGCCGGTCTTTGCTAGGATGTTACCATGTGTGTGTGTGGGGGGGGGTATTTGGTTGCCTGGCTGATAGTAGTGAATTAAATGATGCAGCTGGGGGTCCCTTTTTGTGTTCACTGGTCAGTACCTAGAAGAGTAGCGACTGACCACCCCAACACAAACATCCCTTGACCTCCCCCAGCTCACCTAAATCACATACAGCTTAGCTGCCTCATGTAGATGATGGTATGGTTGATGTGTGTCTGCAGGGGTGAGAGGGTGAAGAGAGGGCATGGCAGGTGGCAAAAGGGATGATAAAACATCACCCGCTGTATAATAATGGACTAAAACCACTTTAAACTGGCAAATTAGAAACATTAACAGACAAGGACAAGGCTGGAGCAATATAAGAAGAGTGCTGCTGTTGCCATAATCTTAATGCACACAGCTCCATGCTCCCCATTGGAATATTGGCGCCCTAGGCCTGGGCCCAGCTCACCCATGCTAAAGGCTGGCCCAGTCCATGGCCTTTTGCTGTGTGGCACTGTTCCTATGTCTCACTGTGGGCAGGGGAGCGACTTTGCAAAGCAATATGGTGTGCAAATTGCTTCCTAGCAAGGCAGGAGGGCCTCAGGGTTACACTCAGGCAAGCGGGCCCAGTGTTGCATCGCCCACCTCATGGTTATTACCTCAACTGTGCCTGGCCTCAAGGTTCATCTGGGCTGGGCATGCTAAACTTGTATAGGGCCGGGCCCCTGTGGCAGTGCTGGAAGGGCTGTGAGTCCTTGGTATCTGCCAGTGTCCTGATGTAGAGCTGAGGCTGCTACAGTCCACACCAAGAAGATCAAAGGGTGGGCTGCTCCTCAGCTGCATGGCCCATGCTGTCATAGTCGCGCCTTTCTCCTTTCCAGGGCCAGCCCTCCAAGCGAGAACTCCCACTTGGCGGGATGTAGGTCTGCGGTGCCGATATTTGGAGTCCGGGGACCACACGGGCAAATGCCACAGTGGCTCTAAGGGCACTGCTGCAACCCCCAAGGCTCTGAGGTGGCATGCAAATGGTTCTGCAGGCAGCTGTCTTCAACCAGACTCCGCCCCTTGTGTTGCTCTGTTGACTAATGGAAGAAAGAATGATTTGCAGTACACATTTGGCACAGGCACAGTTTAATTAAATGGAATGCCCTCAAATGGAAATACACAACAAATCAATTTAAGTACCATCCTGGTAAAGTCAAGGCTGGTTTCCCTCACCCTGTATGAGTGCTTACTACCCTCGGCTCAGGAAACAAGCCTCCATCACATGTGCAGTGCAGCGCATTGCTGTCATGAAGAGGGTGCGGGCGACATACTTTTTAGATTGAGCTTCGAGACCTTTTGTGTAAACTTTGTATATACTTCTTTGTGGGCTTACGGCCTAACCACTGCTTCTCATTTGTTTGTTTCAGTGTCCTTTAAAAATCCTTCCTTGCTAGTGGCCAATCCTTCCCCTTTGTTTTTCTTTTTTAGGGTAGAACCTGTGAGTGCATGTGCTAGAACCTGTGTCTCGCTTGCGCCACACTTTTGTATACAGAAAGGGCTTGGAGCCCACCTACTGCTTGTCTTTTGTTCTCTTTCGTATCCCTCTTCTTTTCAGCCTCCTTAATTGGCCAGTGCTGGCCAGATGTAATTTCGGTCATTTCACTGGTGCCATGACACAGCACAAATTGATTCTAGTTAATTGGTGCCCGACTGCTACTCCCTATGTGATTAAAGTACTATTCCCCCACTCTGCCTGCCTGTTGCTCAGTCCATGATGCTTGCTATTTTTTCCTTAATATATATTTTTTTTGCACTGGTGTTTTCTAGAGTGCCAATAAGTGCACACAAGATTGATATACAGACCTCTACATGCACTGCTGAACACCTAGTCGCACACCAACCCAGATAAGCAGGAGTCAAATGTCATGATCTGCCACACCACCTAACCCCACTTGATTGTCACTGCTTTCTTTCATAGCTTTCTTTACTTTTTTGCACTCTTGTTCGTAGTTTTGCCTTGGAGTGCTGATAAGTGCACAGGGGCAAATGTACAGACCTCTGCATGTAGCTAATCAAACACCTTGACCAGTGGAAATGTGCAAAGACTAGGCATCCTTTCTGTCAACTGCATTCGTGGCAGGGCTAGGGGTCTATTATAACATGCAAATGATGTGGCCAGTAGATAAATGTAGGCTGTTTTTTAGTGCTGAGTCTCTACTCTGGCCCATATAGCCAGCAGACCAGTAGCTTATGCAACAAAAACATTTCTTATTGCAGGATGAAGCAACACAAGGAGCTTCATAAATGGTAATTTAATAATCGCTGTGGTATTACTAGCTAGTATTGATAGCGATCATAAAGCTCTGGTTGTCTACATTGACCTTCCAGGTGACAGCGGGAGGGTTAGTGTAGATGATCCTTTTGATCGTAGGCTGCAACCCTTTAACATCATGCGGAGAGTGATGTGGTCTACTGTGACAAACTCTGAAGAACTCAGGGTAGTCTATAATTTAGTTGCTTGTAGTATTGAGTGTTTTGCCTTGGATAGGGACTGGGAACAGGGGACCCTTCTGGTTAAAGTTTGAATTATGTAAGGGACCCTCATTCTATCAACTTGGAAGGGGGCTGAGATAATCCCTATCCATAACGAATTGTCACAATCAGACCCTTTTAATTACAGGTCTATAAGCTTGATTGATTATTACCAAAAGCTGTTTAGCAGAATTCTGCTTGAATGGTTGCTAGTCTGGATGGGTGAGAGAGATATACTTTCTCCTTTGTAGGCAGGTTTCAGAGAACGTACCAGTACGGTGGACCAGGTCTTCAGGCTCCAACTTATTTATTGGAAGTCTGTGGTCCTGTGCGTTGGGTTGACTTTGTTGCTTTCGTTGACCTCCGTTCGGCCCTTGTTTTGGTTCCCAGGCCTATGCTTTGGCAGGTCTGTGGCAGACATGGGTTTCCCCAATGACCTCTTGGCAATTATAATACAGCTACTTAGCAATAACTATGTACAAGTCTGCTGTGGACAGCTAGGCCAGATGGCGGACCATTCCCCGTTTTCAGAGGGGTAAGTCAAGGTTGCTATATAACCCTCAACATTTTAGGCTTTTGTTAAGATCTAATATCTTTTCTAAGTGAATATGATGGAGATGCCCCCAGTGTGGCTAACATTAAGGCTCCAGCTCTAATGTTTGCCTATGACACTTTATTATTATCTAGATCACCTATGGGGGTTACAGATGCTATGAGACCGCATTGAGAATTTTTGTTCATTGAAGAGCCTAGAAATAAATGTAGCTAAAACAGAAATTATGGTCTTAAATCCCTGCATATCTACCAGATCCGACCCAAGTTCTTGGGGGTAGCCCTAGTGCGTACATACTTTTGTCTAGCTTGGGCTGGCCCTTACTGAACAGCTAGATTGGCGATACCATCTTGACAAGTGCAGGCTCAAATGAACGCATAACATCGGGTGCTCTGACAAGAACTTTGCAGAGATCACACTTGCTCCCCAGAGATCCAGATTTATCAACGACGGGCCTTAGGAGGAGCCCTATATGGTGCGGAACTATGTGGCTGCAAGAAAGTGGCCAGGTTGTTGGTCATGGAGAGACTTTTTTTTACGTCAACTAACGGGCCTACCAACGTGCACTCCTTTGCTTTCTCTAAGGTTAGATCTGGGCCTTCGGCCAATCTCAAATGTGGTGAGAATAAGACTGATCCTTTATTGGAAATGCGTCTGGTCCACACCTGAGTTGAGATTCTACTGTAAGGGTAAAGGAAGTCCTGGATATCGTTGGTTCAGGTAGCCTCCCCTGGATTAAATATGTTAAAGATACCCTGATTTCAGTGGGCTGTGGCAACCTCTTGGATTACCCGCAATTAGCTTCTGTAATTAACAGGCAACCTTAAAGGGGAAGTACAGGCAATTTATAGTGACTCAATCACAGGCCCATGTTACTCGCAGTACTCTTATATACTCCTTTCTTCTGTTGAAGGATGAGTTTAAATTTGAACAATTCCTAGATGAGATTGAGCCCTCTCCAGCCAGGAACCTGCACCTGCAGCTCAGATACAATACACTACTGCTTGCCTCCTTTACCGCCAAATAGTCTAATCTGCCTGAGGGAACTAGTGGTGCCTGCCCCACATGAGGGGCTGCTGAGGAATCTGAAGGGCAGGTCCTGGTTTTCTCTCCTGCTTACCAGAAGTGCAGAGGTTAAATGGCTGGTACAGATTTGTCAGAACAAAGGAGTTAGGAGATACAGGGAGTGCAGAATTATTAGGCAAATGAGTATTTTGACCACATCATCCTCTTTATGCATGTTGTCTTACTCCAAGCTGTATAGGCTCGAAAGCCTACTACCAATTAAGCATATTAGGTGATGTGCATCTCTGTAATGAGAAGGGGTGTGGTCTAATGACATCACCACCCTATATCAGGTGTGCATAATTATTAGGCAACTTCCTTTCCTTTGGCAAAATGGGTCAAAAGAAGGACTTGACAGGCTCAGAAAAGTCAAAAATAGTGAGATATCTTGCAGAGGGATGCAGCACTCTTAAAATTGCAAAGCTTCTGAAGCGTGATCATCGAACAATCAAGCGTTTCATTCAAAATAGTCAACAGGGTCGCAAGAAGCGTGTGGAAAAACCAAGGCGCAAAATAACTGCCCATGAACTGAGAAAAGTCAAGCGTGCAGCTGCCACGATGCCACTTGCCACCAGTTTGGCCATATTTCAGAGCTGCAACATCACTGGAGTGCCCAAAAGCACAAGGTGTGCAATACTCAGAGACATGGCCAAGGTAAGAAAGGCTGAAAGACGACCACCACTGAACAAGACACACAAGCTGAAACATCAAGACTGGGCCAAGAAATATCTCAAGACTGATTTTCTAAGGTTTTATGGACTGATGAAATGAGAGTGAGTCTTGATGGACCAGATGGATGGGCCCGTGGCTGGATTGGTAAAGGGCAGAGAGCTCCAGTCCGACTCAGACGCCAGCAAGGTGGAGGTGGAGTACTGGTTTGGGCTGGTATCATCAAAGATGAGCTTGTGGGGCCTTTTCGGGTTGAGGATGGAGTCAAGCTCAACTCCCAGTCCTACTGCCAGTTCCTGGTAGACACCTTCTTCAAGCAGTGGTACAGGAAGAAGTCTGCATCCTTCAAGAAAAACATGATTTTCATGCAGGACAATGCTCCATCACACGCGTCCAAGTACTCCACAGCGTGGCTGGCAAGAAAGGGTATAAAAGAAGGAAATCTAATGACATGGCCTCCTTGTTCACCTGATCTGAACCCCATTGAGAACCTGTGGTCCATCATCAAATGTGAGATTTACAAGGAGGGAAAACAATACACCTCTCTGAACAGTGTCTGGGAGGCTGTGGTTGCTGCTGCACGCAATGTTGATGGTGAACAGATCAAAACACTGACAGAATCCATGGATGGCAGGCTTTTGAGTGTCCTTGCAAAGAAAGGTGGCTATATTGGTCACTGATTTGTTTTTGTTTTGTTTTTGAATGTCAGACATGTATATTTGTGAATGTTGAGATGTTATATTGGTTTCACTGGTAATAATAAATAATTGAAATGGGTATATATTTGTTTTTTGTTAAGTTGCCTAATAATTATGCACAGTAATAGTCACCTGCACACACAGATATCCCCCTAACATAGCTAAAACTAAAAACAAACTAAAAACTACTTCCAAAAATATTCAGCTTTGATATTAATGAGTTTTTTGGGTTCATTGAGAACATGGTTGTTGTTCAATAATAAAATTAATCCTCAAAAATACAACTTGCCTAATAATTCTGCACTCCCTGTATATTGAGGCCTTGTGCATTTTAAATTCAGATGTTAACCAAAGTATAGTCGTTGCAGTATCCCGCTACTTACTATATATGTAAAGAATCAGGCAAAAGATGTTTCTGTCCTGATTAATTGGGCACTTCTATTGCACTAGGTCCCTCAAGCCCTGTATCTGCCTTGCTGGTTAAACCTATTACTGGAAGTTGGAACTCTGTTTTAACTTTCCAGTTTTGTTTTTATTGCAGCAACGCCCTTTGGGATTTTAATTATTTAAATGTATTATTTATGCTGTGTTTTTTTTTTTACTGCTTTTTATGTTCAATATGATCGTTTTATGTCTGATAGAGACATCTAGTTGCAGATTCCTTACCTTAGAATTTTTCCCCAGGCGCCAGACTGGATCCAGAGATTTTGTCTTTGAACAATACACTTACGCGTCGGTCGGTGGTGTCGGTCGACTCTGCGGGCCTCGCTGTCGTCATAGTCGTAGTGATGACGTTGGGAGTAGTACAAAGTTGCCGCCTCAGCGCAGTGATGTCAGTTCTTTTCTTTCCGCACAACGTGCTGATCCGGAGAGAGATGTCTTTTTGACAGAGTTTGACTGTTTGGTTTAGCTTCTTGGTGAATTTTTGGGGCGTCAAAATGAACCCGAAGACCAGTTTCAAGCCGTGCAAGGACTGTCACCACATGATGTTGGTGACGGATTGGCATCCGGTCGGTTTGTGGAGCTTGGAGCGGGGCCACGACCCGAAGTCGTGCTCAGAGTTCCGGGCCATGCACCCGAAGGCCTTGAGGGAGCGGTCCCTCAAGCTCGTGGCGGCCTGGCGCTCGACTCTGCGTGGGTCCCGGTCTTGCTCGAGGGGAAGGTCTTAAGACCATTTGAGGAGCCACCACCATTCTTCTTCCTCCAAGATTTTGGGCACAGGTAAGAAGAAGAAGTCGTCGAAACAGTCCTGTCGCCCTTCGACTTCACCCCATCGCTCAGCTGATGCGGCTCGGGAGGAGCATCGACACTTGAGGCCTCTGTCTTCAGGGCCTGCTTCTCTGTGCTTCCCCGAATTTCCAGGAGATGGAGCGACCCCTGTCCAATTAAAGGAGTTTTATGAGGCCACGCACCTCATTTTTGGGCAGACCAACACCGATACGGTGCCTTTGGGCCCAAGGGGTTCGGTCGAGAGGGGCCTTCGGGTTCCATGCCGGCGGCTTTGGCTCCGGCCAACGAGGTCCTCTCCGGATCCACTCGCGGATCTGCACAGATGCCGGTCGTACCACTGAGAACTTCCCCGGCGCCGGTTTGATTGTTTACGCTCCTGACGCCGGTGGTGCCCACCATTGACATCAACCTGATCCTTATCCCCAACGTATCTGAGTCGGCCGCCGCCGCCTCTGTCTTTGATGGGGCCTGCTCACCCTAGGTTGGATTGAGACCCTTTTTCTTATGGGTACGAATTTGGGAAAGGATTGGAGGCATGCCTGGACCTTTATGAATAACTGGATGACCCATCTTTGGACTGGGCACAGGAATTGGGCGAGGAGTGTGGACTGGTCACTTAACCAGACACTGGCATGCTGTCTCCTACTACCGTGGCTATGGCGGAGGGAGCAACTTATGCTATGGTGGGCAGTAGGGTGGTTGAGGTCCTTGGCCTTGAGCTACCTACTGTACAGGTCAGGTCCAATCTCCTGACTGAGTTGCTTCATCCAGGGGCTTCAACATCTGAGCCCCTTTTGCCATACAATGAAGCCCTCACCGATGTCCTTTTGGGTACTTGGTCCAAACCCAGCACAGAGGCTCCTGTGAACAGGACTATCACACGCCGCCATTGGCCTGCCCCAAACAACCCTAAATTCCTGTCCCAACACCCCATGCCTGAGAGTCTTGTCATCACGACTTCCTCTTCCTCAGGCGCATTCCCTTCTGCACCCCTGGATAGGGAATCAAAAAGGCTGGAACAATTTGGGAAGAAGATGTTTTCTCCCTCCAGTTTCACGCTGTGGTCCGTGAACACCACATGCCTTTTGTGCCGCTATATCCACTCTCTGTGGGATACGGTCTCGCAAGTTCAACCGCAGATACCGGAGGAAGTCCGTACTATTGTTTCCCAAGCTATCAGTGATGGGAGAGATGCAATGAAGTTCACGATCCGATGTGGGCTGGACACGACCGACTATGAGCAGATCGGTTGCTACGACGGCCCTGAGACACCACACCTTGTTGCATACTTCAGGGGATGTCCAACAGTCTCTTATGGACATGCCTGCCCTTTGATGGCTCCCGTCTCTTTGGAGACAAGGCGGACTCGGCCTTGAAGAGATTCAAGGATTCCTAGGCTACAGCTTGGTCCCTTGGCCTTTCCTCTGCCCCTCGTCCCCAACAGTCCACCTTTCGCCCCGTTTGTGGCCACGGAAGGGGCTCCCTGTCGCATCCCCAACCCAGCCACCCATGCTGTTCAGCCGCTGCCTGGCCGGGGATGCGGAATCTTACGTGCTGATGGGACAGGGAACCAGAGGTCTTCCCAGTCCACCTCAGCCCATGCTGCAGCCTCCACACCCTCCTAGTCCGTCCCTTCACTCCGATCCAGTTGGCGGCAGGATTCAGCCTCAGCTGCCCCACTGGGAATCCATCACTGCAGACAGGTGGGTTTTGCTGATAGTTCGAAGGGGCTATTCCCTCTCTTTTGAATCTGCCCCACCAGCCATGCCTCCATCAATAAGCAAACTTCAGGAGGATCATTTGGCACTTCTCTGCCAGGAAGACGCGGCTCTCTTGGCCAAGGGAGCCATAGAGAAGGTCCCTGTGCCAGAAGTAGGTCGTGGTTGTTATTCCCGCTACTTTTTGGTTCCCAAAAAAGACAAGGGCTTAAGTCCTATCCTAGACCTTAGGGAACTAAATTACTTCCTCAAGAAGGAGAAATTCAAAATGCTTACCCTGGCTCAGGTCTTGTCTGCCTTGGACCCAAGAGGCTGGATGGTGGTGTTGGACTTGCAGGACGCTTATTTCCACATTACCATCCTGCCTGCCAACAGACATTGCCTACGATTCGTGGTAGGTCACAAGCACTATCAGTTTACCATGCTCCACTTTGGCTTTACCAGCGCCCCTCGGGTGTTCACAAAGTGATGGCAGTGGTTGCAGCCCATCTGCACAGGTTAGGCATTTCAGTCTTCCTCTACCAGGACGACTGGCTGTTGAAGGCAGACTCGCCCCAGAAAGTCTCCCACCTCCAGACTACGGCGGGCCTCCAGCACACACTGGGGTTCACTATAAATGTGCTGAAGTCACACCTGACTCCCTCTCAGATGCTGCCTTTCATCAGAGCTGTTCTTGACACAGTGCAGTTTCGGGCTTATCCTCCCGAAAAGTGAGTCCAAGATATTCAGGCTACGATTCCGCTCTTTCAGCCTCTGTCTTGGGTTTTGGTGAGACTGACTCTGAGGCTGCTGGGACTCATGGCTTCCTGCATCCTACTAGTAACACATGCCAAATGACATATGCAGGATCTGCAGTGGGACCTGAGGTTCCAGTGGGCGCAGCATCAGGGAAATCTCTCCAACATGGTCCAGATCTCGGAGGGGACCGCGAAAGACCTGCAGTGGTGGCTTTCGAATCGCATGAGGTCCACGGCAGATCCCTCTCCCTTTCCCAGCCAGATCTACACATAGTGGCAGATGCGTCACTACTGGGTTGGGGCGGCCACATGGAAGAGGCAAAGATCAGAGGTCTCTGGGCTCCATATCAATCTTCTGGAGCTCCAGGCGATCAGGCTTGCATTTAAAGCATTTCTTCCCTCTCACAAAGAGAAAGTAGTGCAAGTGTTCACAGACAACACTACTGCCATGTCATACTGCAACAAATAGGACAGAGTAGGGTCCTGCACCCTTTGTCAGGAGGCAAATACGCCTCTGGACATGGCTGGAACATCAGGACATTACCCTGGTGGTTCAGCATCTGATGGGCTCTCTGAACGCCAGAGCAGACAAACTCAGCCGTCTATCCGAGGCTGATAACAAATGGCATCTAAATCCGGAGGTGGCACAAGGTCTCTTTCAGCAGTTGGGAGAGCCTTGGCTAGATCTGTTCACCTCCGCTGAGAACGCGCAATGTCTGCTGTTTTGTGCAGTGGAGTTTCCAAGGCGGTACTCGCTCGGAGACGCTTTTCGTCTCGAGTGGAACTCCGGCCTCCTTTAAGTCAAATCTACTTCTGCCCAGAGTTCTCAAGAAGATCAGGAATGACCGGGTTCAAGTTATCTTGGTGGTTTCGGACTGGGCACGGAGAGTATTTCTAGGGCTCTTGAGCATGGCCACCGATCCTCCAGTCAGACTGCCTCTTCGGGCAGATCTTCTGTTGCGTCAACAGAAGACGGTTCTCTTCCCGAACCTGTCCAATCTCTGCCTTTATGCATGGAGATTGAGCAGCGACAGCTGACAACTTATGATCTTCCATCCGAAGTCCGGAATGTTATCCGGGCAGCCAGGCGTCCCTCCACCAAAACGGTATATGCCTGTCGTTGGCATAAATTTGTGGCATGGAGTAACAACAAATCTGTTGATCCCCTCTCAGCTCCTCTATCTGAGGATCTTTTGTTCATTCTTTCTTTGGCCCAGCAGGGCTCTGCTTTGGGCACCTGTAAAAGGTATTTATCTGCCATTTCAGCCTTTCTTAGGCTACCTGATCAGCCCTCGCTCTTTAAATCTCCTATTGTGCATACATTCCTTAAAGACTCACCCATTTATTTCATCCCACTCCATTTATCATACTTCAGTGGGACCTCAATCTTGCCATTAATTCCTTAAGCCTTTGAGCCGATGCACGATTGCCCTTTACGGCTCCTCACTTTCAAGACTGTCTTTCTTGTTGCCATCACTTCTGCTTGCAGAGTTGGTGAGCTTCAAGCAATTACTTCCAAGCCTCCATTCTTGTCTGTGCACCCTGACAAAGTGGTATTGCGCACTAAGACTTCATTCCTCCCCAAGGTTGTTACTCCTTTTTAGGTAGGCCAATCCATCACCTTGCCTACTTTTTACGCAACACCACATCCTTTCATGAGGAGGAGACACTCCACCGTCTGGACCCAAAAAGGGCGTTGGTATTCTATCTAAATTGTACTAAAGATTTCCGGGTTGATGACAACTCTTTGTCGGGTATGTGGGTGCGAAGAAAGGGGAGGCAATGCAAAAATTTACCATCTCTCGATGGATACTTCTTTGCATCAAGATGTGCTATGCTTTGGCCAAGAAGCAACCCCCTGAGGGCTTGCACGCTCATTCCACCAGAGCAACTGCTGCTTCCCTGCCTCAGCCAGCGAGTTCCTGTCCTGGATATCTGCCAGGCAGCTTCATGGGCATCCCTGCACACTTTTGCTAAACATTACTGCCTGGACTGTCAGGTCCATCGGAACATCTACTTTGGTTGTTCGGTCCTGCAGGACTTTCTATTATGATCTTGGTTTGCAGCCCACCTCCGAGGATGGCATTGCTTGGATATCTATTCTAAGGTAAGGAATCTGCCACTAGAAGTCTCTATCAGATGTACAAGTTACTTACCTTCAGTAACCAAATATCTGGTAGAGACATATTGTAGTTGCAGATTCCTTACCGACTGTAGGGAAATGCCCCCTTGCCATGGTTACCCCCTAACCTTTTGCCTTTTGTTGATATCAGTTATGATTGAAAGCATGGTGGGACCCTGCTAACCAGACCCCAGCACCAGTGTTCTTTCCCTAAACTGTAGCTTTGTTCCCACAATTGGCACAGGGAAGGTCTCTAAGGGCTGCAACATGTATTATGCCACCCTGGGGACCCCTCACTCAGCACATGCACACTGCCTCACAGCTCGTGTGTGCTGGTGGGAAGAAAATGACTACGTTGAAATGGCACACCCACCAGGGTGCCAAGCCCACCTCTCACTGCCTGTGGTATTGTAAGTCACCCCTCTAGCTGGCCTTACGTCCCTAAGGCAGGGTGGAATTTATCCTAAAATACACCCAGAGGGCATCTTAGAGATGCTCCTTGAATAGCAGTCCGAATTCTAGTGCTAGGGTGACCAGTTTCTGTCAGCCTGCCACAATCAGACGAGTTTCTGGCCACATGGGGTGAGTGCCTTTGTTACTCTGTGGCCAGGAACAAAGCCTGTACTGGGTGGAGGTGCTTCTCACCTCCCCCTGCAGGAACTGTAACACCTGGCGGTGAGCCTCAAAGGCTCCTGCCTGTTGTTCCAGCACCCCAGGACATCCCAGCTAGTGGAGAGCCCTGCCCCTCCACCACAGCCCCCACTTTTGGCGGCAAGTCCGGAGGAGATAATGAGAAAAACAAGGATGAGTCACCTACCAATCAGGACAGCCCTTAAGGTGCCCTGAGGTGAGGTGACCCCTGCCTTTAGAAATCCTCCATCTTGAGTTTGGAGGATTCCCCCAATAGGAATAGGGATGTGCCCCCCTCCCCTCAGGGTGGAAGCATAAAGAGGGTGTAGCCACCTCAAGGACAGTAGCCATTGTCTACTGCCCGGCAGACCTAAACACACCTCTAAATATAGTACTTAGGGGTGACCCTGAACCCAGGAAATCAGATTCCTGCAACCTGAAGAAAGAAGAAGGACTGTCCTGAAAGCCCCGCAGAGACGGCAACTGACTTGGCCTCAGCCCTACCGGCCTGTCTCCAGACTCAAAGAAGCTGCACAGCAACGTATCCGACAGATACCAGCGACCTCTGAGGACTCAGAGGGCTGCCCTGAACCTGAAGGACCAAGAAACTCCAGAGAATAGCAGCACTGTTCAACAACAGCAACAATTTTGCAACTTTTTAACAACTTCCAAAGAACTCTTTCTTCCCGCCGGAAGCGTGAGACTTCTCACTCTGCACACACAGGCAATAAATTAGGAACACACACTCAAAGACTTAACTCCAGGCCAATAGGTTTTATAATGAAAAATATATTTTCTTAATTTATTTTAGAACCACAAGATGCAAGATTTGGGGTAAGTACATAAAATACAAGGTACTTCACACAGGTAAGTATAGGACTTTGATTTAAAACAGTAGTACACACAGTTTTGGTTAAAATGGCAATAAGTTATTTAAAAGTGGACACAGTGCAAACCAGTTCCTGGGGGAGGTAAGTTTGGTTAGTTTTTGCAGGTAAGTAAAGTACTTACACAGTCAGTCTCCTGGGCATAGGCAGCCCACTTTTGGGGTTTCAAGGCAACCCCAAAGCCACAGCACCAGCAACACGACCGGTCAGGTGCAGAGGTCAAAGGAGGGCCCAAAACACATAGGCACCTATGAAGAAAACGGGTGCTCCAGTACTAGTCTGCTTACACATAAGTACCTGCGTCCTCGGGGAGGAGACCGGGGTTTTTTGTAGAGCACTGGGTGTGGGGGGGGGGGGGGGGAGGACACGCTCAAGCCCACAAAACACACCCTCAGCGGCACAGGGGCGGCTGCGTGTAATAGGCAAAGTAGGCGTCAGGTTTGCTATAGAAAGCAATGGAGGGACCCGAGGGTCACTTAGGCAATGCAGGCAGGGCACAGGGGGCTTCTCAGGCCAGCCGCTGACTAGAAAAAGATGAGGGACGCTTGCTGGTCACTCCTGCACTGGTAGTTGGTTCATCTCAGGCCTGGGGGCTGCGGTGCAGTGCTTCTTCCAGGCGTCGGGTTCTTTGTTACCGGGCAGTCGCGGTCTGGGGGAGCCTCAGGATTCTCTCTGAAGGCTTCCCCCTGGGGGTGCAGGGAGGTCGTCTCAGGGTCGCCACTTCGTGGGAGTTGTTTGGGAGTCCTCGCTGTAGTGTTGGTTTCTCTGGACATGAGCCCGGGGCATCGGGTGCAGAGTGTTGGGGACTCACGCTTCAGTAGTGAGGCTAGAGTGCCTTTAAAAGTGGTTTCTTCTTTGTTGTTTAGACAGAGCCGCTGGCCATGGTAGTTTCTTGGTCCTTTGGGTTGCAGGTCAGTCCTCTCAGTCAGCAGAGGTCACTGGTCCCGCTGGATGTGTCGCTGTTGCAGGTTCTTTGAGTCTGGAGATAGGCCAGTAGGGCTGGGGCCAAATCAGTTGTCGTCTCTGTCTTCTCTTCGGGGTTTTCAGGTCAGCAGTTCTCCTTGTTCAGGTCGTCAGGAATCAGAAATCCTGGGCTCAGGGTCGCCTCTAAATACTGAATATAGGGGTGTGTTAGTGTCACAGGGCAGTAGCCAATGGCTACTGACCTTGAGGGTGGCTACACCCTCCTTGTGCCTCCTCCCTTTTGGGGAGGGGTGCACATCCCTATTCCTATTGGGCAAAATCCTCCAAAACAATATGGAGGATTTTCCAAGGAGGGGGTCACTTCAGCTCTGGTCACCTTAGGGGTCAACCTTGCTGAGGGGTTGACTCCTCCTTCTTTTTCTCATAATCTCCCCGGACTTGCTGCCAAAAATGGGGGCTGTGTCCAAGGCGCAGTCATCTCCACTGGCTGGAGTGCCCTGGTGCATTGTAACACAAAGCCTGAGCCTTTGAGTTTACTGCTAGGTGTTACAGTTCCTGCAGGGGTAGATGTGAAGCACCTCTACCCAGTGCAGGCTTTGTTTCTGGCCTCAGAGAGCACAAAGGCTCTCACCCCAGGAGGTCAGAAACTCGTCCCTCAGTGGCAGGCTGGCACAGACCAGTCAGTCATGCACTGAAGGATTGGGTAAAATACAGGGGGCATCTCTAAGATGCCCTCTGTGTGCATTGTTTAATAAATCCATCTCTGGCATCAGTGTGGGTTTATTATTCTGAGAGGTTTGATACCAAACTTCCCAGTATTCAGTGTAGCCATTATGGAACTGTGGAGTTCATCTTGACAAACTCCCAGACCATATTTTTTAATATGGCCACCCTGTACTTACAATGTCTATGAATAGACTTAGACACTGTAGATGCATATTGCTCATGCAGCTATGCCCTCACCTGTGGTATAGCGCACCCTGCCTTTGGGCATTAGGGCCTGCTAGAGGGGTGACTAACCTATGCCACAGGCAGTATTTTGTGCGCATGGCATCCTGAGTGAGATGCCATGTCGACTTTGCCTTCTTCTCCCCACCAACACACACAGTCTGCAATGGCAGTGTGCATGTGTTAGGTGAGCACAACAGATGCTGCAGCCCTTTGGGACCTTCCCTGGTCACAAGGCCCTTGGTACCACTGGTACCTTTTACAAGGGACTTATTTGTGTGCCCTGGCTTTGCATGTTGGGGAAACAATGGTACATTTTTAGTGAAAGAACACTGGTGCTGGGGCCTTGTTAGCAGGATCCCAGCACACTCTGTTAAGTCAGCGTCAGGCAAAAAGTCGGGGGTAAATGCAACAAGGAGCCATTTTCCTACACAAGCCTCCCACAGACCAGGAGACTCAGCCACAGCTGGGAGAGTCTTGCTAGTGTGTCAGGCAAGGAAGAGTAGGGAAAACAGGCTGGTTTGTTGCAGGGCCTACTCTGTCTTACATCCTCCTGTTCAGGGCATTCCCTCTGGGGAAGTGACCTACTTCCACAGTGATAGGCCCTAGTCTGAATTGCCTCTTGTCTGTGTTTTTAGGGTCTTCACCCATTCATTTTGTTTTGGGATTAGAGGTATCCACCTCTGCTAATCTTAACTTAGCCAGTGTCACCCCTAGGTTACCCAAAGTGGTTACCCATAGCTGGAGTAAACCCCACCATGACCAACAGGGTCGGGGGCCTAACCTGCTATTTGGCATGGGGTCAGACCACCATGCCAAGGCTATTGCAGCCATAAAGGCATAACACCCAGCAGAGGCCACTGACAGCTGTCAGTGCCCAGAACCACACCTTTAGCTCTTCACCTACAAGGGAAGGGGCTAAGTTACAGGCTTCTTTGGGTTCAGGGTGCCTGTCTGCTGTGGGGGATTGCTGCATCTTGTAGCAAACACCTTCCTTCCACTCTTTCTACTGTTAGCTGAGGAGCCACCCACTCATGCTTAACAATTGCCTGACTCGTCAGGACTTCTTGTGGGTCAGGTTGGACTTTACCAGTGCCATCTTTTGAGTTCTCCCCTACTGGAGCAGAAACTCCTTGGCTAAAGGTTGTCCACCTTTCCTGTACTGTTTTCTCCTCTTTTTCTTCTGGGGCCTACTTGCAGTTGCTGCAGAGGTAGCACCTCCAGAATCCTTGGGAGCGGACTGGCACTGGACCAGTTTCTCTCTCGGGCTCTGACCAACCTCTGGGTGGTCATTTCCAAGGAGACAATCAAGGGGGAGGTATGTACTAACTACCACACGTCTCCAGTTAAAATTCCCACCCTCTTCTAAGGGCACTAAAGCCGCAGGCCTATTAGTGTCCTTGTCTGGTCTAACCCTTACTCTGGCAGTGTCACCTGGGATGTACTGTTTTGAGGGCACCAGCCTGTCATGCACAATAGTGTGACTGGCACAAGTGTCTCTCAGGACAGTGGCTGGGATTCCATTCACCAGTAGGTGGTGGAAGTGCCTACTTCCCTCTGGAATCTCCAACTCACCTGTTGGACCCTTTCTCCTGTTGAAGGCTATGAAGACCTCCTTATCTGAGGAGTCATCCCCAGTGGCTACACTGGTCACCCCTGGGGTTTTGCTAGGGGGGTTGTTTATGGGACAAGTAGTGTCTTTAGTGTGGTGCCCTGTCTTTCTACAGTTGTGACACCATGCCTTAGTGGCATCCCAGTTCTTACCCTGCTACCCACCTTTGTTTTGGGTTGTGTCTTGGGGTCCACCCACCTGGACTGTTTTGGGGGCCTACAGAGGACTATTGTTCTTTATTTCTAGTGTCACCCACTTTCTCCTTAGGAGGCTTTGTAACCCCTTTCTTCTGGTGACCCCTAGTGGAAGTTGTGGTTACCCTATTCTTGACCCAGTGGTCTGCCTTCTTTCCCAGTTCTTGGGGAGAAATTGGACTTAGGTCTACCAGATATTGATACAACCTTTCATTGAAGCAGTTACTTAAAATGTGTTCTTTCATAAACAAATTATAAAGCCCATCATAGTCATGCACTTCATTTCCAGTTACCCAACCATCCAGTGTTTTTACTGAGTAGTCTACAATATCAACCTAGATCTGGCTCAAGGTTTTGTGAGCCCCCCTGAACCTGATCCTATACTCCTCAGTTGAGAATCCAAAGCCCTCAATCAGGGTACCCTTCTTGAGGTCATAGGAGTCTGCATCCTTACCAGAGAGTGTGAGGAGTCTATCCCTAGACTTTCCAGTGAACATTTCCCACAGGAGAGCTCCCCAGTGAGATCTGCTTACTTTTCTGGTTGCACAAGTCCTCTTAAAGGCTGTGAACCATTTGGTGATGTCATCACCTTCTTCATATTAAGTTACAATCCCTTTGGGGATTTTTAGGATGTCAGTATTCTCTCTGACCATATTTAAATTGCTGCCACCATTTATGGGTGTTAAACCCATTTCTTTTCTTTCCCTTTCTATAGCTAGGAGCTGCTTCTCCAAAGCTAATCTCTTGGCCGTCCTTGCTAGGAGGATGTCTTCTTCATTGAGGCTACCCTCGATGCTTACAGAGGCACTGGACTCCCCTGTGGAAGAACAGGGCTTTCTGACCATGATTTGTGGGGACAGAGTTCTAGGAGCCCTGTTCCCCTAATTAGGACAGGAGGGATGAGTTCATCCTCCTGTTGACTAATTTTCCCATCTGAGATAGGATCCTCCATCTCAGAGGAGTGGTCCCTTGTAAACTCTGGCAAGAGCTCCTGGAGCTTGACCTTGGTAGGGTTGGACCCAGTTTTTATCTTTTATATCTTACAGAGAGACCTTAGCTCTGACATCCCTAGAAGCAGGTAAGGTTGAGTTCCATCACCATCTCATCTGTGTGACTCATTATGACTATAGAATTTGGGATTACTTTTCAAGAAACTAAAAACTACTTCTAGTACTTAAATCCTAACTTTTACAAACTTTTAAACTTGAAAAAATGCTAACAGGGACTTACACAAGGCCCTAGCAGGACTTAATTTTATTTAGAAAAATAGTCCAAAATTCAAAAATCATTTTCTAATGACAATTTTTGGAATTTTGTCGTGTGATCAGGTATTGGCTGAGTAGTCCAGCAAATGCAAATCATAGATCCCACCGCTGATCCACCAATGTAGGAAGCTGGCTCTGTATATACTATCTCAAAGTGAGAGGTAGTGTACACAGAGTCCAAGGGTTCCCCTTAGAGGTTGATAGTGGCAATAATAGATAATACTAATGCTCTATTTTGTGGTAGTGTGGTCGAGCAGTAGGCTTATCAGAGGTTAGTGTTAAGCATTTGTTGTACACACACAGGCTATAAATGAGAACACACACTCAAAGACTTAACTCCAGGCCAAAAGGTTTTTATATAGAAGAATATTATTTTCTTAATTTATTTTAGAATCATAAGATTCAGAATTCAAGTGAATACATTAATTGTAAGGTACTTGGCATAGGTAAGTATGGAACTTTGAAGTAAAACAGTAAGGTGCATACATTTTTGGCAAAAATGGCAATAAGCTATTTTAAAAGTGGACACAGTGCAAAAACAGTTCCTGGGGGAAGTAAGTACAAGTTAGTTTAGCAGGTAAGTAAAACACTTAAAAGTTCAGTCTCCGGGGCATAGGCAGCCCACCGTTGGGGGTTCAAGTCAACTCCAAACACCCAGTAACAAAGGGCCGGTCAGGTGCAGAGGTTAAAGAGGGGCCTAAATAACATGGGCGCCTATGGAGACTAGGGGTGCTCCGGTTCCAGTCTGCTAACAGGTAAGTGCCTGCATCATCAGGGAGCAGACCAGGGGGGTTTTGTAGAGCACTGGGAGAGGAGGACAAAACACACCCTCAGCGGCACAGGGGCGGCAGGGTGCAGTGTGCAACGTAGGTGTCAGGTTTTGTATTGGTTTCAAAGGAGGGACCCGGGGGTCACTCTGGTGATGCAGGCTGGGCACAGGGGGGCTTAGGCCAGCCACCGACTGGGCAAAGATGATGACCACCTGCTGGTCACTCCTGCACTAGTAGTTGGTTCCTCTCGGGCCTGGGGGCTGCGGGTGCAGTGCTTCTTCTAGGCGTCAGGTTCTTTGTTACCGGGCAGTCGCGGTCAGAGGGAGCCTCTGGATTCTTTCTGCAGGCTTCACCATGGGGATGCAGGAAGGTCGTCTCAGGGTGGCCACATCGTGGGAGTCGCCTGGGAGTCCTTGATGCAGTGCTGGTTTCTCTGGACATGAGCCGGGAGCGTCGGGTGAAGAGTGTTGGACTCACGCTTCAGGTGTGAGGCTGGAGTCCCTTTAAAGATGGTTTCTTCTTTGTTTTTTAGTCAGAGCCGCTGTCCACAGGAGTTTCTTGATCCTTTGGTGTAGGAAAGTAGCCTCTTTCTAGCATGGTTACCCCCACTTTTGGCCTATTTGTGAGTGTGTGTCAGTGTGTTTTTACTGTGTCACTGGGGTCCTGCTTGCCAGGACCCCAGTGCTTATAGATAAAAACCTATATGTCAGTGTGTTTTGCCTGTCTCACTGGGATCCTGCTAGCCAGGACCTCAGTGCTCATAGTTTGTGGCCTAATATGTATGCCTGTGTAGTGTCTAACTGTGTCACTGAGGCGCTGCTAACCAGAACCTCAGTGCTTATGCTTTCTCTGCTTGTAAATTTTTCACTGTAGGCCAGTGACTACATTAACCAATTTCAATTGGCATAGTGGACCCCCCTTATAAGTCCCTAGTATATGGTACCTTAGTACCCAGGGCATTGGGGTTCCAGGAGATCCATATGGGCTGTAGCATTTCTTTTGCCACCCATAGGGAGCTCATACAAACCCTGGCACAGGCCTGCCATTGCAGCCAGCGTGAAATAACGCACACTTTATTTCACAGCCAATTTTACTGCACTTAAGTAACTTATAAGTCACCTATATGTCTAACCTTCCCTTGATGAGGGTTAGGTGCAAAGTTACTAAGTGTGAGGGCACCCTTGCACTAGCAAAGGTGCCCCCACATAGTTCAGGGCCGTTTTCCTGGACTTTGGGAGTGCGGGGACACTATTACACGTGTTCACTACATTTAGGTCAATACCTATATGTAGCTTCACAATTGTAACTCTGAATATGGCCATGTAACGTGTCTAAGATCATGGAATTGTCCTCCCCTCATTCCAAATGTGGTATTGGGGAGCCAATTCCATGCTTCCTGGGGCTCCACCATGGACCTCCAGTACTGCCAAACCAGCTCTCTGAGGCTTGCACTGCAGCTACAGGTGCTGCCGCCTCACATAAAGGGTTCTGCCCTCCTGGGGTCTGGGCAGCCCAGTCCCAGGAAGGCAGAACAAAGCATTTCCTCTGAGAGCAGGGTGTCACACCCTCTACCTTTGGAAATAGGTGTTCATGGCTGGGGGAGGGGTTGCCTCCCCCAGCCACTGGAAATGCTTTGAAGGGCAAAGATGGTGCCCTCCTTGCATGAACCAGTCTACACTGGTTCAGGGACCCCTTCTCCCCTGCTCTGGCGGGAAACTGGACAAAGGAAAGGGAAGTGACTACTCCCCTGTCCATCACCACCCCAGGGCTGGTGCCCAGAGCTCCTCCAGTGTGTCCCAGACTTCAGCCATCTTGCTTTGCAAGGTGTGGGGGCACTCTGGAGGCCTCTGAGTGGCCAGTGCCAGCAGGTGATGTCAGATACCCCTCCTGATAGGTCCATACCTGATAAGGTAGCCAATCCCCCTCAGGGCTATTTAGGGTCTCTCCTGTGGGTTCACTTCAGATTCTGCTTGCAAGTTTCCTTCAGGAATCCTCTGCAGCCACTTCAGACTCTTCTGACCTCGGATCAACCGCAGCCTGCTCCAAGAAACGCTGTAACTGCAAGAAAGTGTCTACAAGAGATACTTTTCTTCAGCAACCTCAGCTCCAAGTCAGCAACTGCAACAGTTTCCATGGTGTGCATGCTCTGGGGACTCCCTGTCTTCATCCTGCACTAGAAGGACCGAATAAATCTCCAGTGGAGTGACGGAGTCAGTCCCCTTCTCCAAGCAGGCACCTTCCAAGGCGACGACCGGTACCCCAGGACTCCTCTCAAGGCAACGAGCGTGCTCCTAAGGAAACAGAGGGTGGGCATCATCAACATAGACTGTCCTGAGGTCCTGCTACAATTTGGAAGAGGTAATAACTTGCCTTTCCCAAGAACGACAGTACCCCTGTGTATTGTGTCTTCTTCACCGCCTGAGGCCTCTGTGCACTCTTTGCAAAATTCCTTTGTGCACAGCCTGGCCCAGGTCCCCAGCACTCCACCCTGCGACGCTCAAGTTACTGAGTTGTTCTCCGGCGGCATGGGACTTTCTTTTGTTGTGCTGCATCAACCACGTTTTGCACTTCCTTTGAACCCGGATCCTGCTGTTTCTGGGGGTGCTGGCTGGCATCCCGAGGGCTCTCTAAAGTGCTGAGAGCCCCTCTTCCTCCTCACACAGAGTTGAGGCCCCAGGTGTAGGAAAGTACCATCTTGCCTGGCATGTTACCCCCATTTTTCACTGTATATATGTTGTTTTAGTTGTATGTGTCACTGGGACCCTGGTAACCCAGGGCCCCAGTGCTCATAAGTGTGCCTGAATGTGTTACCTGTGTAGTGACTAACTGTCTCACTGAGGCTCTGCTAATCAGAACCTCAGTGGTTATGCTCTCTCATTTCTTTCCAAATTGTCACTAACAGGCTAGTGACCAATTTTACCAATTTACATTGGCTTACTGGAACACCCTTATAATTCCCTAGTATATGGTACTGAGGTACCCAGGGTATTGGGGTTCCAGGAGATCCCTATGGGCTGCAGCAATTCTTTTGCCACCCATAGGGAGCTCTGACAATTCTTACACAGGCCTGCCACTGCAGCCTGAGTGAAATAACGTCCACGTTATTTCACAGCCATTTTACACTGCACTTAAGTAACTTATAAGTCACCTATATGTCTAACCTTTACCTGGTAAAGGTTAGGTGCAAAGTTACTTAGTGTGAGGGCACCCTGGCACTAGCCAAGGTGCCCCCACATTGTTCAGGGCCAATTCCCCGGACTTTGTGAGTGCGGGGACACCATTACACGCGTGCACTACATATAGGTCACTACCTATATGTAGCTTCACAATGGTAACTCCGAATATGGCCATGTAACATGTCTATGATCATGGAATTGCCCCCTCTATACCATCCTGGCATAGTTGGCACAATCCCATGATCCCAGTGGTCTGTAGCACAGACCCTGGTACTGCCAAACTGCCCTTCCTGGGGTTTCACTGCAGCTGCTGCCAACCCCTCAGACAGGCAGCTGCCCTCCTGGGGTCCAGCCAGGCCTGGCCCAGGATGGCAGAACAAAGGACTTCCTCTGAGAGAGGGTGTTACACCCTCTCCCTTTGGAAAATGGTGTGAAGGCAGGGGAGGGGTAGCCTCCCCCAGCCTCTGGAAATGCTTTCTTGGGCACAGATGTGCCCAATTCTGCATAAGCCAGTCTACACCGGTTCAGGGGACCCCTTAGCCCTGCTCTGGCGCGAAACTGGACAAAGGAAAGGGGAGTGACCACTCCCCTGACCTGCACCTCCCCTAGGAGGTGTCCAGAGCTCCTCCAGTGTGCTCCAGACCTCTGCCATCTTGGAAACAGAGGTGCTGCTGGCACACTGGACTGCTCTGAGTGGCCAGTGCCACCAGGTGACGTCAGAGACTCCTTCTGATAGGCTCCTTCAGGTGTTGCTAGCCTATCCTCTCTCCTAG
Source organism: Pleurodeles waltl (assembly GCF_031143425.1). Classification (NCBI taxonomy): domain Eukaryota; kingdom Metazoa; phylum Chordata; class Amphibia; order Caudata; family Salamandridae; genus Pleurodeles; species Pleurodeles waltl. Next base: position 857,891,009 of record NC_090444.1, on the reverse strand, counting down.
GTAGCCAAATCCTCTTTTCTGGCTATTTAGGGTCTCTGTCTCTGGGGAAACTTTAGATAACGAATGCAAGAGCTCATCCGAGTTCCTCTGCATCTCTCTCTTCACCTTCTGCCAAGGAATCGACTGCTGACCGCGCTGGAAGCCTGCAACACTGCAACAAAGTAGCAAAGACGACTACTGCAACTCTGTAACGCTGATCCTGCCGCCTTCTCGACTGTTTTCCTGGTGGTGCATGCTGTGGGGGTAGTCTGCCTCCTCTCTGCACTAGAAGCTCCGAAGAAATCTCCCGTGGGTCGACGGAATCTTCCCCCTGCAACCGCAGGCACCAAAAAGCTGCATTACCGGTCCCTTGGGTCTCCTCTCAGCACGACGAGCGAGGTCCCTCGAATCCAGCAACTCTGTCCAAGTGACTCCCACAGTCCAGTGACTCTTCAGTCCAAGTTTGGTGGAGGTAAGCCCTTGCCTCACCTCGCTAGACTGCATTGCTGGGAACCGCGACTTTTGCAGCTACTCCGGCCTCCGTGCACTTCCGGCGGAAATCCTTTGTGCACAGTCCAGCCTGGGTCCACGGCACTCTAACCTGCATTGCACGACCTCCTAAGTTGTTCTCCGGCGACGTGGGACTCCTTTGTGTAACTTCGGGTGAGCACCGTTTCACGCATCCTCGTAGCGCCTGTTTCTGGCACTTCTCCGGGTGCTACCTGCTGCTAAGAGGGCTCCTTGTCTTGCTCGACGTCCCCTCTACCTCCTGGTCCAATTTGCGACCTCCTGGTCCCTCCTGGGCCACAGCAGCATCCAAAAACGCTAACCGCACGATTTGCAGCTAGCAAGGCTTGTTGGCGTTCTGTCGGCGGGAAAACACTTCTGCACGACTCTACAAGGCGAGAGGGATCCGTCCTCCAAAGGGGAAGTCTCTAGCCCTTTGCGTTCCTGCAGAAACCGCAGCTTCTTCTGTCCAGTAGAAGCTTCTTTGCACCCGCAGCTGGCATTTCTCGGGCATCTGCCCATCTCCGACTTGCTTGTGACTTTTGGACTTGGTCCCCTTGTTCCACAGGTACCCCAGATTGGAAATCCAGCGTTGTGGCATTGTTGGTTTGTGTCTTTCCTGCATTATTCCTCTAACACGACTTCTTTGTCCTTAGGGGAACTTTAGTGCACTTTGCACTCACTTTTCAGGGTCTTGGGGAGGGTTATTTTTCTAACTCTCACTATTTTCTAATAGTCCCAGCGACCCTCTACAAGGTCACATAGGTTTGGGGTCTATTCGTGGTTCGCATTCCACTTTTGGAGTATATGGTTTGTGTTGCCCCTATCCCTATGTGTCCCCATTGCATCCTATTGTAACTATACATTGTTTGCACTGTTTTCTAAGACTATACTGCATATTTTTGCTATTGTGTATATATATCTTGTGTATATTTCCTATCCTCTCACTGAGGGTACACTCTGAGATACTTTGGCATATTGTCATAAAAATAAAGTACCTTTATTTTTAGTATAACTGTGTATTGTGTTTTCTTATGATATTGTGCATATGACACTAGGTGGTACTGTAGTAGCTTCACACGTCTCCTAGTTCAGCCTAAGCTGCTCTGCTAAGCTACCATTATCTATCAGCCTAAGCTGCTAGACACCCTATACACTAATAAGGGATAACTGGGCCTGGTGCAAGGTGCAAGTACCCCTTGGTACTCACTACAAGCCAGTCCAGCCTCCTACATTGGTTGTGCAGCGGTGGGATAAGTGCTTTGAGACTACTTACCACTCTTGTCATTGTACTTTTCATAAGAGAAAAATATACAAAACAAGTTCAGTGTATATACACATAGCCAAAAAGTTTTGCATTTCCTCTTTTCACTCTTTTCTAAGTGCTGAAAAGTACTTCTAACTTTCTAAAAAGTTCTAAAAAGTTTTTAAAGTTTTTTTTCTCTGTCTTTCTAAAAGCTCTGACAAACTTTTTTCTCTTTTTCTATCACTTTAACTCTCTCTAAAAATGTCTGGCACAGGCCAAAATGTTGATTTGTCCAAACTTGCATATGATCACCTTAGCTGGAAAGGAGCAAGGAGTCTCTGCATAGAGAGAGGTTTGAGTGTAGGGAAGAATCCTTCCTTGGAATTGTTACTTAACATGCTTAGAGAACAGGATAAGGCTAGAAGTGCCCCATCTGTTGAAAAAGTAGCTAATGGTTCCCAATCTGATCCAGGGACTCCCCCAGGAAAAGATTCAGGAAAGAAACTTCCTAGCCTGCCCATTACTAGACAGTCTAGCATAGTTGGTAATGATGAAGAGCCACACCATACAAATAGTGTTGTCTCACATCATAGCAAAAGCATTTATTCACACCACAGTGGTACTGATGTTTCTGTTAGCCAAGCTGTTAGGGTGCCCTCTATAAGGGACAGGTCTCCTTCTGTCCATTCTCACCGTACTTCTGTTTCAAGGCATGTCCCTCCCACCCACCCTGATGACAGATTGTTAGAAAGGGAGCTCAATAGATTGAGAGTGGAACAAACCAGACTGAAGCTCAAGAAGCAACAGCTGGATTTGGATAGACAGACTTTAGAAGTAGAGAAGGAGAGACAGAAACTGGGTTTAGAAACCCATGGTGGCAGCAGCAGTATTCCCCATAGTCATCCTGCAAAAGAGCATGATTACAGGAATCTGCACAAGATAGTTCCCCCTTATAAGGAGGGGGATGACATTAACAAGTGGTTTGCTGCACTTGAGAGGGCCGGTGTTGTACAAGATGTCCCTCAAAGGCAGTGGGCTGCTATCCTATGGCTATCATTTAGTGGAAAAGGTAGGGATAGGCTCCTTACTGTAAAAGAAAATGAAGCTAATGATTACAAAGTTCTTAAGAATGCACTCCTGGATGGTTATGGCTTAACCACTGAACAATACAGGATAAAGTTCAGAGAGACCAAAAAGGAGTCTTCACAAGACTGGGTTGATTTCATTGACCATTCAGTGAAGGCCTTGGAGGGGTGGTTACATGACAGTAAAGTTACTGATTATGACAGCCTGTATAACTTGATCCTGAGAGAGCATATTCTTAATAATTGTGTGTCTGATTTGTTGCACCAGTACTTGGTGGACTCTGATCTGACCTCTCCCCAAGAATTGGGAAAGAAGGCAGACAAATGGGTCAGAACAAGGGTGAACAGAAAAGTTCATACAGGGGGTGACAAAGATGGCAACAAAAAGAAGGATGGTAAGTCTTCAGACAAGGGTGGGGACAAATCTAAAAATGAGTCTTCATCAGGCCCACAAAAACACTCTGGTGGGGGTGGTGGGTCAAAATCCTCCTTTAATCAAAACAAAGAAAATAAACCATGGTGCTATTTATGTAAAGTAAAAGGCCATTGGACAACAGATCCCAGTTGTCCAAAGAAAAGCACCAAGCCTCCTACCACTACAACCCCTACTGCTACCCCTAGTGTCCCTACTAATAGCAGTGGTGGTGGGAGCAAACCTACTAATAGCCAATCCAAGGGAGTAGCTGGGCTCACTATTGGTAACTTAGTTGGGGTTGGCCTTGTTAGGGAGGCCACAGAGGCTGTGTTAGTCTCTGAGGGGGCTATTGATTTAGCCACCTTAGTTGCTTGTCCCCTTAATATGGATAAGTACAAGCAGCTACCCCTAATAAATGGTGTTGAGGTTCAGGCCTACAGGGACACTTGAGCCAGTGTGACTATGGTCATAGAGAAACTGGTCCACCCTGAACAACACCTACTTGGTCACCAGTACCAAGTAACCGATGCTCACAACAACACACTTAGCCACCCCATGGCTGTTGTTAATCTCAACTGGGGGGGGGGGTTACTGGTCCAAAGAAAGTTGTGGTAGCCACAGATTTACCTGTAGACTGTCTACTAGGAAATTATTTGGAGACATCAGCTTGGTCAGATGTGGAGTTGGAGGCCCATGCAGCAATGCTGGGCATCCCAGGGCATATTTTTGCTTTGACAAGGGCTCAGGCCAAAAAGCAAAAAGGACAGGGAAGCTTGGATCCTGGAACAATGGACCAAGTGCTCCCTAAGGCTAGGGCTAGTAGAAGCAAACCACTTCCTACTATCCCTCCGTCTACAGTGGATTCAACTTCTGAGGAAGAAGAATTCCCTCCCTGTGCAGAACCTACACCAGAGGAGCTGGAAGCAGACACTGCTGAGCTTTTGGGTGAAGGGGGGCCTGCCAGGGAGGAGCTGAGTGTGGCACAGCAAACCTGTCCCACATTAGAGGGTCTAAGACAGCAAGCTGTCAAACAGGCTAATGGGGATGTCAGTGACTCTCACAGAGTTTACTGGGAGGACAACCTCTTGTACACTGAGCATAGGGATCCTAAACCTGGAGCTGCCAGGAGATTAGTGATTCCTCAGGAGTACAGAAATTTCCTCCTAACTCTTGCCCACGACATTCCCCTAGCTGGGCATCTGGGACAAATGAAAACTTGGGACAGACTTGTTCCCTTGTTTCATTGGCCTAGAATGTCTGAGGACACAAAAGATTTTTGTAAGTCCTGTGAAACCTGTCAAGCCAGTGGCAAGACAGGTGGCACCCCAAAGGCACCCCTTATTCCACTTCCTGTGGTTGGGGTTCCCTTTGAAAGGGTAGGGGTTGACATAGTTGGCCCCCTTGACCCTCCTACTGCTTCAGGCAATAGGTTTATCTTGGTGGTAGTGGACCATGCCACAAGATACCCTGAAGCAATTCCTTTAAGGACCACTACAGCACCTGCAGTGGCAAAGGCCCTCCTGGGAATATTTTCTAGGGTGGGCTTCCCAAAGGAAGTAGTATCAGACAGGGGAAGCAATTTCATGTCTGCATACTTAAAGGCCATGTGGAAGGAGTGTGGTGTAACTTACAAGTTCACGACACCCTATCATCCACAAACAAATGGACTGGTGGATAGATTTAATAAAACTCTCAAAGGCATGATTATGGGTCTCCCTGAAAAACTCCGCAAGAGATGGGATATCCTTCTACCATGCCTCCTTTTTGCCTACAGGGAGGTACCCCAGAAAGGAGTGGGCTTCAGCCCCTTTGAACTTCTTTTTGGACACCCTGTTAGGGGTCCACTCACACTTGTAAAGGAGGGTTGGGAACAACCTTTAAAAGCTCCTAAGCAGGATATTGTGGATTATGTACTTGGCCTCAGATCAAGGATGGCTGAGTACATGAAAAAGGCCATCAAAAACCTTCAGGCCAGCCAAGAGCTCCAGAAGCAATGGCATGACCAGAAGGCTGTTTTGGTTCAGTACCAACCAGGGCAGAAAGTGTGGGTCTTGGAGCCTGTGGCCCCAAGAGCACTCCAAGATAAATGGAGTGGTCCCCACACAATTGTTGAGAAAAAGGGTGAAGTCACCTACTTGGTTGACTTAGGCACTGCCAGGAGTCCCCTTAGGGTGCTCCATGTCAACCGCCTGAAACCCTACTATGACAGGGCTGATCTCACCCTGCTCATGGCAACTGATGAGGGACAGGAAGAAGACAGTGATCCTCTACCTGATCTCTTCTCTTCCACAGAACAAGATGCTCTTGTGGAAGGTGTAGTTTTGGCTGATTGTCTTACTGCTGAGCAGAAAGACCATTGCATAAATCTCCTAGATCAATTCTCTGAACTCTTCTCTACTGTGCCAGGTACCACTTCTTGGTGTGAGCACACTATAGATACTGGAGACAGTTTACCTGTCAAAAGTAAGATCTATAGGCAGCCTGACCATGTCAGGGACTGCATAAAGCAAGAGGTACAGAAAATGTTAGAACTAGGAGTGGTTGAGCACTCTGAAAGTCCATGGGCTTCTCCTGTGGTACTTGTACCAAAACCCCATTCCAAAGATGGAAAGAAGGAAATGCGGTTTTGTGTAGACTATAGAGGTCTCAGCCTGGTAACCAAAACTGATGCTCACCCTATACCCAGGGCAGATGAGCTCATAGATACACTGGCATCTGCCAAGTATCTAAGCACTTTTGATTTGACTGCAGGGTATTGGCAGATCAAATTGTCAGAAGATGCTAAACCTAAAACTGCATTTTCAACCATTGGAGGACATTACCAGTTCACTGTAATGCCTTTTGGATTGAAAAATGCACCTGCCACTTTTCAGAGGTTGGTGAACACAGTCCTGCAAGGGCTGGGAGCTTTCAGTGCAGCATATTTGGACGATATAGCTGTCTTTAGCTCCAGCTGGGATGATCACCTGGTCCACCTATGGAAAGTTTTAGAGGCCCTGCAAAAGGCAGGCCTCACTATAAGGCTTCAAAGTGCCAGATAGGGCAGGGTAAGGTGGTTTATCTGGGACACCTTGTTGGTGGGGAACAGATTGCACCACTTCAGGGGAAAATCCAAACAATTATTGATTGGGTTCCCCCTACCACTCAGACTCAGATGAGAGCCTTCCTAGGCCTCACTGGGTATTACAGGAGGTTCATTAAGAACTATGGCTCCATTGCAGCCCCTCTTAATGACCTCACATCCAAGAAAATGCCTAAAAAGGTATTATGGACAGCAAACTGTCAGAAAGCTTTTGAGGAGCTGAAGCAGGCCATGTGCTCTGCACCTGTCCTGAAAAGCCCTTGTTACTCAAAAAAATTCTATGTCCAAACTGATGCATCTGAATTAGGAGTAGGGGCAGTCCTATCACAACTTAATTCTGAGGGCCAGGATCAACCTGTTGCTTTTATTAGTAGGAGGTTGACCCCTAGAGAAAAGCGTTGGTCTGCCATTGAGAGGGAGGCCTTTGCTGTGGTCTGGGCACTGAAGAAGTTGAGGCCATACCTGTTTGGCACTCACTTCATTGTTCAGACAGACCACAAACCTCTACTTTGGCTAAAACAAATGAAAGGTGAAAATCCAAAATTGTTGAGGTGGTCCATATCCCTACAGGGAATGGACTATACAGTGGAACATAGACCTGGGAGTAGCCACTCCAATGCAGATGGACTCTCCAGATATTTCCACTTAGACAATGAAGACTCATCAGGTCATGGCTAGTCTTATTGTCCTTCGTTTGGGGGGGGGGGGGTTGTGTAGGAAAGTACCATCTTGCCTGGCATGTTACCCCCATTTTTCACTGTATATATGTTGTTTTAGTTGTATGTGTCACTGGGACCCTGGTAACCCAGGGCCCCAGTGCTCATAAGTGTGCCTGAATGTGTTACCTGTGTAGTGACTAACTGTCTCACTGAGGCTCTGCTAATCAGAACCTCAGTGGTTATGCTCTCTCATTTCTTTCCAAATTGTCACTAACAGGCTAGTGACCAATTTTACCAATTTACATTGGCTTACTGGAACACCCTTATAATTCCCTAGTATATGGTACTGAGGTACCCAGGCTATTGGGGGTCCAGGAGATCCCTATGGGCTGCAGCAATTCTTTTGCCACCCATAGGGAGCTCTGACAATTCTTACACAGGCCTGCCACTGCAGCCTGAGTGAAATAACGTCCCCGTTATTTCACAGCCATTTTACACTGCACTTAAGTAACTTATAAGTCACCTATATGTCTAATCTTTACCTAGTAAAGGTTAGGTGCAAAGTTACTTAGTGTGAGGGCACCCTGGCACTAGCCAAGGTGCCCCCACATTGTTCAGGGCCAATTCCCCGGACTTTGTGAGTGCGGGGACACCATTACACGCGTGCACTACATATAGGTCACTACCTATATGTAGCTTCACAATGGTAACTCCGAATATGGCCATGTAACATGTCTATGATCATGGAATTGCCCCCTCTATACCATCCTGGCATAGTTGGCACAATCCCATGATCCCAGTGGTCTGTAGCACAGACCCTGGTACTGCCAAACTGCCCTTCCTGGGGTTTCACTGCAGCTGCTGCTGCTGCCAACCCCTCAGACAGGCAGCTGCCCTCCTGGGGTCCAGCCAGGCCTGGCCCAGGATGGCAGAACAAAGGACTTCCTCTGAGAGAGGGTGTTACACCCTCTCCCTTTGGAAAATGGTGTGAAGGCAGGGGAGGAGTAGCCTCCCCCAGCCTCTGGAAATGCTTTCTTGGGCACAGATGTGCCCAATTCTGCATAAGCCAGTCTACACCGGTTCAGGGGACCCCTTAGCCCTGCTCTGGCACGAAACTGGACAAAGGAAAGGGGAGTGACCACTCCCCTGACCTGCACCTCCCCTAGGAGGTGTCCAGAGCTCCTCCAGTGTGCTCCAGACCTCTGCCATCTTGGAAACAGAGGTGCTGCTGGCACACTGGACTGCTCTGAGTGGCCAGTGCCACCAGGTGACGTCAGAGACTCCTTCTGATAGGCTCCTTCAGGTGTTGCTAGCCTATCCTCTCTCCTAGGTAGCCAAACCCTCTTTTCTGGCTATTTAGGGTCTCTGTCTCTGGGGAAACTTTAGATAACGAATGCAAGAGCTCATCCGAGTTCCTCTGCATCTCTCTCTTCACCTTCTGCCAAGGAATCGACTGCTGACCGCGCTGGAAGCCTGCAACACTGCAACAAAGTAGCAAAGACGACTACTGCAACTCTGTAACGCTGATCCTGCCGCCTTCTCGACTGTTTTCCTGGTGGTGCATGCTGTGGGGGTAGTCTGCCTCCTCTCTGCACTAGAAGCTCCGAAGAAATCTCCCGTGGGTCGACGGAATCTTCCCCCTGCAACCGCAGGCACCAAAAAGCTGCATTACCGGTCCCTTGGGTCTCCTCTCAGCACGACGAGCGAGGTCCCTCGAATCCAGCAACTCTGTCCAAGTGACTCCCACAGTCCAGTGACTCTTCAGTCCAAGTTTGGTGGAGGTAAGTCCTTGCCTCACCTCGCTAGACTGCATTGCTGGGAACCGCGACTTTTGCAGCTACTCCGGCCTCCGTGCACTTCCGGCGGAAATCCTTTGTGCACAGTCCAGCCTGGGTCCACGGCACTCTAACCTGCATTGCACGACCTCCTAAGTTGTTCTCCGGCGACGTGGGACTCCTTTGTGTAACTTCGGGTGAGCACCGTTTCACGCATCCTCGTAGTGCCTGTTTCTGGCACTTCTCCGGGTGCTACCTGCTGCTAAGAGGGCTCCTTGTCTTGCTCGACGTCCCCTCTACCTCCTGGTCCAATTTGCGACCTCCTGGTCCCTCCTGGGCAACAGCAGCATCCAAAAACGCTAACCGCACGATTAAAAAGGCAAGGCTTGTTGGCGTTCTTTCGGCGGGAAAACACTTCTGCACGACTCTACAAGGCGAGAGGGATCCGTCCTCCAAAGGGGAAGTCTCTAGCCCTTTGCGTTCCTGCAGAAACCGCAGCTTCTTCTGTCCAGTAGAAGCTTCTTTGCACCCGCAGCTGGCATTTCCTGGGCATCTGCCCATCTCCGACTTGCTTGTGACTTTTGGACTTGGTCCCCTTGTTCCACAGGTACCCCAGATTGGAAATCCAGCGTTGTGGCATTGTTGGTTTGTGTCTTTCCTGCATTATTCCTCTAACACGACTTCTTTGTCCTTAGGGGAACTTTAGTGCACTTTGCACTCACTTTTCAGGGTCTTGGGGAGGGTTATTTTTCTAACTCTCACTATTTTCTAATAGTCCCAGCGACACTCTACAAGGTCACATAGGTTTGGGGTCCATTCGTGGTTCGCATTCCACTTTTGGAGTATATGGTTTGTGTTGCCCCTATCCCTATGTGTCCCCATTGCATCCTATTGTAACTATACATTGTTTGCACTGTTTTCTAAGACTATACTGCATATTTTTGCTATTGTGTATATATATCTTGTGTATATTTCCTATCCTCTCACTGAGGGTGCACTCTGAGATACTTTGGCATATTGTCATAAAAATAAAGTACCTTTATTTTTAGTATAACTGTGTATTGTGTTTTCTTATGATATTGTGCATATGACACTAGGTGGTACTGTAGTAGCTTCACACGTCTCCTAGTTCAGCCTAAGCTGCTCTGCTAAGCTACCATTATCTATCAGCCTAAGCTGCTAGACACCCTATACACTAATAAGGGATAACTGGGCCTGGTGCAAGGTGCAAGTACCCCTTGGTACTCACTACTAGCCAGTCCAGCCTCCTACACCAGGTCCCTCCTGGGCCCATCCAGTGCCATTTTGATGAAAAACACTCTTTTGCCGTAGCCAAGGCTTGTTAGCGCCTTCCAACACGAAATCTCATCTGCAACGATCTTCACTCCGTGGGACATCTTTTGCATCAGGCATGAACCCGCTGACATCCTCCTAGGGTGCATTTCTGCAGTCTTCTTCTAACCGGGACTCTTCTTTTGCACCCTCTTCTGGGATGGCAGGGGCTCCTGTCCTTCCTGGAACTTCTTTCGACTTCTGGATTTGGTCCCCTTCCTTTGCAGGTCTTCAGGTCCCATAATCCAGCAGTTTTTCTTTGCAGACTTGGTTGGCTGCTGCAAAACCCCCAAAACGAGGTGTAGTGTGTCCTAAGGAAACTTGCAGTACTTTACTACTGCTTTTCTGGGCTCTGGGGTGGGGTAATTTAGTTACCTTTACTGTATTCTTACTCTCCCAGCAATTCTGCACACACTACACTTGCCTAGGGGGGAATTTGTGATTCACATTCCACTTTCTTAGTATATGGTTTGTGTTGCCCCTAGACCTTTTTTCTCCCATTGCATTCTATAGGATTTCCTACTGTTAGCATTGTTCTATGACTATTTACTTGTCTCATTTTGGTGTCTAGTGTATATATTGTGTATAATACTTACCTCCAGAAGGAGTATTGTCTCCAAGATATTTTTGGTACTGTGTCACCCAAATAAATACACACTTGTGTAAAAGTACTCTGTTACTATAAGTGGTATTGCATGAGCTTTGCATGTCCCCTAGTTCAGCCTAAGCTGCTCTGCTATTGCTGCATCTATCAGCTTAAGCTGCTAGAACACTACTACTTCACTAATAAGTGATAACTGGACCTGGTATAAGGTGTAAGTACCCAAGGTACCCACCACAAAGGTGGCCAGCCTCCTACATGGGTTACAGGGCAGTCCTCTGAGTCGGCAGAGGTCGCTGGCCCCGCTGGATGCGTCGCTGTTGCAGGTTCTTTGAATCTGGAGAGATGTTGGTAGGACTGGGGCCAGATCAGTTGTTGTCTCCATCGTCTCTGCGGGGTTTTCAGGTCAGCAGTCCTTCTTCTTGTTCAGGTCATCAGGAATCTGAAATCCTGGGTTCCGCGTCGCCCCTAAATACTGAATTTAGGGGTGTGTTAGTGTCACAGGGCAGTAGCCAATGGCTACTGTCCTTGAGGGTGGCTACACTCTCCTTGTGCCTTCTCCCTTTAGGGATGGGCGCATATCCCTATTCCTATTAGGTAAATCCGCCAAAACAAGATGGAGAATTTTCCAAGGAGGGGGTCACTTCAGTTCTGGTCACCTTAGAGGTGGACCTGGTTGAGGGGGTTACTCCTCCTTGTTTTTCTCTTTATCTCCCCGGACTTGCCGCCAAATGTTGGGGCTGTGTGGGGCGGGCAGGCATCTCCTCTACCTGGAGTGCCCTGGGGCATTGTAACACGAAGCCCGAGCCTTTGAGGCTCACTGCTAGGTGTTAAAGTTCCTGCAGGGTTGAGGTGTGAAGCACCTCCACCCAGTGCAGGCTTTGTTTCTGTCCTCAGACAGCACAAAGGCTCTCACCCCAGGAGGTCAGAAACTTGTCACTCAGTGGCAGGCTGACACAGACCAGTCAGTCCTGCACTGAAGGATTGGGTAAAATACAGGGGGCATCTCCTCTGTGTGCATTGGTTTAGAAATTCAACACTGGCATCAATGTGGGTTTATTATTCTGAGAATGTTGATACCAGACTTCCCAGTGTTCAGTGTAGCCATTATGGAATTGTGGAGCTCGTTTTGAGAAACTCCTGGACCATATATTTAATATGGCCACACTGTACTTAAAATGTCTAAGAGTAGACTTAGACACTGTAGGGGCAAATTGCTCATGCAGCTATTCCCTCACCTGTGGTATAGTGCACCCTGCCTTAGGGCTTTATGGCCTCCTAGAGGGGTGACTTACCTATGCCACAGGCAGTATTTTGTGTGCATGGCATCCTGAGGGGGGTGCCATGTTGATTTGCCTTTTTCTCCACACCAACACACAGAATCTGCAATGGCGTTGTGCATGTGTTAGGTGAGGGGTCCCTTAGGGTGGCACAACACATGCTGCAGCCCTTAGGGACCTTTCCTGGTCACAGAGCCCTTAGAACCACTGATACCTTTTACAAGGGACTTATCTGTGTGCCGTGGTGTGCCAGTTGTGGAAACAATGGTACATTTTTAGTGAAAGAACACTGGTGCTGGGGCCTGGTTAGCAGGGTCCCGATCAGAAAGTAGGGGGATGGGTAACTGCAACAAGGAGCCATTTTCCTACAATCAGTCACCCAAAGGTCAAACAGGTTCATGTGGGACAGTCCCTTACATTACTACAGCATGCCCCCTGCCAAACTTGTACGACCAAATCACTTGTTCTTGAAATCTTTTACTGAAACACACTTCCCAAATTTACCAGCTCTGAAATTCAGTTTGTTGTTAGGTTAATTGCATGTGCACAGGTTTACAGTCCATACCGTTTCCTTCACTTGTAAGTTAGTAAGCAAATTGCCAAGAATTTATTGTATTTTTTAATGGCCATCACGGGAAAATCGGCACACATGTAGCTAGTTTTGTTTTGCAATTAGCACATTTCTTTCTTGCTTGTTTTGTCCTGCTTTGGTTTGCCTCGGATGCATAAAATAGTAAGGTACCTTGGTGTATTTGCTTCACGGTAATTCCCTTGTTGTATCGAATGATCTCTTTGAGTCTCAAATAGAGGTAGTACTGTTGTATGCAAGGGTTTTAGGTGCCGGTTCTCCATAATTAATATTGGATTATTCCCTTCAGGTTTCCTGTGATTGCAAAACTCTCAAACTGTCATGCCTATTTATTGTTCCTAATTTCTATTGACCATTGACAATACATTAGCTAACTTGTGAAGATCACAGAACTGGTGAACAGTACATTGCACCTTTTGCACCTTGTCCACTGTCTCTGTTAGAGAATGGCCAGATGCCACAACCTCATAATTTATTGTCATCATTTATGCATGGTTGTCTTGGGTCAAAGGGTACAATGTTGTGATGTTAATTTGTTTTTAACATTTCCAAAGTAAACAATCTCTGCCTTTTGTCTCAGTAGTTTAGCTACATGTTAACTGTAATTCAAAGCGTATCATGTAACTCCTTGCAAATGCCAGCTTCTGAGGTGATATTCATAACGTTGTCTCTTGCATAGTTCATGTACATCGAGAAATGTCTTTTCTCAGGTTCTCTTCCAATTTTTGTCCCACTTTTTTTTTAAATATTAATTGCTGGTGTAATGGTTCTGAGAGTACACTAATGCCTGATATCCAGACATCAGTCCAGGACTCTGACCCTTAAAATTGGATGTTTAACTGGCTTCTCCCAAAAGGCATGAGTTAAATTATGTGAGACTCACTATTGATACCAGGGTTACCCAGAGCCTGTAAGTTAGTATTCCTTATGGGCTACCACTGCAGACTGGTAGAGCAGTTTTAAACTTCTAACTCAAAATTGCCATTTAAACTAATGGCAGTGTCCAGACCTCCTTTTTTAGAGTCGAGCACAAGCGCTTTGGCCCCTGTTGTAATTACTCTGTGGGCTTTTAACCACGCCCATATCACGTCCATCAGTTTTGTTGGTTCGGGGCTTGCCTTTTTAAATTTTGCTTGATTTAATTTGTGAAAGGCATGCATACGTCATGCCTTTTCCGGTGTTTAGCCCTCCTCGACAGCACCAGTAAACTACTGGAAAAATACGAGGCTTCATGTTTTCCGCATGGCTTCTGGACTACTTTTTCTCTTCTCTACTTTTTCAGGTGCTGACCTAAATAGGGGGTGCTGTATTTATCAATAACTTATGAAACTTGCAATTTAAGAGCACCTGCTGAAAAGTTCCTTGTGCTCCACCTTTCAGTAAGCAGTTAAAATGTCAAGATCATTTTTGTGATAAATGTTACTGCTAGAGAGGGAGATCAGAGTTTTGTCTAGTGGCAGTTTTGACTCGCCATAAAGTAGCACAGAGGGTTAATATGCCTGCTGCAAAGAACAGAACTATACTTCGTGGATAGCGGAGTGGATTAGTAAAGCCAGCCTTTACAAGCGTTTTAAAACAAATGTGATGTATGTGAGAGAGAGGGGCACTTTTGCCAGGTGGTAGTGAGGGAATCTGAGGATGTGGCCATGACGCCACAAGCTTGCTGCACCGGTCGCCACCACCAATAAAGCTGGTTCTTTGTTACCAGAATTTTCAGGAAAAGCCCCACAAGTTAGGTTTGCACCAGAGCTCGGTGGAGGAATGACCTCTTAAGTCTGATTGGTTACACCTAAACTTCCATACTTTTCTTGCACTATTATGTGTACAAATATGCACTGTGAGGCTTTTGTTAATAGCTGTAAAATCAGGATGACTCCAAATGTGTATATTGACTTATTAGGAAATAGTAACGGAATAATGTTGTTTATTTCTGTAATCTTCCATTTTTGTATTATCTTGAGAACTAATTCTTCCCTGCTGTATTCTCAAGGCTTCATCCTCACTGCAGATCAGCGACAGCGTTCTAATAGCCTGCCTGTGTTTCCTGTCACTTCAAGGAAAGTGCATTCGAGAAGAGCCCGTCTAACTATGAGCAGAAGTGCTGAAGATTTACAAAATGTATCAAACACTTCAATTGTTGCCTTACATGAAGATAATGGTAATGCAGAAAGGTGGGAAACTTCACAAAGAATGAATGAAGAGATATTTTTCAACCTTTGCAACTCAGCAGAAACAGTTTGTCCATCCCCCAAAAATACTACTACTAAAGTTGTTGATGGTTTCAAAGAACGACTGGAACTCCTGCTGTTGCCAGTCAAAGACATGAAGGCAGACACAGAGCAGTCATCAGTTGATGAATGTGCTACAGATGAATTGCCTTTTCTTCACCATGGTAATCTTACGGAGATATACTTTTATAGTACAAGTAAGAGTCATTTTGAGAGTTTGGGGTCAGCATTTCATGCACCACAAGGCGGTCCATCCACAATTGTATGTAGTCAAAACAGTGCTTACCAAAAAGCAGTGTCTGAACAGTTCCCGTCTTCTTCTGGAAAGAAAGCAAGTACGCTTGGATCACCTGACAGGTATTTATTTTGTTGTTTTTCATATCAAAGCATAAAATGTGAGTTAGGAATGTGTAATTTAACCTGTTCTGACAACTGTGATATGCCATAAATCTAATTGAGTGTGCCCCTTGTGCAAAGATCATGGGCTTTGTCCTCTGTTGAATGCCGGTTCTTATCTGGTGAGTTTGTTTGTGTCTTTCCTTAATGCCAAAGTGATGGCCACAGGACCAGTGATGCCACAAGTCGGATCTGTACATGAAGGCCACCAAAACTTCCACATGTAACTGACACATGACGAGAACACTTGGATTTGACCTTTGTAGTTATTTCATTGTACTTGAATTGCAACTGTTTTTAATAGATACTTCTGAGGACCACTTTTTGCAGATTTCTCATGACATGAAATTTTCCCAAGCCAGAAACCATATTGGAATTTATCTTTAATTTTCAGTAATCCACTCTAGATTGTTCTTTCATAGTTTGTTACAGAGATGCATAGCTGTTGTCCGATGGGACATATTACTGCCATATGTGTTATGTTCTGTTATATATGTTTGCAAAGCACACTATCACTCATCAGGGTACCCTGGCTCTGAGCAGGTGTGTATGCCTAGCCCTACCTGTGTAGGTTGGGTAATTGAAAAGTCAGGTCTTGAGCTTAGTGCGGAATTCAGGGACAGAGGATGAGGCTCAGATGTGGAGTGGCAGGCCATTCCCCACTTTTGGAGTGATGTGAGAGAACGTTCATCCCCCTAATCTGGTTTTGTGTATGCGTGAGATGTGTGCGAGCAGGAGCCCTGTGAATGTGTCTCTGTGTGGTTAGTGGAACAAGGTGTGACTGTTCAAGTAGGTGGGGCCTAATTTTTGTACTGTTTTAAATGAGTGTGTGAGGAGTTTGAAATGATCACATTTCTATATTGGGAGCCACTGGAGCTTCCTGTGGTGTGATGTGATACGAGTTCTGTGTGGGAGGTTGAGAATGAGTCTGGCTGCCGAGCTGTGGATAGTTTACAGTGTTCTAGTAAGTTGCTTGGTAATCTCGGTGTAGAGGGTGTTCCCGTAGTCCAACTTGCTGGTGCCTGGGGTGTGAGTAACAGTTTTTCTAGTGTTGCTTAGGAGTTATTTAAAGATCTTTCTCTGCAGCTTCAGGGTGTGAAATCAGGATACAGTAACAGCCTTGACTTCTGCGGTCATGTTCAGTTTGATGCTGATGATTATTTCGAGGTTCATGGAGTGTGTGCTGGGTCTGAGTTTGAGTTTGGTCAGCCACAGTTGGAGTCCCATGATGAGTTGTTCTTGCTAAAGTTCACTACTTCTGTCTTGTTGGTGTTGATCTTGGGACAGTTGGCTTTCTTTCAGTTATTGGCTTTGGTCATGAAGGCAGTGAACCTGTTTAATGTGTCTGGGGTCTTGTCCAAGTGTGAGGTTATGGGAGGGTATGAGCTGTGTATCGGCATTGGAGAAGGCTGTTGATGTTGTTTGGGTGGATGATGTTGGCCAGAGAGATCATGTGTGCGTTGAATTGGGGTGGGGGAGCAATAAACCTTGAGGCACTCCAGTGATGCATTTGAGGGCTTATGAGTAGTAAGGCTAACCGCTTCTTTCATATTTGTTAAGAAGGAACAGATCCAGCAGAGAGTGGGCCCTTGGATGTGCAGTTGTCTGTTGTGGATTGGGTGTGAGACTGTATCAAATGCTGCAGAGAGACCCAGGAGAATGGAGGCTGCAATATTAACTCTATTAAGGATCATGCAGATGCTGTCTGTGTTGGCAGTGAGTGCAGTTTCTGTTCTGTGGATGGGCTTGAATCCAGATTGCATGGTATTGAGAAGCTGGTAGTCGTTGAGGTGGTCAGTGAGGTGTTGTTTGGTTAGTTTTTCTAAGACCGTTGCTGGGAAGGGTAGGAGGGAGATTGGTCTGTAGTTTAAAACTGTGTGTAAGGAAATAACTCTTTTTGGATGGTCACTCCCACGTTTTTCCACTATTGCTGCTGGTTTTTCGACTCTGAGTGCACTGAGGCCTGCTAACTGGACATCAGTGCCAGTGCCTTGAACCTAAAAGTGTATGTTGAATTGGGTATACCAAATTGGAAATGGCTAACTTGGCCATAAGAACCTAGTAAATGGTACCCTGGTACCCAGGTCATGTAAGTTAGAGGAGTACCCCACTGATTGTGCCACCCTGGAGATCCCTCAAGTAAAGCAACTCCCCCACTCGCCACCGCAGACTGGTAGAGCAGTCGTGCACTGCTAGCCTGACTTTGACAAATTAATCGGAAAGCCAGCACTTTCCCTGGACATGTGGGTACGTCACCTCGCTGGCATGCCTACGATCCCTAAATGCTGGGTGCCACATATCGCACAGGCAGGACATGTACTTAACATGTCCTGACAATAAAGCACCCGAAACAATCATTTATACTTTGTTTGCCCATTTGGTGAGTACAGTTTTGCATTCGGACCCCTCTGGAGTGGGCTAGTAAGGTATGTACACCGGGGGGGGGGGTCACCATCTTGGGTGGGGGCAGAATGGTGCATCCTGGAATAGCCAGATGCCACACCCCACAGGACGTGGTCACCAGGTGGGAGAGAACCTTTTAGCCCATTGACTACGAAGCACATCCTGTCTTGAGGGCACTTTCCAAGAATAAAGGGGGCAACCCTGCACCCAGACATCAGATCTCAACCAATTTGGAGAAGGACCGTAAAAGGATTGCCCTGCTGCAATGAGGGATCAGGAAAGAGAGGCTGCAACTATGAGGACTGCATCTGCTACACCTGGCTAATGAAGACATGGACTGTGTCTGCCTTGTCTGTCTCAAGGAGAAGCTGTCTCCGGAGCCCGGTCAGTCTAAGAGAACTTCAAGGGTCAGCTGACTGACCTCCTGTTCGCAGCACAAGGACACAACTGAAGGTTGGTAGTCTTCAAGCCACTACCACCGCCGCCGTGCAGCACGAGGGGCCAAGACCTGATACACAGAGTTGCACCCGAGTTTGGTGAGCCCGGGAGTGCTGCCGGAGAGTTGCCTCAGGAGGTGAGTAATTGACCCAGGAAGGATTCGCCTGTGACTACAACAGCAGGTGAATGGTAGACCAGTGCCGATTGGACACTGGCCAGATGAGAGAGGTCTTTGTAGCTTGTCGTCCCTCCAACCAGGACAACCTCACCATCTTCGTGGACCAAGGAATCCCTGCAGACACTCGTTGACCGCATCGCATCCACAGCATCCTTAGAGCTTCTTCAGCATCCTTCATCCCTTGCTTCAGACCTCTCCATAGGAATCCATTGGAACACAGAAAAAGTGCCTGGAAGTACTGATAAACTGTTCTTGATGACCTTGCTGGTCCCTTGACTAGCTACCTGCCAGATTTGGACAGCCCCCCATTTACACTTAACTAAATTTCTCTTGAAAAGTTTTCAGAACGTTTGCCAAGCGTACCCTAGTCTGGATATCCCAATTAGATTCCAGTTTGAAAGCCCCTGGAGCCTTCCCACTTCCTCTAGGCTGTCGCTCATCCAAAGGTGTTGTGGTTTCAGTTAGTTTTGTCTTCCTTCCCAAAAAACAGAAGCCTCCCTCCAGGTGTATATCACCGTCTTGGTGTGTGGCAGCATTCGCCGCAAAGTTATTGCCTTATATAATGCCCCTAAATAGTTCTCCTGTCCCCAAGCCAGCCTTTCCAGTCGGTTAATCCCGGGCAGCACATGCCCAGTCATTATTTACAGCTAGTTGCATGACTCAATAATATTTCTGTATATCAGGAAGACCAATCCCACCATCATATACCCCAGGCATCTGTTTCTGGGGGGTTATGTGTGGCGGTCCAGTATCCCAAAGAAGGAGTCTGGGCAAGACCTCATTAAGGGAAAATTCTCCATGGACTCGATAGTGGGTATTTTGAAGGGCAGAAAGTATTCTGGGTAGAGTCATCATTTTGAACATCAGTAATCTTCTGAATAAGGAGAGCGGCAAGGATCTCCAATGCTGTACACCTGCAGCAAAGTGTTCTAGTATAGGACCTAGGTTGTTTTGATAAAATAGCTGGGGGTCTTTCGTAACATATATCCCTAAGTACTTAAACACTCCTTCTGTCATTGCATAGGCATATCCTCTCACCGGTGGGGCCTGGGCCTGTGATCAAGTGCATAAGGGACTTACCCCAGTTAACAGTATATCCAGAGTATTTCTTAAAGATTTGGAGGATCTGCATCATAAGCTCTACCCAATTCTCCCTCAGCTGTACTAAGGGGTCCCCCCACTTACCCAAGCAGCTAGTGGTTCAAGGACCAGGGCAAAGATAAGTGGGGATATAGGGCAGTTCTGTCTGGTCCCGCAGTGCAACACAATGTTGCGGGATATCTTTCCATTCACCCTAACTTGCGCCATATGTCCCTCATAGAGGAGACATATCCAGTCTATGAAGTTGGGACCAAGTCACAGTCTCTCCAGTACCCCAAACATGTAATCTCATTCATGTGTGTCAAAGGCCATGGTAGCGTCCATTTCCAGTACCATGGTACACACCTTGTCATCTTTCCGCCACCGCCTTCACCCGAAAAAGTAGTTGAAGACTAAGGGGGTGATTCTAATCCCGGCGGTCTTAGACCGCCGGGGCCAGGGTCGGCGGGAGCACCGCCAACAGACCGGCGTTGCCCCGCAGGGCATTCTGACCGCGGCGCTTTGGCCGCGGTCAGTGCAGGAAAACCGGCGGTCTCCCGCCGGTTTTCCGCTGCCCCTTGGAATCCTCCAAGGCGGCGCAGCTTGCTGCGCCGCCGAGTGGATTCCGACCCCCCCCTACCGCCATCCAGTTCCCGGCGGTCCGCCCGCCGGGAACCGGATGGCGGTAGGGGGGGTCGCGGGGCCCCTGGGGGCCCCTGCAGTGCCCATGCCACTGGCATGGGCACTGCAGGGGCCCCCGTAAGAGGACCCCTAAATGTATTTCACTGTCTGCTGCGCAGACAGTGAAATACGCGACGGGTGCAACTGCACCCGTCGCACAGCTTCCACTCCGCCGGCTCGATTCCGAGCCGGCTTCATCGTGGAAGCCTCTTTCCCGCTGGGCTGGCGGGCGGCCTGAAGGCGGCCGCCCGCCAGCGCAGCGGGAATGTCAGAATTACCGCCGCGGTCTTTCGACCGCGGAACGGTAACCTGACTGCGGGACTTTGGCGGGCGGCATCCGCCGCCCGCCAAGGTCAGGATGAGGGCCTAAGTCTTGTACCCCTATTTGGCATGAATGGAGATTGGTCTCGGTGTATAAGGTAAGTGATGACCTGACAGAGTCTGTTAGCTAGCAGTTTGGCAAAGATCTTGATCTCTGGGTTGAGGAGTGATAGCGGCCTATAAGAAGTACATCTGTCAGGGGGCTTTCCTTCTTTGTGTATGACCTCTAATGTGACTTGCCTTTGATCCTCTTTGAGCTGATCCAATGATTTTGCTTTTAGCCACATCTTTAGCCGATAGGGCTCTAGTTTGCTTGCCAACCCTTTGTAAAGCTCGATAGGGATACCTTTGGGTCCCATCGCCTTCCTGGAGTTCAGCAAACAAAGGGATCTTTCTTTCTCACTCGGTTGAAGGTCACTGTCTAGCATTCACCTTCCTATGCTCATCAAATAACTTAGGGACGTTGATCTCATTGAGAAAAGCTTTTATATTGGTCAACCCACATTGCCCCTTGGCAGAGTAGAGGTCTTTGTAATAACCAGCTAGTTCTTCGGCTGTGTCATCAGGTTTGGTCTTTATCTCTTCTCTGTCATTATTTGCAGGACCCCATTACATGCTTGATCGCGCCTTTGCAGCCAATCAATAATTTCTCAGTATTATTGCCTACATCATATAGTTTTCTCTGGGACATTATGTAGAATGTCTTTGCGCTCTCCTCGGCAAGGTCCCTGTACTCCGTCTGTTTCAGTCTAAGGGCATGTGCAGCATCTTCATTCTTGCTGTCTGTTACAATTATTTCTAGGACTGTGATTTCCTCCTCCAGCTGGTCAAGTTTTTCTCACAACTTTCTCTCCTCACACCCCCCACCCACTGCCTCCCCTCATCTCCTGTGCAAATAGGCAATATGCCTGGCCCCTGGTTACAGTTTTATAAGCTTCACGTAGTGTCAGCTCCAAACTGTGACAGTCGTTTGCCTCAGTTTCTTCATGTGGTTTTGATTGGTCATGTGCCAAGCACGGGTATGCCGTGGACCCATGTGCCCCCTTGAGTTCCCCAGAGCTCTAGCCATACCGACGAATGGTCAGAGATGGCCCTGTCTAAATGTCTAACCTCTGCGATTCTGTCCATGTTGGAGTTTTTTTTGTGAATATGTAATCTAGTTGTGAGTAACTTTGGTGTACTCCAGACAGAAAGGTATAATGGAGTTCCTCAGGGTGGTGGAGTTGCCACACTGCTAAGAGGCCAAGAGCTGTTGCAAAGGAGGCAAGAGTGGTGTCGGTCCTGGCCAGTTGCATACTTGAGTGTCTATCCATGTCTTCAGCCATAATCACCTCTGATAACCAGGATGCCCTCTGGCAGCTATAGCAAGAGGGTGCCCAACACTCAATCAGGCATTGAGTTAGAATTTAGGTAACACAGCTAATTACCTGCTGGGGTATTCAGGTGCTTGCTGGGGCTCATTCTTGGGAGTGTGATCTTCTGGTGTCTCGGCAGGATACATACTGAGCATATGTTGACTGCCTGCTCATCCCACATACCAGCTAAGCTACATGCTTACCCTGAGGATAAATCGAGGTCTTATGCAGAGTGAATGGGGTGCTGTTTTTAGGCAGTGCCCCTACCCCTCGGAGTCGGAAGTGAAACCTGCATGAGCTAACATCGTATACCCACACCTAGAGGAGCTGCCCAAGAGATGGGTCTCTTGATGTAATATGATGTCAGGGTTCTACCTTCAAATGTATTGAATTACTATCCCCGTCTTCTGTCGGTTTCCCAACCCATTCACATTCCAGTGCTTTTAAACCGTTACTAAAGCACTGCGACATTGAAGTTGCCTGCATGTGGTAGTGGTCGTGTCCCACCTCGCTTGTAAGCTGCAGTGCTCTGCATAGTCTCTCTGTGTGTTAGTTTGTGCCTGCTCTTCAAAATGAACATAGAACATTTCCCCACAACTAATGCCCCCACTCTGTCACCCTTTACATTGAGCCCATAACTGCACACCTCCCACCAACTTGCAGAGTGGCTTCCGTCCCTCTGAACATGATAGTAAAACCTTTAATGGGGGAGAGCAGGCAAAGTCATCTGTAGAACTCACCCATATTGGAAGTGCGTTTGGGATTGCTCCCACTCAGGGCATGTATTATAGTTGTTGGTTTGACCTACAGGGGTCAGTTATAGGCTCCCCTCTGTGTTTAGCACTTTAAAAAAACAGCAAAAAAAAAAAAGGTACAGTCTTCATTGCATTCAGAGTTTGGCCTAATTTGTCCCCGATGTTTCCCCACTTCACCTTATAAATCGTTGCGGCTACACGCTGTCATGTGTGCTGTGCTCTGCAACCATGGGGGAGCTGCTACATTTTCTGTTGTGGGAAGCTGGCCCCCAGCCCTCCAGCCATTCCCAGGCCTCCTCTGAAGTGAGAAACTGCCAGGTTTTGCCCTTAGTGACCACTTGCAATTTGCTGCAAAGAACATCATGTATTTCAGTTCTTTGGCATGGAGAGCTTAACCTCTGTGAAACTTCATCTCTGCTGTTGGACTTTGAGTGAGAAGCCCAGCTAGAGATTAACTTTAGTGTTTTCAAACTTTGGTTGGTTTTTACTGGGCAGGCAGGAGTGTAGCATCACGATCTCTATAATTAAAGATAGGGGTGATTTTGTTTGTAGTGGTGGCTCCTTTTTGGTTTCTGGGTGCTATGATCTTCTGCTCAATCATGCACTCCCACCAAGCATATAATGTTGCTCCTGGATCTTCCATCCACGTCTTTCAGCTTTGCTTTCATTAGGGTGTTGTCCTGTTGACCTGTGGTCATAGAGTGTCTGGAGAGTCATTGATTTCAGTCACTTTCATTTCAATGGCTCTCAAATAGTTATTTGATTTCGTGACATCGGCCCGTAGCAGGACGTCACTATTACAAAGGAGTCCATTTTTGGTTCCAGAGTCCTTTTTATTCCTTGGATAGCTGCCATCATTTCTTTGAAGGTTGGTTCCGGCATTGTCGCAACAGAGTCCGGCTCTGGGGACAGAATCTCAGTGTCCCGCTGTGTGGATCACATATTTATCAATTTTGTTGTGTTGAGTCAACTTGCCCCCCTGGTCGCCGATCATCTTTACAGCAAGTAGCGGGGGCACGTTCTTTTCCACCACAGTGTCTGTGGGGTGATGCACGAAGGAGTGATCTGCACCACTGTCCACCAGGTGGAGAGATTATTTCCTCAGCATGTGCCCTCCAACCTTGCAGCCTTTCGATGTCGTGCCTCTGCCATCCCCTGAGCACAATCTTCTCAAGCTATTTCCTACTTGCAACTGGGGTGAGTTTAATTGTTCCACAGGCAGGTCCGTGGAGTTAATTCACTGTCTAGCAATGTGTCCCTCCGGCTCACTCCCTCCTCCTCCTGGCTCTTTTGGTTCCCAAAAGCACAGTGGCTAAGCGTATGTGAGGGGCTAGCCCCCCTCCAGTTGTCTCACTCAGGTGTCCCACTAATAGTTCAAGCCTCTTCAGCTTCCTCATACGAAAGGGGGCGCTCAGTGTGCCTCATAACCCCACCACTTAACAGCAGGTTTTTCTTTCTCTCCCCTTCCTCAGCAAGACACACAGGAAGTGGCGTGTGAGGTTCCAAACTCACTGCACCGTCACAAACATAAGTAGGTCCCCAGCGCCATGCTTATATAGAACTCCAATAGTCTTTCAGAATGGACCGTCATTTGGCACTTTTCTCAAGGGTGAGGTGGGGCTGCTCCAACACAGTCGGCCTCGGTCCACAGCAGCTGGCAGTCCATGAGGCTCTTACCTGAATGTAAGCTGCATGCATTGACCAGTCTCTTCCATTGCCTCATCTGCCACCTCACTGCACCTGCACTGCCCGACATCCAAAATGCCTGCTGCGTCCTTTCCATGTTCTGGGCCCAATGGAAGGTGTTATGCGCCAGGGCTGCCTTCAGTATGGGGAATGTTCCTTCCCAGTCATCACTCTCATCCGATTTTCAGCAGCTGGGCTTCCCCATTATTATTGTCTTAGCTGTCCCCTGGACCGCTGCTGAATTAAAAATGGCTGCTAAGGTCACTCTGAGCCCCGGGCACACCCAAGGGGCCGTGGGCAGGTCCGCTCTGTCTGGGAGCCTCGGGGCTCAGCTGCAACCTTAGTCAGGCCCCTGGCTGCAGATAATAACCCCTGCCGCCACCTTAAATGTCATGCAAGTTTGCAGACAAAATCTGAGAGCTTGTTTCAAAGGTCTTTAGAATGGGGTGATTTTGCTGAAGGCAGTAGGAGGCATGCTGAAATCTTTGATGGTGAAGATTCCCATGCTGCTGTTAGTGCTTTCAGCAATGTCATGTGCAAGAGCTGTGTGCTTAGTGTTCCGTATCTGCCTGTGGTAGGGTGTTAGCGATGATTTGAAGATGTCTTTATCCGTGGTGGCTTGCTTTGTTGTCCATTTGAGCTCCTGTTGATTGTAGTGGCATTTCATCAGCCTACGTCACTTTGTGTACCAGTTGGCCTGTAGTCAGACGTGTTCCTGTTGGGTTGTTCTTGAGGGGAGCCAGAGTGCTGGCCTGTTTTAGCATAGTCCATGACGATAGCATTTACCTTGTGCTCGCGGTGATGAAATGGAGAGTTTGCCTCTTATTGAGGATTTTATTCAGCAATGGCACATCACCATTGATATCTGTCTTCAAGGCCTTCTTTCACTGCAGGAGTCTGATGGACCTCTTTCTGAGGTGCACGTGGTGCCTGAAATGGGAATTCTGCTGTTCAGATGGTGTGACCATCCGTCCCAGCTCAACTCTAAGAACACAGTCATAGGAAAACAAGTATGATGTACTTGAATGATGTGCAATACTCCTTCATGGACTGAGGAGCTCGGGAAGTAAAAAGAAGGGTTAATACCACTGTTACCTGCAAAGTCCTGTAGTTTGTCCCAACACTTGGGTTCAGAGAAGGTCTTGTTGCCAGTAGGAAGTTTTGGCCCGTCTCTGGTGGTCCTTCATTGGATGATACTGCTGAAAGGACATTAGGCTTTGTTCTGGCACATTTAAGGCAGCTTTGGTTCCAGGCTAGGTCCCACCAAGGTAACATAGGGATGTCCATAGCTCCTTCTGCGCCATCCAACTGCATAAAAAGACAACAACCAGGGAGTCTGAAGCCAAATCCTGGCACATATTACAGAGGAATGGTCCAACCTCTGCCTCAAATGTTTGAAGTGTAGTCAATCTGAAAAATCATCTTTCAAAACTTAATGTGAATGCCAACCCTCTTGTTGAAACTGGATCCTAATTGCCTTATTTGTTGTTCTTAATTCCAGAGACTGACGCCTACATGTTAAACAGTAGCTTATTGCTCTGATCCCCCCCTTACGAAATTCAGTTAATCTAGTAGCTAAATCCTTCAGATCCACTATAGACAGAACCCTAATTGAACATGTTATTCAGCTGACAAGAACAGCGGCATGCCGCTGTAAAGGAAATTGAGATGATCTTTCTTTTTAATTGATTTTTCAACCATAAGCACTCATGCACCACATTGTAACAATAATATACCCTGTGTAGGATAAGTACTGTGATGATTCTGACACAGAGATACATAAATATGTATACAGTTATAACCAACATTGGAGGGAATAGAACAGGTCGGGTTGACAGGAAGTATAAGTCATTAACATGTCCTCATCTGCACCTTCACAGAGGGAGTGTGCAACAGGGTGTCACTTGCAGGGGATGTCTGAGTGCTATCCATGGGGCCACTATGGTCCTGCGTGCTTGCCAAACTCGTGTCTTCCAGGGTCAGCAGGCAAGCATGAAGCAGCTGCCGTATATCTTTCGGACGAGAATTAGGTGGCTGCAAAGAGGCATAGATCTCGCTAGTGGTATCACATAATATAATACTAATAAGCCATGCCTTTGTTGTAGGAGAGGATTTTGAACCCTAGTGCATGACTATTTCACACATAGCTAGTGTAGGAAATTTGCTCTGTATATACTATCTCAAAGTAAGAGATAGTGTGCACAGAGTCCAAGGGTTCTCCTTTGAGGTAAGATAGTGGCAAAATTAGATAATTCTAATGCTCTATTTTCTGGTAGTGTGGTCGTGCAGTAGGTTTATCAGAGGGTATTGTTAAGCATTTGTTGTACACACACAGGCAATAAATGAGGAACACACACTCAAAGACTTACTCCAGGCCAATAGGTTTTATATAGAAAAATATATTTTCTTAATTTATTTTTAGATCCACAAGTTTAAGATTTGAAGTAAATACATAAAATGCAAGGTACTCCACACAGGTAAGTTAGGAACTTTGAATTAGAGCAATAACATATACAGTTTTTGTTAAAATGGCAATAAGCTATTTTAAAAGTAGACAGTGCAAAAATCAACAGTTCCTGGGGGAGCTAAGTATTGGTTAGATTGTGAGGTAAGTAAGACACTTACAAGTCTCAATTCCTGGGCATAGGCAGCCCACCGCTGGAGGTTCAAGCAACCCCAAAGTTACCACACCAGCAGCTCAGGGCCGGTCAGGTGGAGAGGTCAAAGAGGTGCCCAAAACACATAGGAGCCTATGGAGAACAGGGGTGCTCCGGTTCCAGTCTGCCAGCATGTAAGTACCCGCTTCCTCGGGGGGAAGACCAGGGGGGTTTTGTAGAGCACTGGGGAGGACACAAGTAGGCACACAAAACACACCCTCAGCAGCACAGGGGCGGCCGGGTGCAGTGTGCAAAGCAGGCGTCGGGTTTTGTATAGAAAACAATGGAGGGACTCGGCAGTCACTCTAGTGGTGCAGGCACGGCACAGGGGGGCTTCTCGGGCCAGCCACCACCTGGGCTAGGCAGAGGGTCACCTGGGGGTCACTCCTGCACTGAGGTTCGGTTCCTTCTGGTCCTGGGGGTGCAGTGCTTGGTCCAGGCGTTGGGTCCCTTGTTACAGAGTCGTGGTCAGGGGGAGCCTCTGGATTCTCTCTGCAGGCGTCGCTGTGGGGGTCCAGGGTGGTCGTCTCGTGCAACTCTCAGTCGCCGGGGAGTCCTCCCTGTGGTGTTAGTTCTCTGGATCTCGAGCCGGGGGCGTTGGGTGCAGAGGGTGAAGTCTCACGCTTCCGGTGGGAAGAGTGAGGTCTTTGAAAGCTGCAGAAAAGTTAAAAGTTTGTTGCTGTTTGTTGAGCAGAGCCGCTGATCACTGGAGTTTCTTGGTCCTGGGGTTCAGGGCAGTCCTCTGAGGCTTTAGAGGTCGCTGGTCCCTGTTGGATGGTCGCTGTTGCAGTTTTTTTGAGTCAGGAGAGAGGCCAGTAGGGCTGGGGGCACAACAGTTGTCGTCTTCCGTCGTCTCTGCAGGCTTGTAGGTCAGCAGTCCTTATTCTTAGTTCAGGTTGCAGGAATCTGATTTCCTGGGTTCTTGGGTGCCCCTAAATACTACATTTAGGGGTGTGTTTAGGTCTGGGAGGGCAGTAGCCAATGGCTACTGTACTGGAGGGTGGTTACACCCTCTTTGTGCCTCCTCCCTGAGGATAGGGGGCACATCCCTAATCCTATTGGGGGAATCCTCCAAACTTAAGATAGAGGATTTCTAAAGGCAAGGGTAACCTCAGCTTAGGGCACCTTAGGGGCTGTCCTGACTGGTGGGTGACTCCTTCTTGTTTTTCTAATTATCTCCTCCAGCCTTGCCGCCAAAAGTGGGGGCAGTGGCCAGAGGGGCCGGCATCTCCACTAGCTGGGATGCCCTGTGCCCTTTGAGGCTCACCGCCAGGTGTTACAGTTCCTGCAGGGGGAGGTGAGAAGTAACTCCACCCAGTACAGGCTTTGTTCCTGGTCACAGAGTGATAAAGACACTCTCCCCATGTGGCCAGCAACTCGTCTGGTTGTGGCAGGCTGGCAGAAACTGGTCAGCCTAACACTAGAAGTCTGATTGATATCAGGGGGCATCTGCCCTCTGGGTGAATTTTACAATACATTCCACACTGGCATCAGTGTGAATTTATTATGCGGAGAAGTTTGATACCAAACTTCCCAGATTTCAGTGTAGCCATTATGGCACTGTGGAGTTCGTGTTTGACAAACTCCCAGACCATATGCTGTTATGACTACCCTGCACTTACAATGTCTAAGGTTTTGCTTAGACACTGTAGGGGCATAGTGCTCATGCACATATGCCCTCATCTGTGGTATAGTGCACCCTGCCCTAGGGCTGTAAGGTCTGCTAGAGGGGTGACTTACCTATACCACAGGCAGTGTGAGGTTGGCATGGCACTCTGAGGGGAGTGCCATGTCGACTTAGTAATTTTCTGCCCACCAGCACACTCGAGCTGTGAGGCAGTGTGCTTGTGCTGAGTGAGGGGTCCCCAAGGTGGCATAATACATGCTGCATCCCTTAAGAGACCTCACCTGGCATCAGGGCCCTTGGTACCAGGGGTACCAATTACAAGGGACTTAGCTGAGTGCCAGGGTTGTGCCAATTGTGGAAGCAAAGGTACAGTTTAGGAAAAAAAACACTGGTGCTGGGGCCTGGCTAGCAGGGTCCCAGCACACTTTCAATCAGAACTTAGCATCAGCAAAAGGCAAAGAGTCAGGGGGTAACCATGCCAAGGAGGCATTTCCTTACAGCCAGTAACAGGGCCAGTGCTGTAAAACATCACAGGAGTTTGGCAACAGTCTCTACATAGCCCATTGGGGCCATCTCAGGGTCCGGTGCAACAGAAGTTTCAAGCATTTCTGAAAGTATAGTAAAAGCATCTCTCCAATATTCCACACCCTGCAGCATGTCCGTATCAGGTGTGCAAGTCTGCGTTACATTTCAAACAATTGGAGGGGCGTGTGGGATCAAATTTGGCTAAGGCATTGGGTGTCTCATAGGTTCTGCAAATACATTTTGTAAAGCACAAGTTTGTGTCTATGATTGAGAGATACTGTGCGTGTTTATGAGGAGCATGCTTACCACACTTTGTCTGAAACACTGTGCCCCAGGTCTGCCTCCCGTGCTTTGCACCCCCCCGTCCCTGATTAGAAGTTGAGTGAGGCAAGTGTGGTATAGCTTGGAAATTAAAGCTGCGCTGGAATCGGCTGTGAGATTCAAAGTAACGGGGGGAATTCTGCGGCTGCAAGTGGGGGAGGTGGGAAATCATGCATGTAGTGTAATCTGTAGCCTGCTAAGGACAAAGTGATCCATGTGAGTAGCAGACCTAAAGTGGACATCCTCTGTCCGCAAGAATATATACTCATTGGGGAATAGATTGCCCACAGTAAGTAAATGATGTGGGTGGAGAGTGTGGTGTACCAGATTTTATTACCTTAAGCAGGAGCCTTGGGTTGTCTTTCAGAAGAAGAGACAGCGAGTATATATAGCATAGGAGATGCCAGCAGGCGTGCTAGTTGCCGCCATGTCCAGCAGGTTGTGGCAAGGGGTTGAATATCGGTGGTGCCCCCCCCCCCCCAACACTCAAGCTGGCACAGGAGGGTCAGTATCTCCTAGCGAATGCAGGGGCGTCTCCCGGCCCATATGAATATCAACCTTGTCAAGGAGCTCCGGGGGGTCCCAAAGAATGAGTTTGTACATGAAATTGGGACGTTGATAAATATAAATAAAAATCTGGAAGTAACACCATTTTTATCAGGGCAGTACGACCAGCAATGGACAGTGAGACGCAAATCCATTATTCAATCTGTTTTCAAATTTGTCCATTGCGGGACCGTAATTGAGGCAGATTATTTGTTCATGGTCTCTGTATGTGGAAACCCAGATATTTTGCCTGATCGTCACACCAGGTGAGTGGGAACTCATTAGTTACTGAAGTGGCTGCATCTGTAAGGGGGAATAACTCTGATTTATTCCAATTAATTTGCAGCCCCGAAAAATTCCCAAAATTGGTTATCTCTGTTAGTACAAGGCTCAGATAGGTGGCAGGGTTTCGCAAGAAGAGCAGTATGTCGTTTGCATAAAAGGAGAACAGCAAAGGCCCAGTTTTGAACTGAAGTCCTCTATGCAAATGACTCTCTTGTAAGTGTCGAATCAGAGGGCCTATCGCTATTATAAATAAGAGGGGGGACAGGAGGCAACCCTGTCTCGTTCCTCTAGAGATACAAAAAGCTGGTGTCAGTGTACCATTGATACAAAGGTGCGCAGTCGGACTGAAATATAGCAACATTATTAGAGAGGCAAAAGCGCACAGTACCCCGAGTTTGTCAAGAGTGGCTTCCAACAACAGCAGTTACAAGGAATCGAATGCCTTCTCTGCATCCAGTAGGGCTATTTACTGCAGTAGGGCTATTTATTGCAGGGACCATGGGGGATACTCTATGAAGGGTTGCGAAGCCTGCACCGAGGTTGATGGATGTGGATCTATGGACCATAAATCCTGATTGGGGGCCGGTTAGATAATCTGGTCCAATAACAAACACAATCGGCTGGCAACTTGTTTTGCTAAGACTTTTTTAGCGAAGTTTACTAATGACATGATCCACACAGAGTGGGTTCTTTTCCATGATTCAATAACAAAGTGATCACTGCTTCCCAGAGCGTAACTCTAATGCTTCCTGATACATGTTGAGCAAATGCGGAGAACTTTTATAAGTCTTGAAAAAAATACCTGGGAAGCCATCCCATCCAGGTGCTTTAGATCCATCGAGCGCATCGATGGCAAGTGAGATCTCCTTTTCAGAAAAGGGCTCGCTAAGGTACTGTTGTTGCGCTGAGCTTAGCCTCAGCATGGTCACTTCCGCTAGATATTGTAGTTGCTCCGGGGAGCAGTTTGTGATCCTGGTGGGATGTAGCTGTTTGTAGAAGTCAAGGGATTGTTCTTGGACGTCTGAGGTGGTCAAAGCCATAATGCCATCTGGTCACGTCACCTCAGGGATGTATGAGGCGGACCTGGGGGGGTCGGATAAAGCAGGCCAGCGTTCAGCCTGGCCTCTCGCCTTCTCCATAGCAACGGGCTTTGGCATATCTGTCGATGAATTTAGTTTCATGTTCATCAAGCTCACGAAATTCGCCTAAGAGATGAGATCTGGCCTGCAAAGACCCCCCCGGAGAGCATACGGCGCCCCTGCTGTCCAGTTTGGTTAATGTTGCCTCTACCCGGTCTGTGTCCCAGTGGATGGAATGTTAAACAGCAGAATGGTTGAATATGATGATGCCTCTTATGTAGACCTTAAAGGCCTCCCATAGCACCGCTTTAGATGATGCTGTGGAATGTACTGGTATCAAAATATTATGCAATAGGCAAGCGGACCTCAGCGCAAAAGGCGTCATCGTGTAAGGCCATCCTTGGGAAGTGCCATGGGCATTCTTTATAATCCACACAAGAGATGTGTAATTTAAGGTGAACAGGAGAGTGGTTAGACAGTGTGCATGGCAGATGGGCCATGCTGTCCAGCCAAGACAGTACTGTAGGTGACAGGAGCCAATATTCTGTCCGTGACCATGTATGATGTGGGGCAGAGTAGAAAGAATAATGCAGCGTGGTGGCGGTGGGCAGCTCCCCGGGGTAGCATGATCAGTGAGTTTCGTATATATCCTGGAGTATGTGCAGGGACTGCGGTTTGGTGGAAGGGTGAGTGGATGTAGTATTGAGCCCAACATTTAGAAGTTGATTAAAGTCTCCATTTATTATCAAGTGTTCAGCACACTCTCTGTCTAACTGGGATTATATTGTACAAAAGAACTCTGGGGAGTCTATGTTTGGGGCATAGACGTTTAATAGGGCAATGTGAAGGCGATCCAGGATACCCCTTACCAGGAGGAATCTGCTGTCCCCATCTGAAATAGTGTGTTTGTTATAAAAAGTAGATATTTATGGACCCAGGATGCAGATCCCACCCGACAGTAGGAGGTGTAATTTGAATAGTATTGATGTGGGCCCCATTGTTTGGCAAATGAGCAGTTAGATGTGGGTGACAGGTGAGTCTGTGTAGGAAGACAATCTGCGTTATGTCTAGTCAGGTACTGTAGAAACTGCTTCCCTTTATGGGAGTCATTAAGTCCCTTGATGTTTCATGACAGAAGTTTTATGTTCAGAGTCGATCGTGGCCCGGTCCGTGTATTATTCATCTAGTTGATTAAGGGTGGCATATAGTAGCTGGGTGTACGCAGTGATTAGCATTATAAGAGCAAATAAACAATGCAAAAAAACAGAATGCATATAAACAGTCCCAGACCCCCCTTCCATACCTGCTTTGAACATGCCAGGTGATCCTCAAAACCTAAATAACCAATATAATCACATGAAATAGATCAACTTGGTGTCAACCATGGGGGGGGGGAGGTGACAACTCTACCGTGGATGGATCCCTTACATGTAGAAGTAGCATAAATTCTGTCGAGGAGCCCCGGTTTAGATCAGCCATCTCAAAGTGGCAAGGCGGGTGCCCAGAGGGAAGCGGCCTTGAAGTGTTGTCCAAGGAGTGGGGTAGGTGTGAATATCACAAGTCCCAGGGTCTTGCCCAAGGGCAGTTTGATGTAAAAAGTTCTTGGCTGGAAGCGTCGGGGATGCAATGTGGAGGACTTTGGTGACCAGCGTCCTGGGGACTGTGACGTTCTGGAGAGCTTTTTGCAGGAGTCCAGCACTTCAGCAGGTTTGTCAAAAATACGCGTTTTCCCCTCTGGAACATCAACACGTACCAAATGCCATGCTTCTGAAGGGCAGTTCTTAGCGTCCTGTCTGGCCTTTTGTACCACCACAGTGTAGTCAGGGTAGATAGAGATTGTGGCGCCCTGGTGTTATATGGGGCTTGTTCACGAGCCAGGCGTAATATTGTGTTGTGATCTCTGAAGTTGAGAAGGTGGGCAACAATAGGGTGCAGTGGAACACAACACCCGGCACAGAGCAAGCCTTGGGTGATCTGTGGGATTGTTCCACAATAAATGTTGAAGTGAAGCTGGTGCACTCGAACAGTTCAGTAAGCAAACGCTCGACGAACAAGTTCATGCGCCCCATGTTCGTTGTTTCTGCCACCCCCCTAGGATACATATGTTGTTATGTCAGCTTCTTGCCTTGAGGGCCTCATTTTTAATCCCTACTCTACGCAGGCGGATTATAGCACCTCCAGTCTTCCAGTGGCATTGACGACGTCTTTAGTTTTAGATATCCGGTCCGCTCTAATCATGTGTCCTGTCGGTCAAGACGTTTGCACATACATTCAAGGCAGCCTGCTATGGTGTCAAATCTGGCGTCAATCATCTTAAAGCCCACACGGAGCTCCATCATTATAGCAGTAGTATTGACAGTCATGTCTTATCTTCTTCTCCATGGGCCCCCTGCTCTGACATTATGGGTGCGTCTTATTGCAGTGTTTGTTTTTGCCTGTCAAAAGTGAGTCTGCGCTGCTTGAGGTATCCTTTACCCATTGTCCTTCAAACAATGATCTACAGGTGATTTTATCTATGGGTTAAGCTGATCAATGCATTTCCCTGCAGGAGGCTTAGGGGCTGTATAAAGGAATGTCAATTGTGAGTCATGGGCAGGTTATGCCTGGTCTTCCGAGACACTGCAGCCTTGTAATTAATCGATTCCAGGCAGTCAAAGATGAGGTCCATCTGCGTGGTGGGCAGTTGTGTGCCTGTGATTTCGCAGAGGTTATTTTCCCCTCCCCGAAAGTGGCGATATATGTAGGAGAGATGTGCCATCTAACGTAGCAGAGGAATCATGAGTTATCGGTGTGTATTAGTAACTACGCATTCTCTGGTCTGGTCTCCATACCCAGCGTAAGGTGCAGATCTAGTGCAGCGGTCCTTTTGCTCAACCCCACTCAGCCTGTTGGTGTAGTTGTCTCTGTGGTCGGGCCACTGTGTCAGCTGTTTGTGAGCAGAGGTCGAACCAGCTCCAGGCAATCCCCCAGCTACCACTCCAGTCTCGCCAGGGGCAACTATGAATAGAGTGCCAAAGCCGGTAACAAAGGGAGGCGGGAGGAGGCCAGGAGGGTTAGTCGGTGAGCGGGGCCGCACCACACAGCCAGGCCGCAACCAGTCTGATGTCAGATATGTTCA
Source organism: Pleurodeles waltl (assembly GCF_031143425.1). Classification (NCBI taxonomy): domain Eukaryota; kingdom Metazoa; phylum Chordata; class Amphibia; order Caudata; family Salamandridae; genus Pleurodeles; species Pleurodeles waltl. The sequence continues at coordinate 857,856,780 of NC_090444.1, read as the reverse complement.
CCGCAGTGCCTCCCATGCAAGTCACATGCAGCAGTGTTGGATGCAGAAGTTCGGTGCGGATCCAGGCTTATTTAGCGGAGAGGAGGGGGGGGGACAGGCAGTAAGTACGAGTCACACCATGCGGCTCGTGTGGCTCGAGGAGCGGTGTCCATGTGTAGGCTGCAAATCATCTGCAGCGCTCTCCAGCCATCAGGAGCGTTCTGAGCTTGGTGCCTCCAGCCCAGGGCAGTCCACCATTCAAGCGTGTCAGTAAAGTATTATATTTAAGCTCAGGCCAGGGGCCTCCGCTGGTCTTGGGGTCCAATCCATCAGGAGCGCTAATGCTGTGCGGCCATCTTGGTCGCCGGCGTAGCCACGCCAGAGATGATCGTTTCCATCTTTGGTACACTTTCATTTAGATAGTAGTAATGTGTTATTAGCAGAGCTAACCAAATCCACAATCCTGCACCTGAAAGCCACATTACATACCAGAGCACGGTTGTTAGTGAACACACAAAAGTCAGACTATATAACCCAGAAAGTAAAGCAACTAAATTGGCTACTGTTAGCAATATGTAGCAATTTCAAAATCTCTTACATAACACCAAAACAGTGCACTTGGTGTTCCCATCCTACTTGCAAATAGTCCTCATGCACTTAAACTGTGGAGCCATATGCCAGAATTCATAGGAACTATATCAACCCTCTTCTCAGACTGTCGGTACCATAGTGTGCTTCTACCTAGTAACTTAGTGCCAACGTATCTCACTCCCTGGCAAGACCCTTACTGGATGTTGATGTTACAAAAATTCAGTGGCAGATCAGTATTTTATATGTAAAGTGCCCACTGCTGCTCTGGTGGTTAACTCTTGCCAGGGCGCCTGGTCCTTAGTAAGTAAACTTACAAGGGGATGTGTATAGGTTGATTAACCTTTGATTCGCATGGAGTATCCTAGCCATGTAGTGACCAATGTTATCAATAATCAATATAACCACTTAAGAAAATCATTAAGCATTAGTCATTAATGTCAACATTTCATGTATAACCACAACTAAATATATGTTTTAACAACTTTTATTTCCCTATTAGTTACAATACTAATCCGTATGGTTAACTCAAACTTTATTCAATCGGCTCAGAATTAATTCATTAGTGACCACCAATAACATAATCTAATCAGAACTTCAGAAAACATACGTTCTAATGCTTCAGCGTAAGCCAACAAAGATGAATGTGTCAACATTGATATCAGAGTTCAGCAATCAGTTTGTCAATCATTTGTCACTGTCAGTGTCACCCAAACTAACCCTACCTAACCCAGATTAGCATTAGCATGTGGGACTACATGCGAAAACAATTTGGAACATGAATTTGGAAAACATCTAGGTAAAAGAAAAACTATTTAAACAGCGAAGTTGGTACCTAGAAAGAAAATGCACAGAGGCAATTCAGTCACATTGTCATAGCTACCTATCTACAAAATGGGTCAGCAACAAAGTCAGTCTTCGTCTTCAGGTCATCAATCGATCAGCAACGCATCAGGATCTCAAGAGCATGAGCTCAACGACAAAGTCTTGCATCAATTTCGGCAAAGGTCTCTCCCCGATCATCTGCCTCTAACATCTCTCCATCCGCATCAGTTCAGTTCTGAAGTTTTCCCCCTCTGCCCTTGCATTATATCAAAGTCACCCAGACTATCCCCCAACTCCTAATTGGTCAATTAGTCACCAGTTATGACGCTACCCAATACTTTCAGTTCTTCAAATCACTGAATTCTAGTATTACATGATTCTCAAGGTGTCGATTGGTTCACTGTACTATGTTCTCATCATCCGGCTCGTCAGGTATCAAAAATGTTGCATCTTCTTCTCCAGTCAGAGTCTCCATTGTTGAATCCTGAGAAAGTACATCTTGTCTGCTTTATACAGTCCTTGTTACAATTACGATTCCATCATCTCCTGTCCGTCGGTTCACGCATTGGATTTTTGCTGAGCAGATTTTATTGAACAATAGGAAGTTCAGGGTCAGTTCAGCAGATTATCTTCTCTACATTGCACTAGTAATTCAGCTTCTGCATGAGGCCTGGCAAACTAGGCTACAACTTCGGCTAAGTTAATTCTACAATATAATGCAAACCATACGTTACATATCTCAATATGACATACTACTACATTATCTTAATACATTTTCTATATTTTGTACATGTTATTCATTTTATTAGTACAATTGTGAATCTTGGTGACCACTCTGCGATGGTACATTTTCAAACGTGCACATTATTTTTCTCTACATTTTATTATTATTCAAAATGCATAAATACTCATTAATATTTCTAATGAGCATATTGGCTTCAACAGTCCTTCCTCTAATGATTAAATAGGTCATCACACTACTTTTTCCATCAATCAATCAATCAATCAAAAAATTTGTATAGCGCGCTACTCACCCGGAGGGTCTCAAGGCGCTGGGGGGGAGGGGTGACCGCTACTGCTCAAACAGCCAGGTCTTGAGTTGCTTCCTGAAGGAGAGGTGGTCGTGGGTCAGACGGAGGTGGATGGGGAGGGAGTTCCAAGTCTTGGCTGCCAGGTAGGAGAAGGATCTTCCTCCCATGGTGGCTTTTCTAATGCGTGGCACGGCGGCGAGGGCCATCAACAATTTTATAATTCTATTTCTTTAGTATTTTGTCTCCTTCTCAAATGTTCCCTATAAATTCTTTCCCTGTTTCGTTCTTCCCTCTAATTATTTTTAGACTTTCTCAATTTAATCTTTTGACACAATTTACATGAACCCCATAATCCTAATATGCAAGGAATCACAATCAATATTCCTTGTATGATTTTTAATCGTACCCCATTCCAAATGTTACTAAGCCAATTTCCCACTGTAGCAAATCCCTTTCCTACATTTTCCCAAACACCTGGTTCCTTCAAATCCTTACTTGAGTTAGTGAGGTTAGTAAGTAAGTCCTTTATCTCTTTACTATTGTTAGGTATGTATGAGCAGCAATGCCTAGAGTTAATCATTTTACAGACTCCGCCGTCCTTCGCTAGAAGGATGTCTAAAGCAAGGCGATTTTGAAGCGTCATAACTCTATCCGCAGCTAATTCTGTATCTATCAGGAGTATTGCCACTGTAAAATTTGTCAGCATGTTATCCACAATAGTAGACAACTTTCGTATCTTGATCGAATTCAGGATGGCTTCCACTGAAGGAATCACTGCACCAAAGATATCTCCCACAACTGCAGAAGAGGTTTCCCTCCTCTGTCGCTTATAATGTAATTCAGTCAATTTTGGAAACTTTTTTAAGTCATCTATTTGATGAATCTTTGGGAAATCTATCCCCAAAAAACATGTCCCATACCATCCTCTTGGAAGCCGGTAATAAGCATTAATTAAAAAAATATAGCAGATACCAGGAATTGCAGGGTCCTGACCACTCAACATAAAAGTCCATTTACTCTGGAACAAAAACACATGCCCACATTCACTTGTTCCCACAAATAAAGTGTCAGTGTGTTATTTTGGCCTATATATACAAAGATTCCCTACGTGTAATCCATCTAAAGCTAATTTCCCTTGTGTCTTAATTGCAGTGTAAACAGAATCATTCTTGTAAGTCCTTTTCGCTAAACCTTTTTCAAATTTTTCCTTTAGTGCTTTTCTCCTGTCATCGGTATGCTCTTTAAAGCTCTTCTCAAGAGGTGTAAGCAAGCGCATGACGTTATTCTTATGCGCATATGCAGTTCCGAATGTTACTGTAGAGTCAAAGAATCCTCCAACTGATACTACATCATGATCCTTAGCTACTCTGCTCCTATACCTAATAATTGGAATAAATTAAAACACCACAACATAGTTAGAATAAAAATACTGTATATACTCTTGATTATAGAACCTTGTTAGTAGAAGACTACAGCTTATTTCGTAGGTTAATGGTAAGCTGTGGTACGTAACTCCTTCCTCTACTGATGAAGGAATTTGCGTACAAACAAGACAATCTCTCACATCCATTGTTTCAACATATTCACTCGACAAGCAATAGAAGACGTTAGAAGAAAGCTCTCCTTGAGCATTAGTATAGTCATGCAAATACTTCTCATCTAGCTTGAACCGATCCAAAGCCGTTAGTGTAGTAGTTTCAGAATCAGAAGTACGATTGGCTCCTTTCACATCAAGAACAGACTTTCCCACAATCACTACTATAAACAAAATCCCACACATAATTGCCAATCCAACACTCATATATTTATAGCGCCTAGCATTCTTAATTTGATTATTCAGCCATTATCTGTAAAGAATCAGAAAGCAGAAATAACTCTTGTATAAAGTGCAATAAAAATCAAAAATAAAGAAAAATTCTTCTCTCACAATTCAGTTTCATATCTAGGAACCCTTTTCCTTGTCAAAATCGATTAGCAGCTTGTCACATCCAGTTTTCAATGTCAAATTAGGTTATCAATGTCTCTTCCAGTTTATTTTTCAACAGTCTCTTTAAGGCTTTTCAGATTGGTTCAACAATTCAGCTTCTTGTTCACCTTCAGGTTACATCAAAATACTGATTCGGAACCTCTCTATCAAAACAAAAAGACATAAACTCGTGCTGCCATTCATTAGTAGTTGCATATTACCATTCAGGAGCTGTGTAACAATGAATTGCTATTCTCTCGCTTTTCAACTTTCGATCACCACTTAGTTCTCCTTCACTCAGTTCTTCTTTTCTCGTAGTATCTACTTCTTCTTCTGTTGTTTCATTTATGTCCAACTCTTTCCTCTTCCCTATCTGCGATTCAGGCCAATTATCTCCCTTTCTTGATCCTTCTGGTAATATTCTTCTCAGGATTGGACTCTTCTTCTTCTCTGTCTCTCAGGTGTTTTCTCTTGACAGACCTGCAACGGGCTCAGGATAAGTCAGATCACCTTGACCTTGATCTGTCTCAACTCTTTCCTCTTGGTCTGGCACTTGCTCTGTTTGCGTCTCAGCACAGTCTGCTTCTGAGAGAACCCCTGCTGAGCTAGGCTCTCCTGCTGTATCCATTGAGATTGATTTTTCCGTACCCTCCTGTAATTCTTCACTTTCGTCTCTTACAGGGGCAATAGAGCCATCTTTCACAAGCTCTTGTTCAGTTTCAGTCTCTCTTGGTTCTTTTTCTGGCTCAGGAGCAACAACCTGTTTCACTGTTGTTGGTGCTCTCAACAACACTTCTTCATGATCCTGTGGACATGCCCCCTTCTTTGTATGACTTGCGTGAATCCAGTTTGGAAGACTGGCACACTTCACAGCTATCGTGGTTGTCAAGACCACCTGGTAAGGCCCTCGCCTTTTGAACATGTTTTCGAACAACGACCCAGTGACCACCTCTCGGATTGTGCCCTGGATCATGGATGGGTGGCAGGGTGGTAGCCTGCACCTGCTGATAGAAAGAGCGAACCGCATCAGTCAGACCCTTGCAGTAGTCCAGCACCATATAATCTGTAATGTTTACAAGTGCATTGCCTCGAACTGCTGGTAATCTCAATTCTCTGCCCATGAGGATCTCATAGGATAACAGGCCTGTCAGGTGTGTTTCTCATCGACATCAACAACAAAGGCAATGCATCTGGCCATTTCAGATTCGTAGCTGTACACATCTTAGCAATTCTTGATTTCAAGGTACCGTTCATCTGTTCCACTAGTCCTGATGCTTCAGGGCGATAGCTACAATGCAACTTTTGTTTAGTGCTGCACATAAGAGTTTAATCACCTCATTGTTGAAGTGAGTTCCCCTATCTGATTCTAAAAAGATCGGGAACCCGAAACGTGGTGTCAACTCTCTAAGTAACAATTTTGCTACTGTGAGACTGTCATTCCTTCTTGTAGGGTATGCTTCAATCCAGTGACTAAAAACACACACAATCACCAACATGTACTTCAAACCTCCACACGCAGGCATCTCAATGAAAACCAATTGCATTCTGCTGAATGGACCTCCTGCTCTTCCAATGTGGCTCAAATTCACCACTGTCTCTTTTCCCACATTTAACTGCTGACAAATTACACAGAGATGACATACTGCCTTTGCTGCCTGCCTAAACTTGGGATTAAACCAGTCAATCTAGAACAATGAAACCATGGCACCCCTCCCAGTGTGTGCCTGACCATGATAATAACGGGCCATTTGTGTCAATAAACTATTGGGCAGGACCATCTGACCCTCCTCAGAAACCCAAATCTCATCAGGATGTTGTAAACATTTTAGTTTGGACCAGAATTGTTTCTCTTCTTTGTCAACATTACTTTGCAATGTTTTCAATTCTTCTAAAGTATCGAACACTTTCAATGCAAAACTTGTATATGTTTTATCTTCTTCTGACATCACTTCCCACTTGTCTTTGAACGATATACAGTTCAATGCGCAAAACCTTGCAACTTGATCTGCATATCCATTTCCCACTGAGATGTAGTCCTGTGTCTTTTGATGTGCACTGCATTTCACCACGGCAATTTCTTGAGGTAACTGTATTGCATACAGCAATTCTTTTATTCTGTCGCCATTTCTTACTGGTGACCCAGTAGAGGTCAGGAAACCTCTTTGCGCCCACAATTGACCACAATCATGAACAATTCCAAATCCATAATGGCTGTCAGTATAGATTGTGACTCTCTATCTAGCAGATACATGGCATGCTCTGGTAAGAGCTACAGTTCTGCTACTTGTGCAGAATATACACCTCGAAGCCAAGAAGCTTCTAATGTCCCTGTGATTGTGCATACAGCATATCCTGCTTTCAATGTCCCTAAACCATCTCTGAGACATGACCCTTCAACAAAGACAATTTGGTAATTTTCTTCCAATCGTGTCTCTCTGATGTCTGGTCTTGGTTTTGTACATAGCTCAGTTACCTCGAGACAATCATGCTCATTGTCTTCCTCTTTTTCAATTTTAACAGTATCACTTGGAAGTAATGTTGCCGGGTTCAGCACTGTCCGTCTTTTCAGTGTTACATTTGGAACACCTAGAATGCTCGTCTCATACCTTGTGGGTCTGGCACCAGTCAAATACTGTGTTTTCGTCCTTTGCAGTCCGATCTCAACAGAGTGAGGAACCATTACCGTCAGAGGGTATCCCATCGCTGCTCCCTCACATTGAGAAAGGCTTTGACCAACTGCGGCAATGGCACGCAGACAACCTGGTAAGGCTGCTGCGACTGGGCCCAAGGTAGCTGAAAAATAGACTACTGGGTGATAAGCACCTCCATGGACCTGTGTCAAGACAAAGAACAAGCATCACGTTCATGACAAAACAATATGAATGGCTTCGTGTAATCAGGCATTCCCAACGATGGAGCTCTGCACAAACTCTCTTTCAACTCAGTGAGCTCCTTCATCTGATCCTGATCTAAGGTAATGGGATCTGTAACATCCTTATGAGTCAACTCCTGCAATGGTTTGGCAAGCTCAGCAAAATTTGGAATCCACTGACGACAATAACCTACCATTCCCAGAAACATTCTGACAGCTCTCTGTGAAGTCGAGGGACTTCTCTGCAATATCATTGTAATCCTTTCCCTGGAAATCCTCTTTGACTCTTTCTCAATCTGATGTCCCAAATATTTCACTGACTTCTGACAGTACTGCAGTTTCAATGGTGACACTTTATGTCAAAATTTTCCAAAATGATTTAACAGGGCAATCAAGTTGTACTTACACTCGTCCCTCATTTTAGAAGCAATCAGTAAATCGTCAATGTACTGCACCAGAGTCAATGGTATGGCAATTCCAGTGACTCCAAATTCTTTTTCAAAATCTGATTGAACAAGGACGGTGACTCTGTGTACCCTTGAGGAAGTCTGCACCAGCTGTAGAGTCTGTCTAGGAATTTGAAACTAATGAGAAACTGACTATCCTCATGAAGAGGCACAGAAAAGAAAGCTTGTGACAAATCAGCCACTCTGAACTATTCTGCATCGCACAGAATCTGAAACAATATTACAGCTGGGTTTGGCACCAAAGGATAACACTTGACCACCATATCATTCACTTTTTGCAAGTCTTGCACAATTTGTACTTTCCCACAAGGCTTCTTCAAGCCCATTATCGGTGAATTACATGGACTGCTCAACACTTCCTTCAAAACCCCTTGTTTCACAAAATCTCCAATTATTTGTGCCACTTTCATCAAATCATCCTGTGCCATGTTATACTGTGGAAGCTGCAGAAACACTACATTCGGTTTCAAAGTGATCTTAATCGGCTCCACTCCCGTGATCAAACCCACTTCTTTACCTGTCAGGTCCCACACTTTTTCTTGTAGTGTTTCCTGCAAGTCTGCATGCAATTCTTTCACAGTAAACATTGGTAAAAACTCAATCAACGGGTACTCTTCATTAATGTTTTCATTCTCAGTTTCAGGAGTTTGTTCTTCCTCATCATCACTATTTGTCTAACCCTCTATTCCAGCAGTTGAACAATTAATCGAACATCTGGTCTTACACAATAAGTCCCTTCCCAGTAGGGATACTGGACTCGAGTCACAAACTACAAACTTATGTAGTCCTTGAAAGTTACCAATCTCAACCCGTACTGGATCTGTGATAGATTTATCAGCTGTCTGTTTGCTACTCCCAAAGCCTGAACTGTTCTGCCTGAAAGAGGTATGTTCGGCACTTCTCACTGTAGAGCATGTAGCTCCTGTACCCACAAGGAATGAGACCCTGTGACCCCTGTCATCTTTCCTTTCACAAAGGGTCCTCTCTGATCTACCTCTAATGACGCTGCAAGCATGCATGGCTCCTCATCCGAACTCTTATACATACATTTGTCGTTTATTTCATTCTCGCTATGTAATGGGGATTAGTGCACTGTGCCACTACTTCTGTCTTGTCTCTGACCTGTGACCTACTGTGTGAGCATCATCTGTTGCTGTTCCATCGGGGCTTGAGGTATCTGCATTTGCTGTCTAGGTACCATAAGAAACTGCTGCTGCTGCATTGGTTGCAACTGTGTCGTTTGTGCACGTGGCATTTTCATCTGCTGCATGGGTTGAAAATTCTGCACTTAATTCATATTATTCTGGAAATTCAGATTAAGTCCTCTCATTCTTGGAACTTTTACAGTTTGAAATGTATTGACATCACCACTTTGCTGAATAACACCATCCTGCACCATCAACGGACACTCCCGCTTCCAGTGTCCGACATTTCGGCAAAGATGACACAGCAACATCTTTTTCATCCCTTGACCATCATTTCGAACCACTACCGTATTCAAATCCAGACCAAGATTTATATTAGCTCCACGACCCCTGCCTCTCATCTGGGGTTGGAACATAACAGTTCCCTGTTGTTGCGGTATCTGTTGCACCAAAGCTCCCTGTACTCCTGTTTGAGCTGCCTTAATCTGCATTACCATCGCCTTTTCCTTCAACTTATTCTGCTTTAACTCAATCTTATCACTTCAGTATTTTGCATACTGCAACACCTCGTCAATCGGTTTCGCTTGCCAACAAATCAAATAACTCTTAATCATCTGACCTTCTTCAGGTCTCAATCCTTCCACAAATCTGAACACAAAATGCAACATGTCTTTCGGCTCAATCGCTTCCTTACCACTGTACTCCTTGAACGCCTTCAGAAATCTCTGATAGTAGGTATGTATCAACTCCTTTACTTCCTGCAATGTCCTGTTAATTCTCTGCCAATCAATATTTTTAGGCGAAATTCCCGTCTTCAGGAACTTAATCACCTTTTAATAATGTTTCATCACTTCAGGTGATGATGCAACTGTAACTCTATCCCTTTCTGGTTCACTCGTTGGCCAGTCCACTGCTCTCTTGCAATCAACCCACAAGTTAGCTGGAACCCCTATCTCCAACAGTGTTTTCAAGTCTTACCACAGACATTTCGAAAGCATTAGGAGTACTCTGCACTACCCCTTGTACCTGTCCATTATCTGTTTGTACTGGTCCAACTGTCCCCGACACTTGAACTGGGGCAGTTGGAGCAGAACTAGCACTTGGACCCCCCTCCTGCACCGCATATGGTGGAGGTCGGTGTAAGGAAATGCCTCCTTGGCATGGTTACCCCCTGACTTTTTGCCTTTGCTGATGCTAAGTTATGACTTGAAAGTGTGCTGGGACCCTGCTAACCAGGCCCCAGCACCAGTTTTCTTTCCCTAAACGGTACCTTTGTCTCCACAATTGGCACAACCCTGGCATCTAGGTAAGTCCCTTGTAACTGGTACCCCTGGTACCAAGGGCGCTGATTCCAGGGAAGGTCTCTAAGGGCTGCAGCATGTCTTATGCCACCCTAGGGACCCCTCACTCAGCACATGCACACTGCTTCACAGCTTGTGTGTGCTGGTGGGGAGAAAATGACCAAGTCGACATGGCACTCCCCTCAGAGTGCCATGCCAACCCCACACTGCCTCTGGCATAGGTAAGTCACCTCTCTAGCAGGCCTTACAGCCCTTAGGTAGGGTGCACTATACCACAGGTGAGGGCATAAGTGCATGAGCACTATGCCCCTACAGTGTCTAAGCAAAACCTTAGACATTGTAAGTGCAGGGTAGCCATAAGAGTATATGGTCTGGGAGTTTGTCAAACACGAACTCCACAGCGCCATAATGGCTACACTGAAAACTGGGAAGTTTGGTATCAAACTTCTCAGCACAATAATGCACACTGATGCCAGTGTGCAACTTATTGTAAAATACACCCAGAGGGCATCTTAGAGATGCCCCCTGAAAACATACCCGAATTTCCAGTGTAGGCTGACTGGTTTTTGCCAGCCTGCCACACACCAGACATGTTGCGGGCCACATGGGGAGAGTGCCTTTGTCACTCTGTGGCCAGGAACAAAGCCTGTACTGGGTGGAGATGCTTCTCACCTCCCCCTGCAGGAACTGTAACACCTGGCGGTGAGCCTCAAAGGCTCACCCCCTTTGTTTCAGCGCCGCAGGGCATCCCACTTAGTGGAGATGCCCGCCCTTCCGGCCACTGCCCCCACTTTTGGCGGCAAGGCTGGAGGAGATAATGAGAAAAACAAGGAGTCACCCACTAGTCAGGACAGCCCCGAAGGTGTCCTGAGCTGAGGTGACCCTTGCTTTTAGAAATCCTCCTTCTTGTGGATGGAGGATTCCCCCAATAGGATTAGGGATGTGCCCCCCTCCCCACAGGGAGGAGGCACAAAGAGGGTGTAGCCACCCTCAAGGACCTTGGACCCAACTTTGAACCATTTACTTACCTCCCCCAGGAACTGTTGATTTTTGCACAGTGTCCACTTTTAAAATAGATTATTGCCACTTTTGTCAAAACTGTATATGCTATTGTGATTATTCAAAGTTCCTAGAATACCTGAGTGAAATACCTTTCATTTGAAGTATTACTTGTAAATCTAGAACCTGTGGTTCTTAAAATAAACTAAGAAAATATATTTTTCTATATAAAAACCTATTGGCCTGGAGTAAGTCTTTGAGTGTGTATTCCTCATTTATTGCCTGTGTGTGTACAACAAATGCTTAACACTACCCTCTGATAAGCCTACTGCTCAACCACACTACCACAAAATAGAGCATTAGAATTATCTATTTTTGCCACTATCTTACCTCTAAGGGGAACCCTTGGACTCTGTGCACACTATTTCTTACTTTGAAATAGTTTATACAGAGCCAACTTCCTACAGTCGGTCCCTCAACACTTTTGTAACAAGATCCTCAACATCTGAATCATCTTCTTCCACATAAGTGTTTTTCTTCTTCTTTCCCCCAAACTCTTTTCACCCTTGCTAGTATCCTCTGTCTCTTCTGACTCATCTTCTTCTGTAAGTGCAGGAAATAACTTAACCACTTGCAATGTTGCCATTCTCCACTTTTTCTGCTCCCAATCCCATCTTGCCTCTGCTAAAGACTCCTCTACCCTCCCTTTTCTCCTGTGGAATTTCCTAACTGATAGAGGCTTCCAGTTACAGATTCCTTACCTTAGAATTTTCCCCCAGGCGTCAGACTGTATCCAGAGATTTGTCTTCGAGCAATACCCTTACACGTCAGTAGGTAGCGTTGGTTGACTCTGCGGGCGTCATAGGCGTCGTGGTCGCCGTGATAATGTCGGGAGTAGTATATAGACGCCGCCCTCGCGCAGTGATGTCAGAGTGGATCCGGAGTTCTTTTCTTTCCGCGCCACGCACTGATCTGGAGAAGAACTACCCTGGCTATTTTTTGGCCGAATTCGACCATTTAGTTTAGTTTTTTCTGTGCGACTTTGGTGCATCGAGGATGTCCCTGAAGACCGGGTTCAAGCCATGCGAGGACTCTCACTGGACGATGTTGGTGACTGATCCTCATCGGGTTTGTCTGTGGTGTCTCAAGCGCGACCATGACCCAAAGTCGCGCTCAGAGTGCCGGGCCATGCACCCAAAGGCTTTGAGGGAGCGGTCCCTAAAGCTAATGGCGGCCCAGCACTCTACTCCGCGTAGGTCCTGGTCTTGTTCGAGAGGAAGGTCTTGAGATCGGTCGCGGAGTCATCACCACTCGTCTTCTTCTAAATCCTCTGGTCAAGGTAAGAAGAAGAAGTTGAAGAAGTCCCGTCGCTCGGCCGACGCAAAACTGGAAGAGGGTCCACGCACTAGGCCTCCGTCCTCAGAGCCTACGTCTGGGACAGCTCTGCGCTTCCCCGAATTTCCCAGAGCCGGAGCAACCCCCTCCCAGCTTAAAGAGTTTTATGTGGCCATGCGCCTCATATGTGTGAGGTCCGACCCCGATACAGCGCCTTTGAGCCCAAGCAGTTCGGCTGAGGGGCCTTCGGGTTCTGCACCGGCGGCTTCGGCTCCGGCCACCGAGGTCACCTCCAGATCCATGCGCAGATCCGCACCAGTGCCGGTCGCACCCTTGAGACCTTTCCCGGTGCTGGGTCGATTATCGACGCATCCGATGTCGGTGGTGCCCACTATCGACGTCGACCCGATTCTTATCCCGACGACTCGGAGTCGGAGCGGCGTCGACCGACGACGCCGTCGGCTTCGATGGGGCTTGTTCGCCCCTGGTCGGATTCAGACCCCTTTTCTTATGAGTACGAATATGGGGAGGAATTGAAGGGGTCCCTCCTTATGATCACCAGGATGACCCTGCTATGGACTGGGCTCAGTGATTGGGTGAATCCAGTGGTCTGGATACTTCTCCTGATGCTGGCATGCTGTCTCCTCCTACCGTGGCTACAGCAGAGGGAGCAACTTATGGTATGGTGGTCAGTAGGGCAGCTGAGGTCCTTGGACTCGAGCTTCCCACTGTTGAGTTCAGGTCTAATCTCCTGACGTAGGTGATTCAGCCTGGGGCTTCTACTTCAGAACCCCTTTTGCCTTTTAATGAAGCCCTCACCGATGTCCTTTTGGGTACATGGTCCAAACCCAACACAGGGGCTACTGTGAATAGGTCTATTGAACGCCACCACCAGCCCGTTCCGAACGACCCTAAATTACTGTCCCAACACCACACGCCTGAGAGTTTTGTTATCCAGGCTTCCTCTTCTTCAGGCGCATTTACTTCCGCATCCCCGGATAGGGAATCCAAAAGGCTCAAACAGTTTGGCAAAAAAGTTGTTTTCTTCCTCCAGTCTCGGGCTGCGGTCTGTGAACAGTGCATGTCTTTTGGGCCGCTGTAGAAAAATGGCTCCCTGTTGCAGTTATCCCCCACTTTTTGCCCGATATTGATGCTGACTTGAGTGAGAAGTATGCTGGGACCCTGCTAACCAGGCCCCAGCACCAGTGTTCTTTCACTAAAAAAGTACCATTGTTTCCACAATTGGCACACCCCTGGCACACAGATAAGTCCCTTGTAAAAGGTACCAGTGGTACCAAGGGCCCTGTGACCAGGGAAGGTCTCTAAGGGCTGCAGCATGTGTTGTGCCTCCCTTAGGGACCCCTCCCCTAACACATGCACACTGCCATTGCAGATTGTGTGTGTTGGTGGGGAGAAAAAGGCAAAGTCGACATGGCATCCCCCTCAGGGTTCCATGCACACAAAATACTGCATGTGGCATAGGTAAGTCACCCCTCTGCTTTGGCCCCAGCCCTACCAGCCTGTCTCCTGACTCGAAAACCTGCAACCAACGACGCATCCGATTGGGACCAGTGACCTCTGAAGCCTCAGAGGACTGCCCTGAACCTAAGGACCAAGAAACTCCCTTGAGCAGCAGCTCTGCTCAAATTCAACAACAATTTTGCAACTTTCTTGCAACTTTAAAGAACTTCACTCTTCCCGCCGGAAGCGTGAGACTTCACACTCTGCACCCAACGCCCTCGGTTTGAGATCCAGAGAACCAGCAGCACAGGGAGAACTCCCTAGCAACTGCGACCCCGTGAGTAGGCTGAGACAACCCTCCGGTACCCCCACAGCGACGCCTGCAGAGAGAATCCAGAGGCTTCCCCTGACCGCCACTGCCTGTAACAAGGGACCCGGCGCCTGGACCCAGCACTGCACCCGCAGACCCCAGGACCTCAAGGAACCGAACCTCAGTGCAGGGGTGACCCCCAGGCGACCCTCTGCCTAGCCCAGGTGGTGGCTGGCCTTGAAAGACCCCCCGTACCTGCCTGCACCACTAGAGTGACCCCGTGTCCCTCCATTTAAACCAATACAAAACCCGACGCCTGCTTTGCACACTGCACCCGGCCACCCCTGTGCCACCGAGGGATTGTTTTGTGTGCCTACTTGTGTGTCCCCCCCCCAGTGCTCTACAAAACACCACTGGACTGCCCCTTGAGGACGCAGGTACTTTACCTCCTGGCAGACTGGAACCGGAGCCCCCCTGTTCTCCATAGGTGCCTATGTGTTTTGGGCACCTCTGACCAGCCCTCAGCTGCTGGTGTGGTAACTTTGGGGTTGCCTTGAACCCCCAACGGTGGGCTGCCTACGCCGAGGAACTGAGACTTGTAAGTGTCTTACTTACCTCACAATCTAACCAATACTTACCTTCCCCAGGAACTTTTGATTTTTGCACTTTGTCCACTTTTAAAATAGCTTATTGCCATTTTAACAATATATGTATATGTTATTGCTCTAATTCAAAGTTCCTAACTTACCTGTGTGGAGTACCTTGCATTTTATGTATTTACTTCAAAACTTGAACTTATGGTTCTAAAAATAAATTCTGAAAATGTATTTTTCTATATAAAAACTATTGGCCTGGAGTAAAGTCTGTGAGTGTGTGTTCCTCATTTATTGCCTGTGTGTGTGTACAACAAATGCTTAACACTACCCTCTGATAAGCCTACTGTTCGACCACACTACCACAAAATAGAGCATTAGAATTATCTAATTTTGCCACTATCTTACCTCTAAGGGGAACCCTTGGACTCTGTGCACACTATTTCTTACTTTGAAATATTATATACCGAGCCAACTTCCTACAATCTAGCTAAAAGAAAAACTATTTAAACTGTGCAGTTGGTACCTAGGAAGAAAAGACACAAAGACAATTCAGTCACATTGTCATAGCTGCCTATCCACGAAATGGGTCAGCAACAAAGTCAGTCTTCGTCTTCAGGTCACCAATTGATCAGCAACGCATCAGGCTCTCAAGAGCTTCAGCCCAATGACAGTCTTGCATCAATTTCGGCAAAGGTCTCTCTGATCATCTGCCTCTAACTTCTCTCCATCTGCATCAGTTCAGTTCTGAAGTTTTCCCCCTCTGTCCTTACATTATATCAAAGTCACCCAGACTATCCCCCAATTCCTAATTGGTCAATTAGTCACCAGTTATGACGCTACCCAATACTTTCAGTTCTTCAAATCTATGAATTCTAGTATTACATGATTCTCAAGGTATCGATTGGTTCACTGTACAATGTTCTCATCGTCCGGTATCAAAAATGTTGCATCTTCTTCTCCAGTCAGTGTCTCCATTGTTCGAGTCCTGAGAAAGTACATCTCTTCTGCTTTACACAGTCCCTGTTACAATTACGATTCCATCATCTCCTGTCCGTCGGTTCAGGACTAGGATTTTTGCCAAGCAGATTTTATTAAACAGTAAGTTCAGGGTCAGTTCAGCACATTAGCTTCTCTACATTGCGCTAGTAAATCAGCTTCTGCATGAGGCCTGGCAAACTAGGCCACAACTTTGGCTAAGTTAACTCTAAAGTATAATGCAAAACATATGTTACATATCTCAATATGACATACTACTACATTATCTTAATACATTTTCTATATTTTGTACATGTTTTCATTTTATTAGTACAATTGTGAATATTGGTAACCACCCTCCAATGGCACATTTTCAAACGTGCACATTATTTTTCTACATTAATTTTCTACATTATTTTTCTCTACATTTTATTATCATTATTCAAAATGCATAAACACTCATTAGTATTTCAAATTAACATATTGGCTTCAACACTCTATAAGTGCAATAAATAAATAAACAATAATTTCCATTCACAGGCATTTCAAACTGGATATATACTGCCCTCCAGAAACTTAGTTGAAACCGAATAGGGTGCCCTTCTCTATGACCTAGTATTGTAGTCAAATGTGGATACCCTGTTCTACAAAAAGACAGACCAAATGAAAGTGGTGGTAGAGATGCTATAACAGCAGCCCTAGATATTCTGCGTTTTCCTAGTCTTAATTTCTAGATTGTATGTGTTTGGCTTTAGGTCATCCTTCGCTTTTCTGTTAAATATTCAGCCATTTTAGGTAATTGCCACCTGGTCACACTCTTTTCAAACTACAAAATCTGTGACGTTAGTAATGTTTTTCCATCTCTATTCAACCGTTCTGTTAACGGGTATTTTTTAATTTAAGATTGATCAGGGAGTATTGGAAGTTCGTTTCCTGGATTTCCGCTGAGGGGTGGGTACATTCAAAATGTTAATTATGGTGTAATCATAGATTGCAAAGGCCTCGTTACAGGCACCGTGATTTTTCATAAGCCTTGGTTCTAAAAAATATTAAGTTGTGTGCCAAATGTTCTGAGGTGAATATTGCATTTCATCAATGAGCGGGGACCAGATGACAGGATAAATGAAAGGTAGTTCAGTGCGTCTCGCTTTTCAGGGCGGACAGTACCCGTAGGAGACTAAGCAGCACATTAAAATCTCCCAATTTAGAGCATTGAAGTTGGCATTCAACATCTTTGTCATAAGGGCACAGGTCAAAGTTCCTCTTAAAAAGGCAGACAACATTACGACCATATACTTCTTGCAAGGGGAAGCACTGCTTTATTTCGGAAATGCAAGGCAAAATGACAAACATTGCAGTAAATAGGCTGATGTAGAAAGCTGAAACTCTTGCAGAACACCGCTTTATAGATATTCAGACGACGCTGCATTCACCAGTAAACAACCTTATAAATACATTATTTTATTCCTCTCCTCTCCCATGCCTATGGCCACATTAAGGCCATGGAAGATACAACTTTACAATCGATGCTTAAGTTATGAATTTACAACAGACGGAAAATGTTAATTTAGCTGTAACATTCAATTTTCAGCTTGTTCCTGTAATTTCACGTTTACACTCTCCTCCAAATGCAGTGTAGGAAAATTTCAATGTACATGCCACTAGGACTGCCAAGACATAAACATTAAACAGTAAAATACTTATAGTCTTTGTTGCAAAATATTGTGGGTATCAGGGTAACATTTTACCGTGTCATTTCAGTAACACTTAAAAAACAAAACGTGGGAAGAACAGCATGTAATATCTCAGGTCTGGCACTAGACAGCAAAATGTGAACACCATTTACCGATAGCTAATACACCAGGAAGCTGGCGAACTGTTTTCATATAATGTGCTTCCTCAGTGAAGCAGTGCAATTTATTTTTAAAATGTTGCGGTTTAGCCATCAGTTTTTAAAAATGTTTTGGCACTAACAAACACCTCGTGATGTAATAGATACAAATAATCTTTCATGTTTTTCTTTTAGGTTCACAGAAGATTCTTCTATTCTGATATGTTGTGGATTGTATGACTTGTTAAGAGGAGCCCTTCTGATCCTACCAGATTTAATGTTGGGAGATGTGATGGATAAACTTATTCATCCAGATATCCTTATTATTCTAGTCAATCACCCTTCTTCAGTGATCCAACAAGGGGTCCTTAAGGTGAGACTGTTTTAATCTATCTATCTGTTGTCTGGTGATGTAGAATACAGTTCACATGTATAATTTGTAGCAGAAACTATTTCTTTTTAACGTTTTTCATTTTATTTCTTCTGAAAAGAAGGGAGCTTTCTTCTTGGCTTCGATGTATACAATGTTTATGTAAAGCTTTGGGTCTGCTTCCTTGGCATTAGCTTCTTTATCCCTGAAATTTTAAGACAATGGCACAAGTCTTCTTGGATCCAATAAATCTTGGAACAGTCCACAGGAGTATTTTTTGTCACTGTTTTCTGTTTGTGGTTTAGGAGTATTCTCCCATCACCACTGGAACGCATAAAAGACTGTTTTACAATTTCTGAGCAGGTCCACGTGGTGGAAGTAAGGGTGCCTCTAGTGTGCTGACAAAAGCACTGAAGAAAGGACTCTCCAGCAAAAAGGGTGCTCCATTGAATGTGCCATACCTTTTTTAGATGGTATTATTGACGCTTGTTCGCCAGTGCTGCTGCCCACCTTGCCAACTACATTTAAGCATGACAGCCATGTTTTACCACTCCAAGATGGGCATTTATATTCAGTCAACCGATGGCAAAGCAGCTTTGGGAAGTGAGGGCTGTGAAAAGCGTCTGGAAAGGCGATGTTACAGAAAGGAAAGCAACCCTTTATTTCTGCAGCCTTCGTTTTTCAAATGCTTTATTCTACACTCGCACCCATTATTCAAACAGGTAATGGCAAATTAATTGGCATGCAGTACAAACCTGTTGGCTTTGACAATACTTGTAAATAATGGAGACTCCCCATGTCATCTCCAGTAATGGGGATGACATTAAAACCGCCATAAGCAACTTATCCTACTGGAAATATCATCTTTGGCACGTCCACAAGAAGGTCATGGACCTGGAAGACTGGTTATGACTCGATTAAGGCACTTTATTGGTGAATGGAAAATTTGGAAAAACATGATGTGAAGGTGTTTTTATTGACACTCCTGCTTTCGCTTCTAAACATGCATATTTCTTCAGCTCTGAAATTCCAATGAATCCGCCATTTTAGAGTACGTCACCCTGATAAAGAACCAACCATATCCTCTTACTGACTGCGTTTTTTATGCCATTGTAGGAATCTGGCTCTCAATATGGTGCTCTAAAAAGAAGTGCACCTTGCAGAGAATCTATTGGATCCTCAGTTGGTTTGCAGAGGCAAAGGTAGATAGGGCTAATGCTTAATTTCGTGGTAATGTGGACAAACAGTTAGGCTTATCAGAGGGTAGCGCTAAGCATTTGTTGTACTCACAGAGGCAATAAATGATACACACATTCAAAGAATAAATCTCAGACCAATTTAGAAAATGAACACTTCTTTTTATATATACGTTTTCAAGCAGAAATACTTTTTAGTTTTAAAAATCGACAGTTCAATTTCAGAGTTCATCAATGTAAACCTAAGGGAGGGAAACACAGTAAGCAAAGAAACACTAAACACTGTAGGAAGCTGGCTCCCGTAAATACTATATCAAAATGAGATATAGTGTGCACAGAGTCCAGGGGTTCACCAGAGGCTTAACAGAGGCTAAATCAAATCATACTCTCTTTTGTGGTAGTGTGGTCGAGCAGTGAGGCTTATCAGAGGATAGTGCAAAGCATTTGCTATACACACACGCTGTCAATACAGGAAGCACACACTCAATGACTAACTCCAGGCCAATGGTTGTTTTATGGCAAATATGTTGTTACATTATTTCTAAAGCCACAAGATTCAGTTTGCAGGTAAGTACATTTGCAAATAAGTTTCAAACATATGTATCAACGCCACTTTGTTTCAAATTGGCAAGTTATACGGTTTTCCAATAAATACAATAATCTGTTTCAAAAGTTGACACTGTACAATTTTCAGGAACAGTTCTGGGGGGAAGAAAAGTTAGTACTGTTTTGAGGTAAGTACAAGACTTATAGTTCCAGTCTCCGGGGGTTAGGATGTCCACAGGTTGGGGTTCAAGTTAACCCCAAACGCCCACAACCAGCAACATGAGGCATGCTGAGTGCAGAGATCAAAGATGAATGATTTACAATGGAGACTGGGAACACTGAATCAGGCCTGTTTTCAGGTAACTTCCCACGTCTTTGGAAGGGCCACAGGTCAGTACCAAACACACACCCTCAGCAGCGCAGGGGCAGCTGGGTGCAGGGTGCACACACATCGTAGGGCCCCCTATGCTTTGAATAGGGGGACCTAGCGGGTCACAAGTAGGCAGCAGGCTGGGCCCAGGAGGTTGGTTTAGGAAAACCACAGGCTGGACAAGGAGGTGGGCCACCTGCTGAGCATTGCTGCACCAGAGGTCGGATTCCCCAAGGCCAGGGGGCTGCAGGTGCAGGAGTAGCTTTTGGCATCAGGAATCTTCATCCAGTTTTCTTGAGGTCAGAGGGGGGGGTTCCGGATTCAGGCTACAGGTGTTGTTGTGCTGGAAAGTAATAGTCAACCCAGGGCAGACACTTTGTCAGAATCGCCTGGGGGCCAGTTCTACTCAGTTGGGCTACCAGTTGGGTTGTGGGCGTTGGTGCGGAGTGGGCAGGACTCACGTATCCGGGGCGGTTCTGGAGTCCTTTGCTAGAATTTCTTTCTAGACAGGGCCGCTGTCCACGGGAGATCTTGGTCCTCTAGGGTTCAGGCTGTCCTCTTGAGGCTTTTAAGAGGTTACTCGTCCTGCAGGATGAGTCGCCTTATTTTGTAGCAGGGCTTCAGAAGCTGAAGACAGGCATGTAGGGCTGGGTCCAAGTCAGTTGGCGTCTTCAGTCTTCTCTACTGGGGGTCTGTAGGAAGTTGGCTCTGTATATACTATCTCAAAGTAAGAGCTAGTGTGCACAGAGTCCAAGGGTTCCCCTTAGAGGTAAGATAGTGGCAAAATTAGATAATTCTAATACTCTATTTTGTGGTAGTGTGATCGAGCAGTAGGCTTATCAGAAGATAGTGTTAAGCATTTGTTGTAAAGACACAGGGAATAAATGAGGAACACACACTCAAAGACTTAACTCCAGGCCAATAGTTTTTACATAGAAAAATATATTTTCTTAATTTCTTTTAGAACCACAAGATTTGAAGTAAATACATAAAATGTAAGGTACTCCACATAGGTAAGTAAGGAACTTTGAATTAGAGCAGTAACATACACAGTTTTAGTTAAAATGGCAATAAGCTATTTTAAAAGTGGACATTGCAAAAATCAACAGTTCCAGGGGGAGGTAAGTATTGGTTAGTTTTTCAGGTAAGTAAAGCACTTACAAGTTCAAGTTCCTGGGCATAGGCAGCTCACCGTTGGGAGTTCAAGGCAACCCCAAAGTCACAGCTCCAGCAACACAGGGCCGGTCAGGTGCAGAGGTCAAAGGAGGGCCCAAAACACATATGCGCTTATGGAGAACATGGGTGCTCCGGTTCCAGTCTGCCAACAGGTAAGTACCTGTGTTTTCGGAGGGCAGACCAGGGGGGTTTTGTAGAGCACTAGAGGGGACACAAGTAGGCACACAGAACACACCCTCAGCGGCACAGGGGCGGCCACGTGCAGTGTGCAAAGCAGGCGTTGGGTTTTTAATAGGAATCAATGGAGGGACTCGGGGGTCACTCTAGCGGTGCAGGCAGGGCACAGGGGGGCTTCTCGAGCCAGCCACCGACTGGGCTAGGCAGAGGGTCGCCTGAGGGTCACTCCTGCACTGGAATTCGATTCCTTCCGGTCCTCGGGGCTGCATGTGCAGTGGTTGGTCCTGGTATCGGGTTCCTTGGTTCAGGCAGCTGCGGTCAGGGGAGCCTCTGGATTCTCTCTGCATGCGTCGCTGTGAGGGTCCACGGGGGTTGTCTTGGAATACTCACGAGGTCGCAGTTGCCTGGGAGTCCTCCCTTTAGTGTTGGTTCTCTGGAGCTCGAGCCGGGGGCGTCAGGTGCAGAGTGTGAAGTCTCACGCTTCCGGCGGGAAGAGTGAGTTCTATAAAAGTTGCAAGAAAGTTGCAAAATTGTTGCTGTTTTTGAACAGAGCCGCTGTTCACAGGAGCTTCTTGGTCCTTCGGGTTCAGGGCAGTCCTCTGAGGCTTCAGAGGTCGCTGGTCCCTGTCAGATGCGTCGCTGTGCAGGTTCTTTGAGTCTGGAGACAGGCCGGTAGGGCTGGGGCCAAATCAGTTGTCGTCTCCGTTGTCTCTGAAGGCTTTCAGGTCAGCAGTCCTTCTTCTTGTTTCAGGTTGCAGGAATCTGATTTCCTGGGTTCTGGGGTGCCCATAAATACTAACTTTAGGGGGGGGTTTAGGTCAGGAGGGCAGTAGCCAATGGCTACTCTTGTGGAGGGTGGCTACACCCTCTTGTGCCTCCTCCTTGAGGGGACGGGGGCACATCCCTAATCATATTGGGGTAATCCTCCAATCTCAAGATGGAGGATTTCTAAAGGCAGGGGTCACCGCAGCTCAGGACACCTTAGGGGCTGTCCTGACTGGTGGGTGACTCCTCCTTGTTTTTCTTATTATCTCCTCCAACCTTGCCGTCAAAAGTGGGGGCAGTGGCCGGAGGGGTGGGTATTTCCACTAGCTGGGATGCCCTGGGGTGCTGTAACAAAAGGCATGAGCTCACTGCCAGCTGTTACAGTTCCTCCAGGGGGAGGTGAGAAGCACATCCACCCAGTACAGGCTTTGTTCCTGGCCACAGAGTGATAAAGGCACTCTCCCCATGTGGCCAGAAACCTGTCTGGTTGTGGCAGGCTGGCAGAAACTGGTCAGCCTGGCACTAGGAGTTGGACTGGTATTCATGGGGCATCTCTAAGATGCCCTCTGGGTGCATTTTACAATAAATTCCACACTGGCATCAGTGTGAATTTATTGTGCTTTGAAGTTTGATACCAAATGTCCCAGATTTCAATGTATCCATTATGGAACTATGGAGTTTGTGTTTGACAAACTCCCAGACCATATACTCTTTATGGCTACACTGCACTTACAATGGCTAAGGTTTTGCTTAGACACTGTAGGGGCATAGTGCTCATGCACATATGCCCTTCACCTGTGGTATAGTGCACCCTGCATTAGGGCTGTAAGGCCTGCTAGAGGGGTGACTTACCTATTCCACAGTCAGTGTGAGGTTGGCATGGCACTCTGAGGGGAATGCCATGTTGACTTAGTCATTTTCTCCCCACCAGCACACACAAGCTGTGAGGCAGTGTGTGGGTGGGGAGAAAATGAGTGCTGACTGAGGGATCCCCAGGGTGGCATACTACATGCTGGAGCCCTTAGAGACCTTCCCTGGCATCAGGGCCCTTGGTACCAGGGGTACCATTTACAAGGGACTTATCTGTGTGCCAGGGTTGTGCCAATTGTGGGAACAAAGGTACAGTTTAGGGAAAGAACGCTGGTGCTGGGTCCTGGTTAGCAGGGTCCCAGCACACTTTCAATTATAACTGGCATCAACAAAAGGCAAAATGTCAGGGGTAACAATGCCAAGGAGGCATTTCCTTACAGGGTCAGATTAGCAGTCCTTCTGTTTTCTTGTTATCTTCTTGAGATGACCAGGAAACTGGTGTGCTAGGTTCTGTGGTGCCCCTAAATACTAGATTTAGGGGCATTGGAGCTGTTAGAAGGCAGTAGCCAGTAGGTTAGATGGCTACTGCCCCTGAGGGTGGCTAAGCCCTCCGGTGTCCTATCCCCTTGCGGAGGGGTACACAGGCCTAACCATATTGGTCCTTGTCCTCCAAACCAAGATGGAGGATTCTGCAAGTAGGGGGTCACTTCAGTTGTGGACACTTTAGGGGTGGTCTTAGCTGAAGTAGTCACTCCTCTTTGTTTTTCCTAATTTTCCCTTCGCACCTGCTGCCAAAAGTAGAGCTTTATCTGGGGGAGTGCATCTCTGCTAGCTGCAGTGCCCTGGGGCACTATGACAGGAGGCCTGAGCCTTTCAGGCTCACCGCCAAGTGTTACAGTTCCTGCAGGGGGAGGTGTGAAGCACCTCCACCCAGAGCAGGTTTTGTTTCTGGCCTCAGAGAGCACAAAGGCCCTCACCCCATGGGGTCAGAAATGTGTGTGCTAGTGGCAGGCTAGCACAGACCAGTAAGCCCTACACTAGAAGGTTAGGTAAAATACAGGGGGCATCTCTAAAATGCCCTTTGGGTGCTTTTTACCATAAATCCAACACTGGCATCAGTGTGGGTTTATTGTACTGAGAACTTTGATACCAAACTTCCCAGACATCATTGAAGCCATCATGGCGCTGTGGAGTTCGTAATGACATACTCCCAGCCCATGTACTTAATATGGCCACACTACACTCTCAGTGCCCAAGAATGGCCTTAGACACTGTAGCGGCATATTGCTCATGGAGCTATTCCCTCATCTGTGGATTAGTGGTCCCTGCCTTAGGGCTGTAAAGCTTGCTAGAGGGGTGACTTTCCTATGCCACAGGCAGTGGGTTATGGGCATGGCACCCTGAGGGGGATGCCTTGTCAACTTTACCTTTTTCTTCCCATCAGCACACACAAGCTGCATTGCCAGTGTGCATGTGTTTGATGAGGGGTCCCTTAGGGCTGCACACTATATGCTGCAGCCTTTAGGGACCCTTCCTGGTCACAGGGCCTTGGTACTACTTGTACCTTTTACAAGGGAATTAGCTGTGTGCCAGGGGTGTGCCAATTGTGGGACAATGGTACAGTTTTAAGTAAAGAACACTGGTGCTGGGGCCTGGTTAGCAGGATTTCAGCACACACTCAGTCAAGTCAGTATCAGATATCAGGCAAAAAGTGTGGTATCTGCAAACAAATGGCCAGTTTCGTACAAACACATATTGATAACTCTTGGTAGCAGTCTTGTAGGCCTGAGGTAAGTACTAGGCAAGGGTCGGGACCGCACCAACAGGTCAATCCGGGTAGCACTGGGGTGGTGGGGTGCAGAAGTGTAGTGCATGTCGGGTGCCCAATATATTTCAATGGCAATTGGTCTCCATGGATTTAGGCTCCAGGCTCCGGCTGAGGGGCCAGTCGCTGGCAACCAACAGGTAGATCACAATCGTGGGGTGTTTGGGGATGTAGGTGCACCTTTGGTCCTCTTCTCCGAGGTGAAAGATACAAGGGTGTTCTTTGGCATCTGGTTATCTAGTCCAGGAGTACTTGTGGTTGGAGGGGGGCGGGGAGGTCCTGTGTTCTGAGGCTGTAGTTGTCGCCGGGGAGTCCAGGAGGGGTAAACCACAGTAGGTTCAAGCTCAGGAGACCTGAGATATGTTGTTGACACCAAGGATCCTCTTCAACTCAGGACGGCAGCGATGTGTGCATTGGTTACTTTAGTGTCAGGTTTCTCTCACCACATAGGCTGAGGGAGAGGGAGCCTGCGTGCAGAGGCTGCCGGCAACCTCAGGGTGTCCAGGTGGGGTGAAACCTTGATGGACTCTGGACAACTGGGAGAGCGTGTTGGCACCAGAAGTCCACTCCCAATCGGGTCGGTGTCAGCGGGTGCAGTGGTGTCTTTAGGTGTTGGTTCTTTGCGGTTCCACAGATTGCAGAGTCCTTTCCTAAGAGTTGGTTGGTGAGCAGTTCCGATGCTCACGGGAGACTTGAGTCTTTTTTTAAGGCAGGCAGTCCTCCCAGATTTCTGTAGGTTCAGCTGCAGGATGAGGCATCTCCAGGTGCAGAGTCTGTTGAGTGCAGAAAGGTTGGCGGGGTTGGCACCAGGTCAGCAGCTGCTTCTTCTCCTCTTCTGCAGGTGCGTCTCTTCTTTGTTCTCTTCTTCTGAGACCATCAGAATCTGAGCTCTGGGTATCAGCGGTGCCACCCAAATACTCAAATTAGGGGGGCTACGTGAGTGCCTGGTGGTAGTCAATGGGCTGACCGCCTGGAGGGTGACTACAGCCTTTCCATGACCACTTCCACTGAGAAGTGGGCAGAACCCTAACCCTGTTGCCTCATTCCTTACAAACAAAGATGGAGGAATTCAAAAAGTGGTGTCCACTTCATCTCGCCCACCTTAGGAGTGGGACTGGCATGAAGTGGGCACACTGTTTAATCTGCCTAATTTTCCTGCCTGTTCTGCCACCAAAGTTTGTGTCAGGGCAGGGGGGGTCAGTCATCTCTACCATTTGGAGAGTCTTGGGTCACATTACAAAGGCGGGTAGGCCTTTGAAGCTTCCCGCACTGAAATGTCCATCCTGCCTGGTTGAGGTGTTAACACCCCACCCAGTGCACGCTTATGTCTCTGGCCCTCAAGAGCACTGGCTCTCACCTTGGGAGGTAAGAAATGTGGCTAGGGTGGCAGAACTGTACAGGACCAGTCAGTAAACATACCAGTAATTGGTAGGTTGTCATGGGGCATCTCCAGGGTGCCCTCTGGGTTCAGGTATTGGTGAATCCAACACTGGCATCAGTGTGGGCTCACCAGTACGAGATGTTTGATACCATCATAGTGAAGCCATCATGTAGGTGGGGAACTCGTATTGACTAATGTTCAGCACATGTATTTAAAATGGCTTTCCTGGTCCCTTACTATGTCTAAGAATCAACAAAGCAGGGGCATATCTTCTCGTGTAGATATGCCCTCACATGTAATATAATGCACCCTGCCTTAGGGCTGTAAGGCCTGCTATAGGGGTGACTTACATATATTGCATGCAGTGTTAGGAGACATGGCACACAGGCTGTCTTCCATGTCATGTTTTTACTTTTGTGTGCACCAAGACACGCAGCCTGCAATGACAGCTTGTACTGGGTGAGGGGTTCCCTTAGGGTGGCACAATTTGTGGTGCAGCCCTTAAAGACCCTCTTTAGTATCCCAGACATTAAGTTATAGGGGTCCCATTTACTAGGGACTTACAGTGGGCAATAAAGGTCTTGCCAATTGGGAAAATAGACTGTGCAGTTTTGGGGAAGAGATCTGGCACTGGCGACCTGGTTGGTAGGACCCCAGTGCTCTTTCAGTCAAAATTACACCAGAAATCAGGCAAAAAGTGGGGAGATGACCATGTCAGAGGAAGCACTTTCCTATGTGACTCCCTCCCAAATAAAAGAGGATTAAACTAACCCTTCCCAGGAGAGACTTCATCGTTTAAGGGGAAGAACCTGGAAAGGCCATCTGCACTGGCATGGTCAGTCCCAGGTCTGTGTTCCACTTCAAAGTCAATTCCTACAGGGAGATAGAACACCTTAACAGTTTGGGATTTTCACCCTTCATCTGCAGAAGCCATCCGAGAGAGCTGGGGTAATTTTGAACAAGGAAGTGAGAGCCAAACAGGTATGGCCTCAACTTCTTCAGGGACCAAACCACTGCAAAGACTTCCCTCTTGATGGCACTCCAATGCTGCTCTCTGGGGAGTAACCTCCTGCTAATAAAAGCAACAGGTTGGTCATGGCCATCATCATTGATTTGGGACAAGACTTCTATTCCACTTTCAGAGGCATCTGTGTGCACTATGAACTGCTTGGCGTATTCTGGAGATTTTAGAATAGGTGCTGAGCACATTGCTTTTTTTACGGTGTCAAAGGCCTTTTGACAGCTCACTGTCCAGTTCACGTTTTTGGGCATCTTTTTGGATGTCATTTGTGTGCGAGGTGCCACAATGGTGGCATATCCTTTCAGCAGAAACCTCCTATAGTACCCCGTCAAGCCAAGGAATGCCCAGACTTGTGTCTGGGTTGTTGGAGCTATCCAGTCCTGAATTGACTGGATCTTGGGTGTTAGTGGTTGAACTTGGCCTCCACCTACAAGGTGTCCCAAGTATACAACCTGACCCTGTCCTATCTGGCACTTGCTTGCCTTGCTGCTGAGGCCTGCCTTTCTCAGAGCATCAAGGACCGTTCCAAGGTGGATCAGGTGATCCTGCTAGGTAGAACTAAAGACAGCAGTATCATCAAGATATTCTGCACTAATTCTTCTAGGACTTTGTTCACCAACCTCTGGAAGGTGGCAGGGGTATTCTTCAGACCAAAGGGCATAACAGTAAACTGATAGTGCCCATCAGGAGTGGTGAATGCTGGCTTTTCTTTTGCTCCAGTGATCAGACATCTCTGTCAGTACCCTGAAATGAGATCAAAAGTAGTGAGATACTTGGCTGCCCATAGCCTGTCAAGCAGTTCATCAGCCCTAGGAATTGGGTGGGCATCTGTTTTGCCACAGAATTGAGACCCCTATAGTTGACACAAAATCTCTTTTCTTTCTTTCCACTCTGGGCATGAGGGTTGGGGAGTAAAATATCTATGCCGGCATAAGGACTTTCCGAGGGCTTAATGACCCCCTGTTCCAGCATCTTGCTTACCTCAGCTTTGAAGCTCTCCTTGACATGATCAGACTGTCTATAGTTTTTGTTCTTGACAGGAAAGCTAGCCCCAGTGTCCACATCAAGTGTACACCAGGTAATCTGACCAGGGATCAAGGAGAATTGCTCAGCATAGTAAAACAAGACTTTCTTGCAGTCTTTCTGCTGTTGGTCAGTGAGGGTGTCTGAAAAGACCACTCCTTCAACTGAGCCATCTATGTGGTTGCTGGAGAAGAGATTAGGTAGAGGTTCACTATTAGCTTCCTGTCCCTCATCATTGACCATGAGCATGGCCATCTCAACTCTTTAATGATTGGGTTTAATCTGGTTTACATGGATAACCCTTTTGGGTTTCCTGCAAAAACCAAAGTCCACCAGGTAGGTGACTCCCCCTTTTCTCTCTTCGATAGGGTAGGGTCCACTCCACTTGTCTTGGAGGGCCTAGGAGCCACAGGCTCCAAACCTACACCTTCTGCCCTGGTTGGAACTCCACCAGTGCAGCCTTTTGGTCATACCAGAAATCCTGAAGTTCTTGACTGGCCTCTAGGTTTTTAGATGCTTTTTCCATGTACTCATCTATTCTGGAGTGAAGGCCAAGTACATAGTCCAAAATATCCTGTTTGGGTTTTCTGACACGTCTCTGCCATCCCTCCTCCACAAGACTATGTGGTCCCCTTACAGGATGCTCAAACAGAAGTTCAGAGGATAAAAACACCTAC
The DNA here is from genome assembly GCF_031143425.1 of Pleurodeles waltl. Taxonomy (NCBI): domain Eukaryota; kingdom Metazoa; phylum Chordata; class Amphibia; order Caudata; family Salamandridae; genus Pleurodeles; species Pleurodeles waltl. The sequence goes on along the minus strand of NC_090444.1, from coordinate 857,827,762 downwards.
TCCCTTTTGTGGCACTTCCCTGTAAGCACAAAGCAGGCATGGCAGTAAGACATCCCATCTCCGCTTGAGTTTTTCAGAGTCCACCAATCATGCCTTGCAATGTCTTGTTGAATCTCGCAGCAAGGCCATTGCCTTGTGGGTGATATGGAGTAGTGAACTTATAGGTAACACCAAATTCAGCCCACATGTGTTTCTGGTAGCCAGACTTGAAGTTTGTACCTCCGTCTGACACCACCTCCTTTGGAAAGCCTACTCTGGTAAATATACCAATGAGGACCCTAGCTATGGTAGGGGCAGTAGTAGTCCTCAGGGGAATTGCTTCAGGGTACATGGTTGCATGATCCAGTACAACCAGTATGACTCTGTTCCCTGATGCAGTTGGAGGATCAAGGAGACCAACAATGTTAGTCCCTACCCTTTCAAAGGGAACCCCAACCACTGGAAGTGGAATTAAGGGGTGCTTTGCATGGCCACTTGTCTTGCCACTGGCTTGATAGGTGGCACAGGAGTAACAAAACTCCTTCATTTTCTGGGACCTAACTGGTCAGTAGACGAGATTCACCAACCTACTCCATGTTTTGGCTGGTCAAGATGCCCAGATAGGGGGGTATCACGGGCCAGAGTGAGAAGAAACTCTCTAAACTGCTGATGCACTACCATTCTCCTAGAGGCAACAGGTTTGGTGGTCTTTGGCCTCAGTGTAAAGGAGTCCCTCCTCCCAATATGTCATGTGGGAGCCACTGATATCTCCCTTTTCGTGATCAGCAGCTTGCTGTCTCATGCCTTCAAGAGTGGGACACAGGTCCTCTGTTCCTGGCACAGATCCTCCCTTAAAGGGTCCAAGAGCTCTGCCGTGGAAGGCTCAAGCTTCTGGGGCTCAATTCCCTCTGGGACTGACAGCTATTCGCCCGGAAGAAGAGGGAACCTGCTTTGGTATCTGTTTTGAAGATGCCCCTCAGTCTTCTTGCCCTTTCTCTTGGTAGGTTGGGCCATTATTCCAGACTCCAACTCTTACTTTTTTTAAACTGGGCTTTGTGCTCTTGTTTTGATGCACACCCATTCAGGTATACCCAACATAGCTGCATTGGGTCTTTCTTTCAACCTCAGCCCTTGCTTAGGACTCCAGATAATGTCCTAGCAGACATTGTACATGTATTACATAAGATACCACCACCTTCTTTTGGTCAGTAACCTCTCCCCCATTCTAAGGATGCCATCGCCATGGGATATACCGTAACCTGATTATCAGCATTGAGGACTGTATATGTCTCACAATTCAAATACTAATCTGAGGACAGCAGTTGCTCAGTCACCATGGTGACACTGGCACCATTGTCTCTCAGTGCTTCAACCCTAATGCCATTAATAAGTGGCTATTGTTTGTAACTCTCCAGATTGCTAAGCCAGATAGCCAGGGCAGCTACACCTATGCCACCCTTTGAGATTAAAGTTGCCTCAGTAGGCTCACTGACGTGGTCAGGGCCTACCTGGAATCCCATCTGGAGACTTACCACTGCATTTACTGCAGGTGCATTAGAGCCATTTTGTTGTGGGGACAGGCAGGGTCTCCAGTTCAGTGTCCAAGAACCTTGCAGTCATGCCACCAAGCCTTTTGGGGATTCTAGTTTTTACCTTTGTACCCACCCTTGGATTGTTAGGAGTCTTGGGCCCTACTTCGTGCAGGATTATGGAGGCCTTTAGAAGACTCCTTGTACTTGTCCTTGTTTTGGCTACCCTCTTTCCCTTTTGGGGGCTCTTTGGCCTCCTTTTTGTGTTCCCTTCCCCACCAGTGAAGGTTTTGGTCACCCTTGGTCTGCCTTTTTCCCTAGTTCATGAGGAGAAAGTGGACCTAGGTCTACCAGGTACTGATATAACTTCTCCTGCACACAATTATTCAACAGATGCTTTTTCATCAATAAATTGTTCAGTCCCTAATAATCATGCACATTGTAACCTTTTAACCAGCCACTTAGTGACTTCACTGAAAAGTCTACAAAATCTACACAGGACCGACTCTGGGTTTTTCGAGTCTCCCTGAATCTGATTGTGTACTCCTCAGGCGTAAGCCCAAATCCCTCAATCAGGGTGTCCTTCATGAGATCATAGGACCTAGCATCTGCCTCATTCAGTGTAAGGAGTCTATCCCTACACTTTCCTTAGAACATTTCCCAAAGGAGAGGGCCCCAATGTTATTTGTCAAGTTTTCTGGCAACACAGAGGTGATATCATCACCATCCTCATATTTAGGGACTATCCCTTTGGAGATTTTGGGGTCATAGTGCCCTACTCTGTCCCTAGATATAAAGGTGCTGCCACCATTCATGGGTGTTAAACCCATCTCTGCTCCTTCCCTTTCTATGGCCAGTATGCTGTCATCCAGGGCAATTCTTCAAGTCAGTCTCTCTAAGAGAATCTTCTCTTCAGAGAGCTCTTCTCTGGATCCTGGGGAACCTGATCCATTCTCACTAGAGGGAGCCCTGTAGGCACCTTGGGTTGTTTGTGGGGTGCAGGTTCTACTCTTTCAAGTAGTGTAGAGTCCAAATCATCCTCTTCAATTGAGCTTCCCTGATCTACAGGGTGAGTGGCTCCATCAGTAGGATGGGCCTGCTCCTACACTACCAACAGCTCCAGGAGCTTTACAGAAGCAGTGTTTGAGCCTATTTTAATTTAGAACCCTTCACAGAGGTTTCAACTTCTTGTGAGAAATCTGGAGGAAAGGGGTAAGTTCGAGCTCCTTATGCACACCCTCTGTGATGCTCATTTTTGTTCTAAAGTTGGGACCTTTTTGAGCTAGAAAGAAAAAAAGATTTTACAGTCCTAACTTAAGTAAGCTTTTAAGTTTTTTTTTTTGTTTTTTTAAAGCTGTTAAGCTATAGGGACCCAACCAGGGCCCTACCAGTATACTTTTATGAATTCAGAAAAATACCCAATTAAAAAAAACAATTAATCTAAAAGCAGTTTTTTTTATTTAGTCACTGAAGTGGAATCAGCAAATGCAAAGTCGCAGACCCCACCTCTGTCCCACCAGTGTAGGAAGCTGGCTCTCTGTATGGGGCACCGTGCAGAGAGTCCACTGGATCCCCAATGGTTTTCAGGGGCAAAAGTAGATAGGACTAATGCTCTATTTTGTGGAAGTGTGGGCGAGCAGTTCGGCTTATCAGAGGGAAGCGCTAAGCATTTGTACTCACAGAGGCAATAAATGAGACACACATTCAAAGAATAAATCTGAGACCAATTTAGAAACATAACAATTCTTTTTATATATACTTCAAACCCAAGATCTTTTTTATAAGGTAATTATATTTTTTAAGCATAAATACTTATTAGTTTCAAGTTTAGTTTAAAAAAATCAGCATTTTTACAGAGTTCTTCAATGTTGACCTATGGGAGGGAAACACTCTCTGCAAACAAGCACTTATTGACGACTCACAGGATCAATCTTATAGACTTAAGGTAAATACTGGGCATGAGTCAGGACCACACCATCGGGTCACTCCGGGCAGCATTGGGGTGGCTGGGTGCAGAAGTGCAGTACGCGTTGGGTGCCCAATGTATTTAAATGGGGATTGGTTTCTGTGGATTTAGGCTGCATGCTCTGGCTGGCTAGCGGAGGGCCACTCTGTGGCAACCAACAGGTAGGTCACAAACGTGGGGTGCTCAGGGACGCAGGTGCACCTTTCGTCCTCTTCTCCAAGGTCCAAGGGTGATGGATGCAGGGTTGTCCTTTGGGGTGGGGTTTCCTTGACCAAGCACACTTGTGGTTGGGGGGTGTCCTATGGTCTGAGGCTGCAGGCGTCTTCGGGAAGTCCAGGAGGGGTGAAACCAAAGTGGACTTGAGTGCAGGAGAGCTGGGGGACATCATTAACACCAAGGGTCCACTTCAACTCAACAGGTGCAGTGGTTGCTGTAGGTGTCAGGTTTCTCTAACCCTGTAGGCTACCGGGGAGGGAGCCTGCATGTAGAGGCTGCAGGCACCTTCTGGGAGTCTAGGAGGGGTGAAACCATGATGGACTTGGACTCTGGGCAGCTGGGGGACTTTACTGGCACCGGAGGTTCACTCACACTCGGGTCAGTGACTGCGGGAGAAGTGGTGTCTTTAGGTTTCAGGTCTTTGCGGTTCTGGAGGCTGCAGAGTCCTTTCCTTAGAGGTGGGTGGAGAGCAGGTCCACTGCTCACGGGAAACTTGAGTCTTTTTCAAAGGAAGGGAGTCCTCCCAGGTTTCTGGAACTTCACCTGCAAGGCGAGCTGTCTTCTGGTGCAGACTCAGTCATTGAGTGCAGACATGCCAGCAGGGTTGGTACTAGGTCAGCTGCTTCTTCTTCTCCTCTTCTGTAGGTCTCTTCCTGGTCCTCTTCTTCTTAGGTCATCAGAATCTGAGTTCTAGGGTGCTACCTAAATACTCAATTTAGGGACGTTACATGGAGTGCCACGTGGTAGTCAATGGGCTGACCACCTTGAGGACGACTACACCCTTTCCATGACCTCTTCTGCTAGGAAATGGGCATAACCCTAACCCTAGTGGTCTAATTCTTTCCAAACAAAGAGGAGGAATTTAAACAGTGGTGTCCACTTTAGCTCATCCAACTTAGGGGTGGAACTGGCATTAAATGGTAACACATTCTAATCTACCTTACTTTGTTGCCTGTTTTGCTGTCAAAAGAGGGGTTAGCACAAGGGGGTCTGTCATATCCGCCATCTGGAGAGCCCTAGGTTGAATTACAAAGGCAGATAGGCCTTTGAAGCTCCCTGCCCTCGAATGTTCATCCTGACTGGGTGAGGTATTAACACCCCCGTCCAGTGCAGGATTTTGTCTCTGGTCCTCAAGAGTGCTGGCTCTCACCTTTGGAGTCAGAAATGTGGCTAGGGTGGCTGAACTGGTCAGGACCAGAACACACCAGTAGTTGGTAGGTTTCCAGAAGGCACATCTAAGGTGCCCTGTTTGTGCAGGTATTGTTAAATCTAACACTGGAATTGGTGTGGGCTCACCAATACAAGATGTTTGATACCAAGCATTCCTATTTTCAGTAAAGCTATCATGTAGCTGGGGAACTCGTATTGACTTGTGACCAGCACATGTATTTAAAATGGCTTCCCTGGTCACTTACTATGTCTGAGAATCGACAAAGGCATAGCAGGGTCATATCTGCTTGTGCACATATTCCCTCACATGTATTATAACGCACCCTGCCTTAGAGCTGTAAGGTCTGCTAGAGGGGTGACTTACATATATTGCATGCACTCTTAGGGGACATGGCACACAGACTGTGTTCCATGTCATATTTTCACTTTTGTCTGCACTAAGAGATGCAGCCGGCAATGGCAGCCTGTCATGTGCTTGGTGAGGGGTACCTTAGGGTGGCACAATTTGTGATGCAGTCCGTAGGGATCCTCTTTAATACTGCATGCCCTAGATTCCAGGGGTACCATTTATTAGGTACATGCAGTGGATGCTAAAGGTTTTGCCAATTGGGAAAAATGATTGTGCAGTTTTGGGGGAAAGAGACCTGGCCCTGGGAACCTGGTTGGAAGAAACACAGTGATCTTTCAGTCAAAATTACACCAGATTCTAGGGAAAAAGTGTGTTGTGGTGCCAATGTCAAAAGAGGCACTTTACTAAAGCCATAAACAGTCCAGACAGGTAATCCGAGTTTCCAGAAACACTGCCACTCCTCGCATAAGAACACACAATAAATAGTTTTGCAAATTTCACCTTTGAGTATAAGTTAAAGAGGAAGAAGTTTGTATGCTACACTTATGTCTGAAAATAAGACTTCAATGTGGCTTCTTTGAACCTTTACCAGTGTTGATCACTATAAGTTGCAAAAGAATAGACTGATGCAGCTAACTGTAATCTTTTCCTTAAATACCTTGAAACCCTCTGAAATAGAAGCAACGACCATTAGAGCCACCCAGAAACATTCCCTCCAGCCACTGTTCCATCACCACCACTACAACTTCACCTATCAGTGTTTCTGTTTTGACAAGGAAGGACTGAAACCCACTTTTTGCCTGTTGTCAGTATGTTTTGACTGTGTTCACTGGGATCGTGCTAACCAGGACCCGGTGACTGTGTTTTCTACCTTTAAATTTGGTTGCTTGGACCACACACACCCCACGTTTGGCATACTGGTACTCCCATATAAGTCCCTAGTTTATGATCCACAGGTGCCCAGGGCATTGGTCCTCCATGTGTCCCCCATGGGCTGCAGAATGTATTATGCCACCCATGGGGATCCCATGCAAAGTGTATCTGCAGGCTTGCCATTGCAGCCTACTTGAAAGGGTGTATGCACCCGTTTCATTAGAGGTCACTGCACAAGGTCACTGTAAGTCACTTCTATGGTATGCCCTCCTAGCCCAGAAGGCAGGGTGCAGGTACCTGTATGTGAGGGCACCCCTGCATGAGCAGAGGTGCCCCCACAAACTCCAGCTCAATTTTTCTGGACTTTGTGAGTGCGAGGATGCCATTTTACGCGTGTACTGGACATAGGTCACTACTTATGTCCCGCTACATAATGGTAATTCCGCACCTAGGGATGTTTGGTATCAAACATGTCAGAATCATACCCCAATACTGTTGCCAGTATTGGTTGTATGATTCCACATTATCATTACCTACAGACTTGATCGTGCCATAATCCAGGAACTGTGTGTCCAATTGGAGCCAGACCTGATGTCAGCTATCCGGCAGCCCACTGGTATCCCCCATCTAGTGCAAGTCCTGTTAGTGCTCCATTTCCTGGCAAGTGGTTCCTTCCAAACAACAGTGGCCATTGCATCAGGGAAATCTTAGCCAATCAGCCAATGTTCTCTAACGTGTTGACCAGAGTGTTGTCAGCCCTGCTGAAACACATGTGTAGCTACATCGTGTTCCCCCAGGTGGAGGATTTGACCACAGTGAAAGCTGACTTTTATGCCCTGGAACATATCCCCAACATCATAGGTGATATTGTCTCAGCTCCCCTCCTCCCCTCCCCCCCGGAGAAATGAACAAGTTATCAGGAATAGAAAAAGCTATCACTCTATGAATGTGCAGATGGTGTGTTTGGCGGACCAGTACATCTCCCATGTGAATGTCAGATATCCTGGCTCTGTGCACGACACCTTTATCTTGAGGAATAGCAGCATCCCATATGTGATGGGCCAACTCCAGAGGCACCGGGTGTGGCTAATAGGTGAGCCCAAGGTCCCCACACAGTATGAGGAGGTGTCTGGGTATGGGGTTATCCCTAAGGGTTAGTGTGTGTCTAACAGGTATCCCTCGATATTTGCAGGTGACTCTGGTTACCCCAACCTCTCATGGCTACTGACCCCAGTGAGGAATGCCAGGACAAGAGCAGAGGAATGTTACAATGAGGCACATGGGCGTGCAAGGAGGGTTATAGAACGGACCTTCGGCCTCCTGAAGGCCAGATTCCGGTGCCTCCATCTGACTGGTGGATCCCTCTACTACTCACCCAAGAAGGTGTGCCAGATCATCGTTGCCTGTTGCATGTTGCACAACCTGGCCTTGAGATGCTAGGTGCCTTTTCTGCAGGAGGATGAGCCTGGAGATGGTGTTGTGGCAGCGGTGGAGCCTGTGGACAGTGAGGAAGAGGAGGCAGAGGAAGAAGATGTTGACTGCAGGAACAACATTATTCTGCAATACTTCCAGTGACATACAGATAAGACATTGTACCTTCATACTTCATATTACATTTCAGTTAACTGTTGGACATTGTACAAGACAGCCTCTTACCCTATGTCTCTGGCCACTGACTTTACCCTTTGCCATCTCTATTTTCAGATCCCTGTGCCCCACTCTGGTTCCTGCTATGTGTACTGCTGCCCACTACAGGTCATACCAATGTATATATAACTGGACATATGAATTGAAATCTTTACAGCTTGTTCACCTAATACATTTTGCAGTCAATTGACAGACTCCGTACTTGTATTTGGTCCAAGGGTATTTATTTCAGTGCTCATAAGCAGGGGGGGGGGTGCAATAGGCAGGGGTGATTGTGGAGGGAGGTACAGTTAGAGTGGGCATAGGAAGGGGAGTAATGGCAGTTCAAGGTGGACAGGGTGACATAGTGGGACAGAAGGGTGACAATCAGGAGAGTCTTATTTCCTGGCGGGGGTCTTGGCAATGTTCTCTGTCTTCTGCCTGGATCACAGGGACCATTTGCAGGGTGGTTCTTCTTCAGGGGGTGGGTTGCTGGTGGCCTGTTGGTTCTGTGGTGGTGCCTCCTTTCCACTAGCGCCTGCAGAGGTGGAGGGCTGTTCATCTGTGTGGCTAGTATCAGGGGCCTGTTGTTGTGCCACTGCCTCCCTCATAATCTTGGCCATGTCACCCAGCACCCCAGCAATGGTGACCAGGATGGTGTAGATGTTTGTTAGGTCATCCCTGATCCCTAGGTACTGACCCTTCTGCAGCTGCTGGGTCTCCTGCAACTTGGTCAGTATCTGGCCCATGGTCTCCTGGGAAAGGTGGTAAGCTCCCAGGATGTTGGAGAGAGCCTCGTGTAGAGTGGGTTCCCTGGGCCTGTCCTCCCCCTGTCGCACAGCAGTCCTCCCAGCTTCCCTGTTGTCCTGTGCCTCTGTCCCCTGAACCAAGTGGCCACTGCCACTGACCCCAGGTCCCTGATCGTCCTGTGTTTGTGGGGTTGCCTGAGGTCCCTGTAGTGGTGGACACACTGCTGATTGATGTGTCCAGGGGACAGTGGCATTGGCCCGCTGGGTGGGTGCTGTGGTGGTGTTTCCTGAGGGGGGAGGTTCTGTGGTGGGTTGGGACTGTGGCAGGGGAACCAACTGTCCAGAGGTCCCTGATGGGCCAGGTTGATCATCCTGATCCAGGCGTGCAGAGCTGCTGTCATCACTGTGGGCCTCTTCAGGGGGTAGACTGGTTGTAGCTGGCACATCGTCTCCTGTGACGTTGAGTAGGGGTCCTTTGAGGATGCAAATGCAGTGTTAATGTATCTGCATGTGCTATCTTGTGCATGGGCGTGTTTCCCTGTATGATTGTGATTTCCCTGTCAGCTTGGCCTTGTGTTTGTGGTGGTTTTGTGGGCTGGGTGAATCTCTGTGATGGACATGTTGTGGTGATGGGTGTCCATGCATTGTTGTTGCATGCAGGGCTTGGTATTGGGATGGGTGGGTGGTGATGGTGGGGTATATGTGAGGTGGTGGAGTGATGGGTTGAGGGTAGGGGTAGGAGTTTGTGATGGCATGCAGGTAGGGTGGGGGATTTAGTACTAAAGATTTGACTTACAAGAGTCCAGTCCTCCTGCTACTCCTGCCAGGCCCTCAGGATGCATTATTGCCAAGACTTGCTCCTCCCATGTTGTTAGTTGTGGGGGTCCACCGCCAGTCCTCAGTACTGCTACCTGGTGTCTTGCAACCGCGGAACACACCTTTCCCCGTAGGTCGTTCCACCTCTTCCTAATGTCATCCCTTGTTCTTGGGTGCTGTCCTACGGCGTTGACCCTGTCCACGATTCTCCGCCATAGCTCCATCTTCCTTGCAATGGACGTCTGCTGCACCTGTGATGTGAATAGCTGTGGCTCTACCCTGATGATTTCCTCCATCATGACCCTTACCTCCTCCTCTGAAAACCTATGGGGTGTCTTTGGAGGGCCATGGATGTGGTGTGAGTGGTAGGTGTGAGGACGTTTGGGTGATGTGTTGTGGTGTGTGTTGTGAGGTGCGTGGATGGTGTATGGTGTATGGGTGATGGTGTTCTGTGCCTCTGATTGAGTGGGTGCTCCTGCCTTGTCTCTCTCTCACTTGTCAAATCCTTTGGGTCGTAAAGGGTTGTGGGTAATGTGGGTGTGTTTTTTATAGTGGTGTGAGTGTGTGGGTGTGGTGTTTGTATATGTGTCAGGTGTGTGAATTTGGAATTGTCCAATGTGGTGGTGTTTTGTAAGTGTGTGTGTATTTTTAGCGTGGCGGTGTGTACCGCCAATGGTTTACTGCGTTTGAAAGACCGCTGCGGTGATTCGTGGGTCGTGATACTGTGGGCGTGTTCCTGTTGGCATAACGGTGTGGGTTTTGGTACCACCAGTTTATCGCTTACCGTTGGTGTAGCGGACTTATGTGGGTGTCTGTATAGTGGTGGATTTTTCTGTGCCGGTCATAATACCCGTAGCGGATTTCTGCCATGGTCACGGTATGTTGGAGGCCGTCAGCACGGCGGTTGGCGGCATTTACCGCCACGGTTGTAATGAGGACCTATTTTTCTAAAAGTTGGGATTACTTTTTAAGAATCTAAAAACTGCTTCTAGAACTTAAATCCAAACTTTTACAAACTTTTAAACTCTAAAAGAAATGCTAACAGGGACTTACACAAGGCCCTAGCAGGACTTTTTAGAAATTTAGAAAAATCGTTCAAATTACAAAAATCAGTTTCTAATGACAATTTTGGGAATTTAGTAGTGTGATCAGGTATTGGCTGAGTAGTCTAGCAAATGCAAAGTCTTAGACCCCACCGCTGATCCACCAATGTAGGAAGTTAGCTCTGTATATACTATCTCAAAGTGAGAGATATTGTGCACAGAGTCCAAGGGTTCCCCTTAGAGGTAAGATAGTGGCAAAATTAGATCATTCTAATGCTCTATTTTGTTGTAGTGTGGTCAAGCAGTAGGCTTATCAGAGGGTAGTGTTAAGCACTTGTACACACACAGGCAATAAATGAGGAACACACACTCAAAGACATAACTCCTGGCCAATAGTTTTTATATAGAAAAATATATTTTCTTAATTTATTTTTAGACCCACTAGTTCAAGATTTGAGGCAAATACATCAAATGCAAGGTACTCCACATAGGTAAGTTAGGAACTTTGAATTATAGCAGTAGCATACACAGCTTAGGTAAAAATGTCAATAAGCTATGTTTAAAAGTGGACACAGTGCAAACATCAACAGTTCTTGGTGGAGGTAAGTAATGGTTAGTTTGTCAGGTAAGTAAAGCACTTACAAGTCTCAGTTCCTGGGCATAGGCAGCCCACCTTTGGGGGTTCAAGGAAACCCCAAAGTTACCGCACCAGTAGCTCAGGGCCTGTCCGGTGCAAAGGTCAAAGAGGTGCCCAAAACACATAGGCGCCTATGGAGAACAGGGGTGCTCCGGTTCCAGTCTGCCAGCAGGTAAGTACCTGAGTCCTCGGGGGCAGACCAGGGGGGTTTTGTAGAGCACTGGGGGGGGGGACACAAGTAGGCACACAAAACACATTCTCAGCGGCACAGGGGCGGCGGGGTGCAGTGTTCAAAGCAGGCATCGGGTTTTGTATAGGAATCAATGGAGGGACCCGGCGGTCACTCTAGCGGTGCAGGCAGGGCACAGGGGGGCTTCTCGGGGAAGCCACTGACTGGGCTAGGCAGAGGGTCACCGGGGGTCACTCCTGCACTGAGGTTTGGTTCCTTCTTGTCCGGGGAGTTGCGGGTGCAGTGCTTGGTTCAGGCGTTGGGTCCCTTGTTAAAGGCAGTCGCGGTCAGGGGGAACCTCTGGATTCTCTTTGCATGCGTCGCTGTGGGGGTCCTGGGGAGTCGTCTCGGGTTACTCACGAGGTCGCAGTCGTCTGTGAGTCCTCCCTGTGGTGTTGGTTCTCTGGAGTCCGAGCCGGTGGCGTCGGGTGCAGAGGGTAAAGTCTCACGCTTCCGGCGGGAAGAGTGAGTTCTTTAAAAGTTGTTAGAAAGTTGCAGAAATGTTGCTGTAGGTGAACAGTGGCACTGTTCTTTGGAGTTTCTTGGTCCTTTGGGTTTCAGGGCAGTCCTCTGAGGCTTCAGAGGTCGCTGGTCCCTGTTGGATGCGTCGCTGTTGCAGTTTTCTTCGAGTCAGGAGACAGGCCGGTAGGGCTGGGGTTAAAGCAGTTGCCTTCTCCATCATCTCTGCAGGGCTTTCAGGTCAGCAGTCCATCTTCTTGTTTCAGGTTGCAGGAATCTAATTTCCTGGGTTCTGGGGTGCCACTAAATACTAAATTTAGGGGTGTGTTTAGGTCTGTAGGGCAGTAGCCAATGGCTACTGTCCTTGAGGGTTGCTACACCCTCTTTGTTTCTCCTCCCTGTGGGGAGGGGGGCACATCCCTAATCCTATTGGGGGAATCCTCCAAACTTAAGATGGAGGATTTCTAAAGGCAGGGGTCACCTCAGCTCAGGACACCTTAGGGGTTGGTTGGTGCCTCCTCCTTGTTTCTCTTATTATCTCCTCCATCCTTGCTGCAAAAAGTGGGGGCGGTGGCCGGAGGGGCGGGCATCCCCACTAGCTGGAATATGGCGCTGTAACAAAAAGGGTGAGCCTTTGAGGCTCACCGCCAGGTGTTACAATTCCTGCAGGGGGAGGTGAGAAGCACCTTCACCCAGTACAGGCTTTTTTCCTGGCCACAGAGTGACAAAGGCACTCTCCCCATGTGGCCAGCAACTCGTCTGGTTGTGGCAGGCTGGCAGAAACTGGTCAGCCTAACACTAGAAGTCGGATTGGTATTCAGGGGGGATCTCTAAGATGCCCTCTGGGTGCATTTTACAATAAATTCCACACTGGCATCAGTGTGCATTTATTGTGCTGAGACGTTTGATACCAAACTTCCCAGATTTCAGTGTAGCCATTATGAACTGTGGAGTTTGTGTTTGACAAACTCCCAGACCATATACTCTTAGGGCTACCCTGCACTTACAATGTCTAAGGTTTTGCTTAGACACTGGAGGGGCATAGTGCTCATGCACATATGCCCTCATCTGTGGTATAGTGCACCCTGCCTTAGGGCTGTAAGGCATGCTAGAGGAGTGTCTTGCCTATGCCACAGGCAGTGTGAGGTTTGCATGGCATTCTGAGGGGAGTGCCATGTCGACTTAGTCATTTTCTACCCACCAGCACACACAAGAAGTGAGGCAGTGTGCATGTGCTGAGTGAGGGGTCCCCAGGGTGGCATAAGACATGCTGCAGCCCTTAGAGACCTTCCCTGGCATCAGGGCCCTTGGTACCAGGGGTACCATTTACAAGAGACTTATCTAAGTGCTGTGGCTATGCCAATTGTGGAAGCAAAGGTACAGTTTAGGAAAAGAACGCTGGTGCTGGTTAGCAGGGCCCCAGCACACTTTCATCACCAAAAGGCAGAAAGTCAGGGGCTAACCATGCCAGGGAGACATTTCCTTACACTTCCCTCAGAAGTGCCAACATGTTTTTGCTAAATAATGCAATGTTCAGAAGCAGGAGATTCAACATCCCCATTATGTTTCTCTTTGTCATAGAAAAACATCCCAGAAATTACAGTCAAAATTGTCATGAAGCAAATTCCCATAATTTCCATCATTCAACTTGTTTTTGATAATATCAGCTTGTTCACATGTAACTTTCACTAAAGCATTTTTGTTCCTCCAACCTTTGTCCTGCAACAGGACAGCTCTCCTAGAAACGTTCTCAACCTTGACTGGTTCAGAAAATGTCGATTCACCTTTGTTAATCCTCATTGGTTTTTTAACCAACACCCATTCCCCACGTTTCACTTCTAAATCCTTCACATTTTTCACTCCGTCAAAATATTTCTTAGAATATTCTTGTTTGCCTCTCACACGCATACGAACTTGACGCAGATCAACACATTCCTCACCACATCCAGTTGTATTATCCAACCAGGAGGGCCTTAAGGCTGTAAACGGTTTCCTACCCCTCAGTAGGATAAAAGGTGCTATCCCAATCATACTATGAGGTGTGGTATTATAAGACCAAACTTTTTGCCGTAAATACTCAGCGACAATAAGATTATTCAAATGGCCGTTTGTAATCCTTCCTTCATCATGCGATTCGCTCTTTCGACCAGTCCATTCGAAGGAGGACTGTAAAGAGGAGCCTTAAAATGTTTCACAGAATGACTTAGAAGAAAATCCGTCACTTCACTGGACATAAAATGTGTCCCATTATCCATCACCACTTCCTTAGCAGGACCTTCAACTTGAAACAAATATTTAAAAAACGTAGTGACCATGCTGGAGTCAGCAGTCTTGACAAACGCAAAATACAGCCACTTGGAAATATAATCAGTAGCCACTATCATGTATTTGTTCTCATTCTTTACCATGTTAAATGGTCCAGCAAAATCTGACCCAATCTTTTCCCAAGCATTATTAGGCCACTCTGTAAAACGCAACAGATTAGGGTTCAATTTCCAGTGTTTATTTGAACATAAACATTCAGCACATATATCCTCATAACACTTAACTTGAGAGTCTAATCCAGGCCACCAGTAATGCTATTTAATATTCTTGAGGGTAGCTGTCCTTGATGTCCCATTGAAACGATGCCATCCCTTAAAGCTAAAGGTGGCATAAACATACTCTGTCTCATCACAATACCATTAACCACTGACAGTTCTTGAGCAAATGATTTCAACTCTTGCCCAAGCTCCTATCGGAAGGCCAACGTGAAACAAGATACTCTTTAACCTTGGATAAATATCATTGTTGCAATTCTCATCCCACACTTCCTCTGAAATCTTGAAAGCATCAGTGGCATTGGATACTGTGATCACATGCTCTTTCTCAGCAAAAAGTTCAGTGTAAACTTCAACAACTGGCAACTGAGACAGACCACTCTTATATTCTTACCACCTGGAATGTACTTCATGTCAAAGTTAAATTCAAGCAATTTAGAAATTGACCTAACCAACCTGAAGGATGCTTTGTTAGAGCTACTGTCCCCCAACATGTATATCAAAGGCTTGTGATCTGTATACAAATCAAAATTTGTTCCCCAAATGTACATCTTGAACTTCTCTGCTGCCCAAGAACAAGCAAGCGCTTCCTTTTCAATTGTGCTATACGTTTGTTCAGCTAAACTCAACATTTTAGACGCAAAAGCAATAGTATTCTCAAAACCATCTACAAATTGACTCAACTCAGCACCTGAACCAACAGAGCTGACGTCCACAGTAATGACACGCCTAACCCCATGAGTGAAAGGTTTAATAACAGGTGCATCCACCATCAGCTCTTTCAATGGACTAAAAGCCATATGTGCTTCCTCAGTCTAAACAAATGTGACATGCTTCTTCAAAATCACTTGCAGAGGTTGTACCACCATAGCATAACCACACACAAACCTGGAGTAATATTCACTCAGACATAGAAAAGATCTGAGAGCATCCTTGTCTTTTGGAACAGGAGCTTCTATAATAGCTTTAACTAAAGATGACTTAGGTGCGATACCCTTATTGGAAATGTTATGTCCCAAATAGTCCACCTGTTTCTGTTAAAAACTTGCACCTTTCTTTGTTGACAGTTACACCATGTTTCTCCAACTTGCTAAATACTAGATGTAGCTCCTCAAAATGTTTTTTCTTACTTTCATTATGAATGAGAATACCATCCTGAAAAACTTGAACATATTGTTCCTCCCCGAACAATGCATCCATAAATCTTTGAAAAACGCTAGCTGCGGAAGACAAACCAAAAGGTATATGCAAGTACATATACGTTCCAAAGGATGTTACAAATTAAGTCAGTGGTTGAGAATCTTTGGATTTGATGATACCCTGACCTTAGGTCATTAGAACAAAAATGCTTGCTTTTACCCAAATTTGCCAACAAATCATTAAATCTTGGCAAAGGATGGGCATCCACCAGAATATTTCGGTTAAGTGCACGCAAGTCAGCACATAGACTGACATCACCAGCACCCGTGGGTTCGTATCCCATCCTCGTTGCCACAATATTGTAGTGGGAAACATGAAAAGAGAAGCCAGGAACAGTGACTACGGTCCACAAAGAAGATTTATTTCCCATCAACGACCCACAACAGAGTATACGGAGCGAGAGGTTACAACTGTCTCAGCCATGCGTTAACATTCAAGAACCCCTTCACAAATCTCCATAACAACCCAAGTAACTCCCATACAATTCCAATACCATCAGTTTGGATGATTTCTGAAATGCAGGCCAGGAGCAATCTTGCCTACACTATCTGTGTCTTCAGTCTTGCATACATTGATTCATTTGTTTGGGGGGGGGGGGGGACTACAAAGATGTAGTATCTGATAGAGACGTCTAGCCGCAGATTCCTTACCTTAGAATTCCCTGGCGTCAGCTTCGAATCCGGAATTTTTCTGCTGAGCAGTACCCTGCGTGCGCTGTCGGGTGGCATTGTTCGGATCCGCGTGCGTCGTCCGGCTCCGGGTGGTGTCAGCGTCGTTGGAGCCATCTGTGACGTTACAGCCTTCTATGTAGGCACCGCCCCAGTCACACGTACGTCAGTTCTTTTCCTCCCGCACTGGTTAAGTGCAGATCCGGAAAGAGCTACCCTTTTTTCAAAATTTTTGTTGAAGATGTTTTCAAATTGTCTGAGCGATGTCTTCAAGAAAGACTGGATTTAAACCGTGTGGTGCATGTCATCGCACCATGTCGGTTACGGATCCACACCAGGTGTGTCTCTGTTGTCTTGAAAGGGACCATGATTCGAAGTCGTGTTCCGACTGTCGGGCCATGGCTCAGAAGGCCTTGAGAGAGAGATCTCTCAAGCTTCTAGTGGCCTGGCAGCCGTCTTCGGTTAGCACAACTCTGAGGAGATCACAGTCCCGCTCTAGGAGGAGGTCGCGGCACCGCTCCATGAGCCCCAAGTCATCTTCCTCGCATATAAGGTGTTCGGGGCATTCAGGTAAGAGGCACAAGAAGAAAAAGAAGTCCAAGCGGAGTTCGACTTCGCCACACCCGTCGGCTTATGAGGCATCCAGGGAATGTCAACGTTCCGAGCGCGGATCCGCGGAGCCATCTCCAGGGCCGACTCTGGGTCTTCGCCTTTTTCCGGGGACCGGAGCGACCCCTGCTCAAATCAAAGAATTTTACAAGGCTATGCACCTTGTTTTTCAGTGGGCTGCACACTCGAGAGGGTCTTCAGGCCCCACGGGGTCAGCAGGGGCACCATCGGGTTCGACATCAGCGGCTTCGGCCCCAGTGCTGTTGGGGACCCCGGGTCTGATAGCGGATCCGGACCGGCTTTTCACAGTCGACCTCCTCCGGCGCCGGTCCCGACGTCGACGGTCCCTCCACCACCTGCGCCCACTGGTAGTGGAAGCCCCATCCTCATACCGGATGAGCTGGAGCGACGTTGTACAATGCCGATTAGGCCCAGGTCAGTGCCTGAGGCTTATTCAGAACAGGCACAGGAGAGGAATAGGAGGGGTCTGAGGACCCTATAGAATGTGGATTGGAGCATGAACAGGACTGGTATGAGGATCTAGGGGAAGCCAGTGGACTGGATAGATGGCATGCTCTCTCCTCCCGTAACGGAGGAGAGTGCATCTTATGCCATGGTGGTGCGTAGGGCAACTGAGGTCTTGGACCTAGACTTGCCTACTGTGCCAGTCATGACTAATCTCCTGACAGAGGTGCTTCAGCAGGGAGTTGCTGCATCAGAGCTGACGTTACCCTTCAATGAAGACCTCACAGTAGTCCTTCTGGGAATGTGGTCCAAACCCAGCACAGGGGCTCCTGTGAATAGGGCAGTCAGCCACTGTCATAGACCTGCTCCAAACGACCCTAGTTTCCTCACCCAACACCCCATCCAGGAGAGCTTGGTGGTCCAGGCCTCCACTTCCTATGGTGCCTTCCCTTCTGCCCCTCTGGATAGGGAATCCAAGACCCTTGACCAACTTGAAAAGAAGTTGTTTTCTTCCTCCAGCCTGGCATTATGGTCGTTAAACACCTCTTGCCTATTGGGCCGTTTTTCCCATACTTTATGGGATACGGTGGCACAGGTGCTGCACCAGGTCCGGGAGGGCGTACGGGACACACTCACCCAGGCTGTCAAGGATGGGGAGAGATGCAGCCAGGTTTACCATCAGGTGTGGCTTGTAGACGACCGACTCGCTGGGCAGGGCGGTTTCTTCTACAGTGGCCCTCCGTCGCCACACCTGGCTACACTCTCCTGGCTTTTCAGGTGATGTCCAGTCAAGTTTGATGGACATGCCTTTTGATGGCTCTCACCATTTTGGTGAGAAGGCAGACTCTGGGGGTCATTTTGACCTCGGCGGTCTTTTTTAAAGACCACCGAGGGACCGCCGTGCGGAAGACCGCCAGTGCAGGCGGTTTGCCGCTCGGCCTATTATGACCGTTGGCAGCTCTCCGTCCCTTTACGGCCGGAGAGCCGGCAACAGCCATACTGGCTGGCGGGAGGGGAAGTGGAGGTTGCTCCACCGCCACCCCAACAGAACACCGCCCAGCGAATCACGTCCTGTGATTCACCGTGGCAGTGTTCTGTTGGCGGTGTGGTGTCGGCAGAGCTGCCCCCATGGCTCCCGTCCCCTCCCGGAGGATCGTCGGACCAGGTAAGTCGATCGTCCGTGAGGGGAGGGGGTGGGGGGGTGTTGTGTGTTGTGTGGGTGCATGGGGGTGTGCGTGTGTGCATGTAGAGGGGGTGTGTGAGTGCGTGTATGCTTGCGGGGGTGTTGTGTGGAGGGGAATAAGTGCGTGTATGTCTGTGGGTATGTCTGTATGGTTGCGTGCGTGTATGTTTGAATGTGGGTCTGCGTGTCTGACTGTGTGTGTGGATGGTTGCATGTATGTCGGTGTGCGTGTAAGTATGTAGGTGGTGCCTGCGTGCGTGTAGTGTGGGTATGGGTGAAGTGATGTTGGGGGTCGGGTGGGGAGGGGGGCCCTGCCACCTTTGGGGGTTGGCAGGGGTGGTGGGGGGGTAGGGGAGGGAGTCAGGGTGGGGGAGACCCCTATCAGTGCCAGGGAAGGGATTCCCTGGCACTGATAGTGCTTACCGCCATGGATTTCATGGCGGTTCAAAGTGCTGGAAATCCACGGCGGTAAGCCGGGTCAAAATACCGTCGGCGTTATAGTGACGGCCGCCGGGCTGGAGACCCAGGTCTCCAGCCCAGCGGTCGTCTCCGCCCTGGCGGGCGGAAGGGAAAACTGGCGGATGACCATGGCGGTAACCGCCATGGTCTAATCCTATGAAGGGAGACCGCCAGCCTGTTGGCGGTCTTACCGCCGCTTCTCCGCCTCCGCCAGGGTCGTAATGACCCCCTCTGTTCTTGAGAGGTTCAAGGATTCTCGAGCTACGGCAAGATCCTTGGGCCTTTCAGTGCTGGATCATCACCAGTCTGTATATCGTCCCTTTCGAGGCTTCGAAAGGGGCCCAGTACCACGCCAGCCACAGGTTAGCCACCATCTTCTGGCTTCACAGCATCCCATGTGAGGACGAGGTCCTGGTACCGCCAGACCCAGAGGGTCTGGCCAGAGGTCGGCCACCACCCAGCCCCCCCCTCTTCCGCAGCGCCCAAGTGCTCCTAGTATGGTTCTGCAAGACCATGTCTGTCCAGTTGGAGGGCGGATTCAATTTCATCTCCCTCTCTGGCGGTCCATAACATCGGGCCAATGGTTCTCGCAGATCATACAGAAGGGCTATTCCCTCCCCTTCCAGTCTTTTCCTCCCTCTATCCGTCCAGTAAAAGAACGGCTGATGGAGAATAATTTGATCTTACTCCGCGAGGAAGTTACGGCTCTCTTGGCCAAGGGAGGGATAGAAAGTCTCAGGAAGGAGAAATTTAAGATGCTCCCTCTTGTTCAGATCTTTTCTGCCATAGACCAAGGAGACTGGATGGTAGCGTGAGACTTGCAGGATGCGTATTTTCACATTCCCATTCTCCCCGCCCACAGATGTTACTTGCGGTTCAAGATGGGCCACGAGCACTTTCAGTTTACCATGCTCCCCTTCGGTCTCACCAGTGCCCCTCGGGTGTTCACAGAAGGTGATGGCGGTGATGGCAGCTCATCTGCGCGGGCTAGGTATTTCAATCTTCCCCTACCTCGACGACTGGCTGTTGAAGGCCCCAACGCCCCTGGCTCTCGTCACCAACCTTTAGACTACTGCGGACCTCCTGAATTCGTTGGAGTTCACTATAAACGTGCCCAAGTCATACCTGACTCCCTCTCAGAAGCTCCCTTTCATTGGAGCTGTTCTGGACACAGTACAGTTTCGGGCCTATCTTCCTGAACAGCGAGTCCAGGATATTCAGGTTATGATACCGATGTTTCGGCCTCTATCCTGGATTTCGGTGAGAGCCACTCTGAGGCTGTTGGGACTCATGGCTTCCTGCATCCTATTAGTCAAACATGCAAGATGGCATATGAGGGCTCTACAGTGAGACTTGAAGTTCCAATGGGCACATCATCAGGGAAATCTTACCGACATGGTTCAGATCTCGTAGGGAACTGCAAAGGATCTGCAGTGGTGGCTAGTGAACTGCGATTGGGTCAAAGGCAGACTCCTCTGCTTTCCCCAGCCAGATCTTACAGTAGTGACAGATGCGTCACTTCTGGGATGGGGCGGCCATCTGAGAGAGGTGGAGATCAGGGGCCTCTGGTCTCTGGCGGAATCCGGGCTCCATATCCTTATTGGAGCTCCGGGCGATCCGGCTAGCATTAAAGGCATTTCTTCCAGTTGTGAAAGGGAAGATACTGCAGGTGTTCATGGACAACAATACTGCGATGTGGCACTGCAACAAGCAGGGCGGTGTGATGTCATGGACCCTTTGTCAAGAGGCTGTACGTCTCTGGACATGGCTGGAACACCAGGGCATAATCCTAGTGGTTCAACATCTGGTAGATTCTTTAAACGCCAGAGCAGACAAACTCATCCGGAGATGCTTAGCGGTTCACGAATGGGGTCTCCATTCGGAGGTGGCGCAGGGACTCTTTCAGTAGTGGGGAGAGCGTTGGTTAGATCTGTTCGCCTCCAAAGAGAACGCACAATGTCAGCAGTATTGCGCGTTGGAGTTTCCAAGGCGGCTATCGGTAGGCGACGCTTTTCATTGCGAAGTTCAGGCCTCCTGTACTCCTTTCTGCCCATACCACTTCTGCCCAGAGTTCTCAAGAAAATCAAGAACGGGCCCAAGTAATCCTAGTGGCTCCATATTGGGCACGAAGAGTTTGATATCCAGAGTTTCTCAAAATGAGCATCAGTCCTCCAATCAGGTTGCCTCTTTGGGAGGATCTTCTGTCGCAGCCGCAGGGGAAGGTTCTCCCCCCAAACCTGTCAGCTCTGCGGCTCCATGCGTGGAGATTGAGCGGCAGCAGTTGATGGTTTATGACCTCCCTCCCTAAGCCTGTAATGTAATTCTGGTAACCAGGCGTCCCTCTACCAAGTTGGTTTACGCCTGCCGTTGGAAACGTTTTGTATTATATTGTACAGAGAGGTCTATTGATCCTCTTTCTTGTTCTCTTTCTAATATCCTTGTTTTCATTCTGACACTCGCCCAACAGGGTTCCCCCTTAGGGCCTCTAAAGGGCTATCTTTCTGCCTTATCGGCTTTTCTGCGCTTGCCTGATCAACAGTCTTTGTTTAAGTCTCCTATTGTACAGAGGTTCTTAAAAGGGCTAGTACATATGTTTCCACTTACGCCTTTTGTTATGCCCCAGTGGGACCTTAATCTAGTGCTTACCTTTCTTATGTGTGCTCCTTTTGAGCCTTTACATAATTGTCCTCTCCGGCTGCTCACAATCAAAACAGCCTTCTTAGTGGCGATCACATCTGCCAGGAGAGTAAGTGAGATGCAGGCTTTATCATCAAAACCGCCGTATCTCACAGTATTTCCTGATAAGGTAGTCCTCAGAAGTCGTGCCTCTCTCCTCCCCGAGGTGGTGACCCCCTTCCAACTGGGTCACAACATCACCCCGCCCACCTTCTTTGCTCCAGAACATCCCTCTAAAGAAGTGGAGCATCTCCACTATCTGGACCCAAAAAGAGTGATGTCGTTCTCCCTTGACCGCACAAAACAGTTCAGGGTGGACTACCAACTCTTTGTGGGGTACATTGGAGCAAAGAAGGGTCGGGCAGTCCAGAAACTAACCATTCCGCGCTGGGTCGTTCTCAGTATTAAAATCTGCTATGCATTGGATAAGAAGCAGCCTCATGAGGGCTTGAGAGCTTACTCTCCAAGGGGGAAAGCTGCTACCACGGCGTTAGCTCGAGGCGTGCTGGTACTAGATATCTGCCAGGTGTCAAAGTGGGCTTCCTTGCACATGTTCGCAAGACACTACTACCTGGAAAGCCGGGTGAGAAGAGAGGGGCATTATGCTCGCTCGGTCCTACAGGACTTCCTTGTGTGAAGTATATCTTCGCAGCCCACCGCCGGGAGGTTATAGCTTGGGTATCTATTCTCATCAGAAAAAAAAAAAAAAAAGTTGGTTCTTTCATGACTGCGCTTCTGCCGTGGGAAGTTTTGGAAAAGAACTGACTTACGTGTGTCGGGGTGGTGCCTATATAGAAGGCTGTGACGTCACAGACTGCTCCGATGACGCTGATGACTCCACACTGGGCCGGATGACGCACGCAGATCCAAACGACGCCACCCGACGCCGCATGCAGGGTACTGCTCAGCAGAGAAATTCCTGATTCGAAGCTGACGCCAGGGAATTCAAAGTAGGGAATCTACAGCTACATAGAGTCTCTATTAGATAATTTGTTACCGAAGGTAAGTAACTTGTTCTTCTGGTCTGTAAGATGATGTGGATGTGAAATTGTTTTCTAGCTCAACCTCTGTCGTAGTTGGACTTTTGGTCTAGGCAAGACTGCTGGTTTAGGGATGAAAACACTTTTGTTTGTAGGTGACTAGGCCAGTCCTACAACAAATTGCAACTGTCTGCTCAATTGTCCTTGCTCACAAGCAGTACCTCACCAAAAACCCAAACTGTAAATGGTGGTTTGTGGCAGCCTTTACGCATGGACTCAAGAGTGCGACATCTCAGAGGAGTTGTGGTTAAAAGGAGAATACCCTTTTCTCACATGAACAACAAGTCTGTCACCTACAGGCAATGAAGGAGATGCAGTAAAGTTTCCAATAGGTTTTATTAACAAGACTCCAATCTACTGAAAAATGCATGGCCTGCAATGATTAGGATAATGAACAATGCACGAAACAGAATTGTAAGAACAAGAGTTGTGAATATGAATAACATAAAATTTGAAAATAGGCCCTAATACTCTAGCGTGATGAACCTAATCTCTAACCTAAAGAGAGCTAGGGGTGTTAATGCTAATCTGCCAATACCATTTACATGAGAAGAGCCCCCAACCCTCGTTACCTTGGAATGAGGTCCCTAGATCAGACTCCATGGGGACAAGAAGGTAGGGTCTGCATCAAAGGTGATGTGTAGCACAGATAGTGTTGATGGCAACTTGTAGGAATCCCTCTGATAACCTTGTCTGCGTGAGATGTATTTATAGAGGTCTTGTAAGACCCCTGATGCAGGTATGTTCCCAAACAATAGATAAGAAGACATGCTTGGGCCGGCAGTTATATAAACAATTATTTCCAGAGTAGATTATGTTCCTGTCACTCGTAAGTGGGAAAGGGATATCATGTGAATACCTACGTATGTCACTTGTCTTTGACACTGATAGTGACGCCTTCACAGAGTGGCACTGATAACGTGAAATCAAAACATGTTCCTAAATATAAACAGCCATTTCGGAAGAAATAATTAAATAAATGCGCTAAAACAGAGCAGGCTAACTAGGTTAAAAAGTCATTAGGTGATGGGGGCACAGGCTTGCAAGCCAGAAGACGAAGCTATCTCCTTGTTCCTAATTAAACTAGATGGGATCCACTACACCCTCCTCATTGCCGGAACAAGTATGACGCCATAATGATGAAGGTGCATGAACCGAAGCTAAAATGCTCTGGACTAAAATAAGCTAAAAAATATATAAATCTAATTAAAAACCTGTTAAAGTAGCTAAAACATACAAAGAGACAAAATGTTGACCATGACAAGCACAGCAGGCCAAAGTTAAAGGCATTGTTGGCAAAACTTTGAAACTTTAGAATAAGCCAATGGTAAAATTCATTTAACAGTAGTCATGATCTTGAAGAATGTCTTCGAAGTTATCAAAGGAAGGGCATCCAAGAATTAAACCACATCATCAGATGTCAGATCGATGACAGGATTGGCAGACGGATCCACAGAGCAGTGGTGCGTAGCAGCCTCAGGCGCATGATCACCCATGAGGGCAGCACCATCCAAAGTGACTAAAGGAGCCAGATAGTCCACCAAGGGTGGCTCGTAAGTGGCCTTGCAAATCAACCTCAGTCTCATGGGCACGGCCGTGAATGAACCCTCATTGGGAACATTAGCAGTTCCTAGTCCACAGAAGGCACTGGCGGAAAAGCAAGGCACACCAAAGATGTTTGAAGAGGAACCAGGTGCAATGAAAGACTGGTTGGACACACAATAGGACTGGTCGGAATGACAGTGACCAATCATGCTCCAATTCTTCCAGCAACGGAGCACCAAAAAACTGCACCATATGATCACAGCACAGCTGGGCCGGTGGTAGTAGCTCCATTACTCTGCTTAGCTGGGACGCACAACTGCTGCATATCAGGAACAGCATCAGCAGTATTCCTCCAATCAATGTCAAAGTCACAGGAAAGCCACCAAACACACTTGAAAAGAGTGAGTGTATGGCTGATGGAATGACTCCAAAGACAATCTGGACGATAGACACAAATCCAGACCGGACAGCCTTAAAGAAGAACACGATCCCTGTAGTGCTTGAAGCGTTGAATATTCTGGATACCAGCTCTCTTAAGTGCTTGGGAAAGTTGGTAATTAATAGGGATTGTATCTCGGCTGATGATCTTGCCGATGTCAACGCAACTTGTTCCTGGGACAGTAGCGCCTTTAGTCTGCTCAACTTGCCATAGTTTACATTAGTACTATCGATGTGAGGCCACATTTCTGCTACTCTTATCTCTTGTGTGGGGGGAATAAAACATATCCTCAACAAGTTTCATTACAATCTTAGAGACTGAAATTGCGTAGGCAATTTCTGATCTCATACCGCAACAGCTCTGTGTGTTCAGGACCACATAACTTCCTTTCGAAAGTATATGAAATACTGGACGAATTCAAGGGACGGGAGTAACCTTCAGAAAACAGGCCAAGTTTTCACCCCCGCATTGCAAAGGGACACCTGTTTGCAAATCATTGAATGACTAACAGTAGTCTCATATTGGCTTCCGCTGAGAAAGACCTCTGTTTCGCCGTTCAAACATTTATATTTAAAGGGCAACTCCCACTCTTCTTTAATATAGCTATCGTCCTGCTGCTTTTATCTGCCCACGATAAGATGTTTCAGGTATTTCGAAAACCGAAAAGTAGAAACGGGCAGATTTATAATGGCATGTACGAGGCAATTCTGTTGTTGGACTTTCTGAAACCGTGAAAGGCAACTTTTCTAACTTTTCTATATGAAAGATGGTGAAACTCTCTTCCCTTTTAGTCATTTTCTGTTGTTCCCTGGATAAATTGAAAGCAACAAATAGGTCACTACTGTTAATATATTTCAATGGAACGTGCCCATTCTTAACAATCTGTAGTGTCCAACTTAACTGCATGATGGAACACAGTTGGCTTTGTCCATGGTGTAAAAAGGACATGTAATTCTGAATGATGTCTATTGCAGATGGCAGCATATTATTAAAGGAGTATATTCTGTTGGATAGAGTGTTGATGCCATTATTGACAAGAGCTAAAGCCTTTTCCAAGTTTTCCTAATCTATCTGCCTTAAATGCGCAGCTGCTTCCATTTGAGAAAGCTTCCAGAGGGGGGGACACAAGTAGGCACACAAAACACACCCTCTGCGGCACAGGGGAGGCCGTGTGCAGTGTGGAAAGCAGGCGTCGGGTTTCAGATAGAAAACAATGGAGGGACCCAGGGGTCACTCTAGCGGTGCAGGCAGGCACGGGGGCTTCTCGGGACAGCCATCACCTGGGCTAGGCAGAGGGTCGCCTGGGGGTCACTCCAGCGTCGAAGTTCTTTTCCTTCAGGTCCTGGGGGCTGCGGGTGCAGTGTTGGTTCCTGCGTTGGGTCCCTTGTTACAGGCAGTCGTGGTCAGGGGGAGCCTCTGGATTCTCTCTGCAGGCGTGGGGGGGGGAGGGGCTCAGGGGGGTCGTCTCTGGTTACTCACAGGCTCACAGTAGCCGGGGAGTCCTCCTTGAGGTGTTGGTTTTCTGCAGGTTGAGCCTGGGGCATCGGGTGCAGAGTGTAGAGTCTCACGCTTCCGACGGGAAACGTGAAGTCTTTAGAAGTTGATTCTTTGTTGCAAAGAAGTAGCTGGTTTTGAACAGGGCTGCTGTTCACAGGAGTTTCTTGGTCCTGTAGTCCAGGGCAGTCCTCTGAGGCTTCAGAGGTCGCTGGTCCCTGTCGGATTCGTCGCTGGAGCAGGTTTTCGAAGTTGGAGACAGGCCGGTAGGGCTGGGGCCAAAGCTGTTGTCGTCTTCCTCCTCCTCTGCAGGCTTGTAGGTAAGCAGTCCTTCTTCTTTCTTCAAGTGCAGGAATCTGATTTCCCGGGTTCTGGGGAGCCCCTAATTACTGAATTTAGGGGTGTGTTTAGGTCTTGGAGGGCAGTAGCCAATGGCTACTGTCCTGGAGGGTGGCTGCACCCTCTTTTTGCCTCCTTCCTGAGGGCAGGGGGGCACATCCCTAATCCTATTGGGGGAATCCTCCAATCTTGAGATGGAGGATTTCTAAAGGCAGGGGTCACCTCAGCTCAAGACACCTTAGGGCTGTCCTGACTGGTGGGTGACTCCTACTTGTTTTTCTCATTATCTCCTCCAGCCTTGCCGCCGAAAGTGGGGGCAGTGGCTGGAGGGGCGGGCATCTCCACTAGCTGAGATGCCCTGGGGTGCTGTAACAAAAGGCATGAGCCTTTGAGGCTCACCGCCAGGTGTTACAGTTCCTGCAGGGGGAAGTGAGAAGCACCTCCACCCAGTACAGGCTTTGTTCCTGGCCACAGAGTGACAAAGGCACTCTCCCCATGTGGGCAGCAACATGTCTGGTGTGTGGCAGGCTGGCAGAAACTGGTAAGCCTACACTAGAAGTCAGGTAGGTATGCAGGGGGCATCTCTAAGATGGGTGTATGTTACAATAAATTGCAAACTGGCATCAGTGTGCATTTATTGTGCTGAGAAGTTTGATACCAAACTTCCCAGTTTTCAGTGTAGGCATTATGGAACTGTGGAGTTCGTGTTTGACAAACTCCCAGACCATATACTCTTTATGGCTACCCAGCACTTACAATGTCTAAGGTTTTGCTTAGACACTGTAGGGGCATAGTGCTCATGCAGGGAAGTGCCATGTTGACTTAGTAATTTTCTCCCCACCAGCACACACAAGCTGTGAGGCAGTGTGCATGTGCTGAGTGAGGGGTCCCCAGGGTGGCATAAGACATGCTGCAGCCCTTGGAGACCTTCCCTGGCATCAGGGCCCTTGGTACCAGGGGTACCATTTACAAGGGACTTATCTGGGTGTCATGGCTGTGCCAATTGTGGGAACAAAGGTACAGTTTAGGGAAAGAACACTAGTGCTGGGGCCTGGTTAGCAGGGTCCCAGCACACTTTCAATCATAACTGGCATCAACAAAAGGCAAAAAGTCAGGGGGTAACCATGCCAAGGAGGCATTTCCTTAAATGCAGTTTGAATGTTTTGTGTGGGTGCCAAGCGTTGTTCTGCATTGGTTTTTAAATGTGATTGATAAGTTATGAGCACTGTGTTGCCTTCCTTAAAGGTAACATAAGTGAACTCAATGGCACCAGCAATTATTCTGATGACCAAATTAGTTTTGTTGTCACGAGTGTGTGTTTTGCTTCTAGTATGTCCTGTTGCAATCCTCTAAGGATGTGTGTGTGTGTTCTACTGTCCAGTGTCTGCTGAAAAGATCTGGACGTATTAAGTCATAAAGTGGCTTTTTGCATTGTGCGTAATCAGGAATGTATGTTCTGCCTTAACTAAACAAACCAAGTAAAGACTGTAGTTTCTTGATAGTATTCGGTGGCTGGAGTTGAGCACATTTTTGTAAAAAGTCCTAGGCCAGGCTCTTGCCTTCGTTTGATAGCTTGTATCCCAGGAACAATACACTGAGAAAGGCTATGGTAGTTTTCTTAAAAATTTATTTGTAAGCAAGGGCTGTGGATCCCTGAACGATCCGATCGACCTGGGGAGATGAATGTTGAGGTCGTCATCTATGAGATAGATGTCATCCACATAGGAGAACGGTTCCTGATCAGTATCATGCAATATTGATGTTACATGGGCTGAGAACAGCCCTGGGGCAAACGGCAGAAGCGTTTTTGTGAGCAAATGAGAATGCACTCAGGTCCCGACTTTTGTGTGCTAAATTTTGACAGAAACAAAACATTGGAGATATCCAAGGTTGTTTTATATTTTTTACCCACTATGATATTAATTAGTGATGTGCAGCGTGAATTTTGTATTGCCTATGTGCGAGTATGACTGTTTAAGTGTCTGTAATCTAAGACTTTTCTAAATGAATGGTTGGGTTTTGCAACAGGGAATAACGGATTATTTATTGCAGAGACACAGGGCTCAATTACACCCTGGTACTCGACCTGAGTGAGTGAGTGAGGATTCCCCCTCACTGGAGGTTTGGCTTTGTTTTTATTGGGATATTGAGGCTGAGGCTGAGGCTGAGGCTGGGGTGTAGACCTGATCAGTAGTACATGGTAGGGAGAATCCTTATCCCAACCTACATGGTTGCATTATATCGCCGGTGCCTGTGCTAAAGCCCACTTGACAGCGTAGTCTTGTTTTACCGCTTCTGGAACAAAATGATATTTTCTCCATGTGGGAGCTTACCGACATGCTTAGGCGGCCAGTCTCTTTCGGCTAATAGGATATCACAACTAAGTTCATTCCATAATATTACACAAATGGTACGCTCTATGTCTCCCTAAATTTGGATATTTAAAATATATACCTTGTCGGGTGGGAGAACGTGCCCTTCCACAGTCTCAACTGCATTGAAGTCGCTATTTACTGTCTCATCCAGATGATCTTTCAGACTCTGGCGACATATCATGACTTCTGCAGCGCTGTCCAATAGTGTCACCGCCCATGTCTTGTTCTTCAGCAGTGTTCTCAAGTTTG
The DNA here is from genome assembly GCF_031143425.1 of Pleurodeles waltl. Lineage (NCBI taxonomy): Eukaryota > Metazoa > Chordata > Amphibia > Caudata > Salamandridae > Pleurodeles > Pleurodeles waltl. The sequence goes on along the minus strand of NC_090444.1, from coordinate 857,798,840 downwards.
CTGGCATTTTTAATTGAAAGTGCTGTCACCTATTTCTTTTTAAATGGCGGCTTTTATTGTGAGGACTTGTCTTCTTTTTTGTCTGAAGACCACAGTGAGCCTTTCTTCTGTTTCACGTAGTCAGGACGTTGCTCTGACCGGCCCTCACTCTCGCTACGTCTATCCGGTGCGTCCTGAAAGGAACAAGAGGGACGTGAATCAGTATATCTGTCAGGACCTTTTATATTTTCTTTATTTCTGTGATTAGATCTCCTTTCGGAGGTCTCTGGGTGCGGAGAGTCTGCTCTTTGACCTCGTCCTTCTTTAATTTGCTTTTGTTTATCACAACATTTTTTAGAACTCTCCTATGCTTGTTTTGTGCCTCCCATAGGGGTGGTACTCTGTATTTCAGACTTTTTCAGCTTGGCTCCCAAACTATCACGTCCTATTCTGGTATAGGTAACGGAAATGATTTTCGGTAGCTGTTTCTCCTGTTCCAAGTGTGGAATCTCTCGGAGCCGCTGATGTATAGCCAACGCTACCAATGCCCCTTTAATGTTACTAAGTATTATTGAGGAGACTGCTTTGAAGTTGCGCATCAATTTCATCCCCAGGTCTAGGGCTGGTGCAGCCCTGTGTTAGTTCTGAATTTGTTTTAACACTTCTGATGGATACAACTACCTGTGGATTCCTCACCTGATGAATACTCCCATGGCGCCAGCATTCGACGGAAATCTTCTTACTAGTCTCTGCACGTCGACGAGGACGTCACTCTAGCCCACGCGACGCCGTCTGACGTCATACAGGCAATAAGAGGTCCTCGCCGACGTGCCGATGACAGTTCCCTTTTTTCCGTGCATTCGAAACGGTTATCTTCGAGGGAGCTACTGTTACCTTCGTGGTTACAGTGTATTGTCTGCTGCGTAGTCTTCTCTGCGGTAATAATGTCTCAGAGGAAGTCGGGTTTCAAGCCCTGTCGAGAGTGTGGGGGCAAGATGTCAGTTACAGATCCTCACTCCGACTGTCTATGGTGTTTGAGCTCCGACCACGACGTCTCGACTTGCGATTCATGTCAACACATGAATCCGAAGGCCCTCAAAGAGCGTGAGGCCAAGTTATTCATGGCAAAGTCAAAGAAGAAGGAGAAACATCATAAGAAGTCTTCTTCGCCAAGGTCTCACCGGCGTCATCGAGACTCCCGGCGCCGTAGAGACTCACAACGTCATTCCAGCAAGGAGTCTCGTTCGAGGTCACCTTCGGCTCGGCGTCGGAGGACTTGGGAGGTCAGCCCCACGGTCACGCCGCATCCATCGACGCCGTTGCCCTCTCCGGCGTCACCGACTTCGCCTGGTCAGGCGTCAGTGATTGAGGTGGTGCAGCCTCTTGTGTTTTCTCTGGCGTCGCAGACATCGAGGCCGGCGTCGGGGTCGCCCTCGATCCAGGCACCCCAGTATCCGGCTTTTCCCACTCCTGGAGCCGATAGTACCGCGTTTCTTAATGCGATGTATACCATCTTTCAGCAGATGGCTCCAGGAGCTGCTCCGGCTGGTCCTTCGGGGCCCTTGGCCTTTTCGTTGGGTGATCCTGCGCCTCTTCGGCCGGCACCCTTTATGCCCTTTCTCCCTTTTGGGAATGTGGGCTCGGCGCCGGTGGCCGCTCCGGTGGCTTCGGATGTTTCGGCCCCGGAGGTTGCCCTTCCGTCGAAGTCAGGATTTTGCCCTGTGACTCCGGTTGGTCCATCGGCTCCAAGACCTCGTCCTCCGGCTCCTACCTCGGCGCCGAAGCTGCCTGTGGCGCCGGATGCGGCGTCAGATGCTTCTGGAGATCGGCGCCGTTCTTCGACGTCGGCGGAGGTCATGTCGACTCCGCGTATCGAGGAGAGACTTCATTCGAGGAGGCGTGCTCTCCGTCTTTTAGAAGAGCAGGAGTACCAGCGAGTCTTAGAGGAGGGAGAGATTGAGGACTCTGGAGACGGACTACATGGTCTGGATACAGCCAGTGGGCTGGACACTTCCCCTGAGTGGGACCTTTCATCTCCAGGGGAATATACGGAGGAGGCTGCTTCCTTTCATGCTGTGGTGAGGAAGGCAGCAAGCTTTTTGGACCTGCCTTTGCCGGTGGCAGAGGCGAAGCAGAATTTGCTGACAGAGGTATTGCATCCGGCCTCTGCTGCAGCTGAGCCTCTCTTGCCATTTAATGAGGCTTTGCTGGATCCGGTGTTGGAGGTGTGGAAGAAGCCGGTGTCTTCTTCGGTCGTTCATAGGGCTGTGGCCAGGAGGTATCGAGCTGCACCATCTGACCCTGGCTTTCTCTCTAGACACCCTACGCCGGAGAGCTTGGTGGTGCAAGCCTCCTGTTCCTCAAAGTCAGCGCCTGGTTCCTTCCCGACGGTGCCTGGAGACAGAGACTCCAAGAAACTGGATGCGCAGTCCAAGAAAATATTTTCGTCATGCAGTTTGGCGTTGAAGGCCACCAACGCATCGTGCATTCTGGGGAGGTACATCCATGCTCTGATGGATGATATTTCGTCTTCATTTACGGAGCTTCCCCAGGGTCTCTTGGATGTGGTCTCGGACGCCCAGGCTGCCGCGACCCAGATTATCCAGTCTGGGCTGGACACGACCGACTCGGTGGCCAGGGCGATGGGCACGGCTGTGGTGGCAAGAAGACAGGCCTGGCTCCGAAACTCAGGGTTTTCGGCGGATGTGCAGTCGACCCTGCTGGACCTCCCGTTTGATGGGGACAGACTGTTTGGAGCCAAGGCAGATTCGGCCTTGGAACGATTTAAGGAGAGCAGAGCCACAGCCAAATCGTTAGGACTGCAAGCTCCTTCTTCCTCTGCCTCTTCTAGATTTTTCAGGAGGTTTCGGGGATTTGGGCGTGGCTCTTCTTCCTCTTCCTTTCGGGGGAGGTTCCAGCAACCCGCCTCTTCCCTCCCCTATAGGTCATTTAGAGGGAGGGGGAGGGGTGGGGCCCGTACCAGAGGAGCCTCTCAACAGCACTCTGCCTCTTCCTCGTCCTCTGGAGGGGTGCAGCAGGGGAAGCAGCCTTAGGCTTCCACCGTTTCCCACTCACTCCTCTCCTGTAGGGGGAAGATTACAGCATTTTCTCCACAAGTGGAAGTCTATCACCACGGACACTTGGGTTCTCGGCATTGTGGGGAAAGGCTACGCCCTTCCCTTTCGGGAGTTCCCGCCCCTCATCCCGCCCCGCCCATCTTATTGTTCAGAAGAACACCTCCTGTTGCTAGAACAGGAGGTTCAAGTCCTCCTTTCAAAGGGCGCAGTAGAGTTGGTCCCAGAGCAGGAAAAGGGTCGAGGTTGTTACTCAAGATACTTCCTGATTCCCAAAAAGGATGGTCAGTTGAGACCAATCCTGGATCTGAGGATCTTGAATTGGTTCCTCAAACAGGAAAAGTTCAAGATGCTGACCCTAGCACAGGTGCTTTTGGCGTTGAACAAGGAAGATTGGATGGTGTCTGTCGACTTGCAGGATGCTTACTTTCATATCCCGATACTCAAGTCGCACAGGAAGTATCTCCGGTTTGTGGTAGGGTCGCAGCACTATCAGTTTGCGGTCCTCCCGTTTGGTCTTACTTCAGCACCTCGAGTCTTCACAAAGGTGATGTCAGTGGTTGCGGCGGAGCTCAGAAGGAAGGGGATAGCAGTATTCCCTTACTTGGACGACTGGTTGATCAAAGCCAAGTCCCCGGAGCTTGTGTCGCATCATCTGCAGTCAACAACCCAGTTGTTGTTCGACCTGGGCTTTTCGGTGAACTTGCCCAAATCTCACCTGGAGCCCTCTCAGTGCCTCCTGTTCATAGGGGCAGTACTGGATACAACATTGAGTCGAGCCTTTCCTCCGCCTCAGCGGATTCAAGATATTCAGGAATTGGTTCCAATGTTTCGAAATGGAGCGGTAGTTCCAGTCCTCAAGGTCCTTCGTCTGCTCGGTCTGTTCGCCTCCTGCATTCTGTTGGTCACGCATGCTCGCTGGCACATGAGGGCTCTTCAGTGGTGCCTCCGAAGGCAGTGGTCTCAACACAAGGGAGATTTAGAAGGTACTGTCAAGATCTCCAGAGATGCTGCTGTGGAATTGAAGTGGTGGATTGCGGGCAACAATCTTTCACAGGGAAAGCCGTTCGCGCAGTCGCCACCAGTGGCCACGGTCATAACGGATGCTTCCACCCTAGGATGGGGAGCTCATCTGGGGGATCTGGAGATCAAAGGGCTTTGGTCTCCAGAGGAACAGGTGTTTCATATCAATCTGTTGGAGTTACGGGCTGTACGTCTGGCTCTCAAGGCCTTCCTCCCATCCCTTCGTGGTCAGTCGGTACAGGTCCTGACGGACAATACTACCACGATGTGGTACATAAACAAACAGGGAGGAGTAGGGTCGTACCTTCTCTGCAGAGAAGCTCTTCGGCTATGGTCCTGGGCAAAGGACCATCAGATTTGCTTGGTGGCAAATCATCTGGCCGGGGTCTTGAATGTACGTGCGGACAGTCTCAGTCGCCAATTCTCGGCAGACCACGAGTGGCGTCTCCATCCAGATCAAGTCTGTTTATTCTTCCAGATGTGGGGGTTTCCTCGGATAGATCTGTTTGCCACTCGGGAGAACGCGCATTGCCCGTTATTCTGCAGCCTCCAGTATCCGATGCAGGGAGCGTTGGGGGACGCGTTTCAGATAACCTGGTGCGACCAGTTGCTTTACGCGTTTCCCCCCATACCCTTGATTCCTCGAGTGTTGAGGAAATTTCGCCAAGACCGGGCCCAAGTCATCTTAATAGCTCCGGATTGGCCAAGGAGGGTATGGTACTCCGACCTTCTCCAACTCTCAATGTGCCCTCCGCTCCGTTTCCCTCTCAGGGCAGACCTCCTCTCGCAGTCGCAGGGGCAGGTTTTACACCCCAACCTCCAGAGTCTGCACCTACATGCTTGGAGATTGAACGGGGCAACCTGAGTTCCTTCTCTCTCCCGCCTGATGTAGTGGATGTTATCTTAGCGGCCAGGCGACACTCCACTAAATCTATCTACGCTAATAGGTGGTCTAAATTTGTTATGTGGTGTGGAGAGAGACAGATTGATCCCTTACATGCTCATCTGTCACATGTTTTGTCTTTTGCACTGTCTCTAGCGCAGAAAGGTTGTGCAGTGGCTACCATTAAGGGTTATTTGTCGGCCTTGTCAGCCTTCATTTGTCTTCCAGACCAACCATTGTTATTTAAATCCCCTATTGTTCTCAGATTCTTGAAAGGTCTTCTGAATCAATATCCTCCAAAACCATTTGTTATGCCTCAATGGGATTTGTCCTTGGTCCTGACTTTCCTTATGGGGTCCCCTTTTGAGCCTATGCATTCTTGCCCCTTAAGGTATTTGGTTATTAAAACAGTATTCCTGGTAGCTATAACATCTGCAAGGAGAGTGAGTGAGTTGCAGGCCTTATCGGTTAAACCCCCTTATATAACGTTTTATGGGGATAAGGTGGTGTTGAGGACCAAGGCTGCTTTCCTTCCGAAGGTTGTTTCACCCTTCCATTTGGCTCAGACAATCACTTTGTCCACGTTTTATCCTCCGCCTCATCCTTCAAAGGAGGAAGAAAGACTACATCGCCTGGACCCAAAAAGGGCGTTGAGCTTCTATATCGACAGAATGAAGGATATCAGGCTGGAGGATCAGCTGTTTGTCGGATACGTGGGCAAGAGGAGAGGAAAGGCAGTCCACAAGAGAACACTCTCCAGGTGGGTTGTTCTTTGCATTAAAATCTGTTACTCTTTGGCAAAGAAGGATCCGCCTGAGGGCATTAGGGCTCACCCCACCAGAGCTAAGTCGGCCTCTTCGGCCTTGGCCAGGGGTGTTCCTGTGGTCGACATCTGGAAGGCCGCAACTTGGTCGTCCCTTCACACTTTTGTGAAACATTACTGTTTGGACTCTGAGGTCAGAAGGGACGGTCATTTTGCACGGTCAGTGCTGCAGGATTTCTTGGTTTGACCATTTAGGCACCCACCGCCGGGCGTGGTACTGCTTTGGGACTCTATTCATCAGGTGAGGAATCCACAGGTAGTTGTATCCATCAGAAGAACGAGTTACTTACCTTCGGTAACGACTTTTCTGGTGGATACATTAGCTACCTGTGGATTCCTCACGGTCCCACCCGCCTCCCAGTTGCCTTTTTGGTCTCTCCAAGCAATCCTTGAGTGTGCTCCTTTTGGTCTTCAAAGTTGCAATACATTTTGCATATATGATATTTGTATATATGTGTATATTTATATATAAATCTATATATATATTGGGTATATACATGATTCGTATGTATAAATATATTTACTTGTTTAAAAAAAAAAAAAAAAAAGAAGGTTATATTAAATCTACAGCTATTTTATTGCAATGTTGTGTGATTTACAATATTAAGAGATGTTGCTTTGCTCTTTCATTACATTGGGTTATTATTATTCTCATGCACGTAAAAAATGTTGGTACTGTCATCGGCACGTCGGCGAGGACCTCTTATTGCCTGTATGACGTCAGACGGCGTCGCGTGGGCTAGAGTGACGTCCTCGTCGACGTGCAGAGACTAGTAAGAAGATTTCCGTCGAATGCTGGCGCCATGGGAGTATTCATCAGGTGAGGAATCCACAGGTAGCTAATGTATCCACCAGAAAAGTCGTTACCGAAGGTAAGTAACTCGTTCTTCTGGTAAATTGGCAAGTGTCAGGTACCATGCGTGGTAGTGTATATTGTAGCGAAGACTGTACTCCAAGGGGCGCAGTCATTCACTGAGGGAACCATTCTGAATGGCAAGCACATTGTGAGAATTCTATGTTTTTCCTGTGGTCCCGTATGGGGATACACAGCTTCAAGCTGATTTGGTTTTTGAGCTGTGCAGAGCAGGATTTTCTCTCGTTCCATGGCCACTTTGGCCATGATAGAATGTAATGTTTGTGGTTTAATTCCAGTAGTGGCCAGTTGATATCCAGTAGGTGCTGGTGGTGCTGGACGCGCTGGAGTTGCTTTCAAAGTTTGCATTATGAACTGAACAAGTTGTCTAAATAATGTTACTAGCTCATTGTACAGATTGCTCAGATCAGCTGCCTGCATATTTTGTACACCGGGGTGTGGTGTATATGTGGCAAACATTGGCCACGTTGGTCTGTCATTACATAAAGGACCTAATCTCACAGGTTGTAATACCTGTGTCGTAGGGCGCCATTAAACCAGTTCTGATGTTCTTGATAAGTAATCGGTATTTAAATATACTGGTTTTCTTGGTGCCGTTGTGATACGTTTGCAACTCTGTATGTGTGGAATGTGTATGCTCTAGGGTCTTCCTTAAGAAAGGTGACCCAGGAATAGAGTGATTGTTTGGTAAGCTTCATGTGCTTCTACAATGAATGTGACATCCCCACTCTTGCCTGTTAAGCCATGCCCTACTAGATGTAGTGTTAATGTATGTCTGACATTCTTGTGAATGTCTATGGCGTTAGCCAAATTATGAAATGGGTAAAGAGATGGAACTCCAAGTCCTTTTAAAAGTAGAGTTTGAGCTCAAACTACCTACAGCCTAGTTAGGTGCTCCCTGTTCAGCTGAAGAGGATTTTCCCCAAAACCACAGACGTCTCCATATAATGGTACCTAGGGCACCTGTTGTGTGTGAGACAGAAATACTCAGGGTATCCGTAAGTTAGTCCCAAAACACCATCCTTGGTGGCACCATGTTGTAGTTGGATTCTTGCTCTAGGCAAGAAGCTGGTTTAGGGATGACAGCACTTTTGTTTGTAGGCGACTAGGCCAGTCTTACAACAGGTCGCAACTGGCAGCCCAACCCTCCCGGCTCACAAGCAGTACCTCACCAAAAACCCAAACAGTAAACGGTGAACTGTTTCAGCCTTTACACATGGACTCATAAGTGCGACATCTCAGGGGAGTCGTGGTTAAACAGAAATTACCCTTTTCTCAGATGAGCAACAAGTCTCAGTCACACACAGGCAATAAAGTTGATGCAGTAAAGTTTTCAATATGTTTTATTAACAAGACTGCAATCTACTGAAAAATGCATGGGCTGCAATGATTAGGATAATGAACAAGGCAAGAAACAGAATTGTAAGAATGAGAGTCTTGAATATGAAGACCCCTCACCATCTTGCAATAACATGAGATGTGAAATAGACCTTAATACCCTAGCATGATGAACCTAATCTCTAACCTAAAGAGAGCTAGGGGTATTAACCCTAATCTGCCAGTACCATTTCTATGAGAAGAGCCTCCAACCCTCATTACTTTGGAATGAGATCTTTAGATCAGACTCCCTGGGGACACGAAGGCTAGATCTTCATCAAGGTGACATGTAGCATAGATAGCGTTAATAGCATCTGGTAGGAATCCCTCTGATAACCTTGCCTGCGTGAGATGTATTTATATAGATCTTGTAGGACCCTTGACGCAGGAATGTTTCCAAAAAATAGATAGGAAGTCATGCTTGGGGTCTCAATTATATAAACAATTCTTTCCAAAGTACATTATGTTCCTGTATCATGTAAGTTGGAAAGGGATATGATGTGAATACCTACGTATATTGCGTATATTGACACTGATAGTGTCGCCTTAACAGAGTGACACTGATAACGTGAAATCAAAACATCTTCCTAGCTATAAACATATCAGCCATTTTGGAAGAAATAATTAATTGTGCTAAAACAGAGCAGGCTAAGTAGGTTAAAAGTAACCAGGTGACAGGGGCACAGGCCTGCAAGCCAGAAGGCAAAGCGATCGTCTTGTTCCCAATGAAACTAGATAGGATCCACTACACTGCTTCTGTACATAGGTACCTGACTGGTAGTGACATTCCTATACTAAGAATCTAAATGGTTCTCTCTATAGGAGGTTCACAGTTGAGACATAATAGGGGCAAGGCTTTAATACAATTCCTTCTAGATCTTACACAATCTGTACTGGGTACTGTACAGACTTCCCAGATCAGACCTTGGACAGGATATCCTGGAGATGTAATCACACTGGAAGTGATCTAAAACATGTCTTGTGTTCTTGCTCCGTTCTGGTCAGATGCCTAGTGCACATTTAACACCACCAGTCAGTTCAACTTCCCACATGCAATGAGTGGACTTTGTGAGTGCGGGGACACCATTTTTACGCGTGTACTGGACATAGGTCACTACCTATGTCCAGCTACATAATGGTAAGTCCAACCCTGGGCATATTTGGCATCAAACATGTCGGAATCACACCCCAATACTGTTGCAAGTATTGGAAGTATGATTCCATGCACTCTGGGGGCTCCTTAGAGGACATCCAGCATTGCTACCACCAGTCTTACAGGGTTTTCCGGGCAGCCCAGCTGCTGCCACCCCTCAGACAGGTTACTGCCCTCCTACTGCTTGTTCTGATCAAGCCAGAGAAGGGAAGGCAGAACAAAGAATTTCCCTTGGGAGAGGGAGGTAACACCCTCTCCTTTCGGAAATAGGTGTCACTGGCTTGGGAGGGGTAGCCTCCCCAAGCCACTGATTTGATTTGAAGGGCACATTTCGTGCCCTCGTGCATAAACCAGTCCACACCGGTTCAGGGACCCCCAGTCCCTGCTCTGGCTCGAAACTGGACAATAGAAAGGGGATTGACCACTCCTCTGTCCATCACCACCCCAGGGGTGGTGCCCAGAGCTCCTCCAGAGGGTCCCTGAGTTCTGGCATCTTGTTTCCAAGGTTGGCAGGAAACTCTGGGAGCATCTGAGTGGCCACGCCAGGCAGGAGACGTCAGAGCCCCCTCCTGATAGTTGCTTACCTGGTTAGGTGACCAATTCCCTCTTTCAGGGCTATTTAGGGTCTCTCTTTTAGGTGGGGTCCTCATATTTGGCTTGCAAGATTCCAGAAGGATTCCTCTGCAACCTCCACTTCGACTTCTGGCCACTAAAACTGCGACTGGCCAGCCGGGAACTGACGATTCTGCAACAACGAAGAAGACTCTTCTGCAACTTTGTTTCCACGTCTCCTGCCAGCTTTGCAACATTTCCCCGGCTGTGCATCCTCAGAAGACAGCAACTCTTCAGCCTGTATAAGAACAAGAAAGAATCTCCCTTTGAGTGAAGGAGTCTCTCCCCTTCAACCATAGGCACCTACAGCACACGACGACTGGCTGCGTAGATCTCCCTTCATCTTGAGCTATGTGGATGCTGCATCATGAGTGGTTGTCCAGAGTAGTAGTCTTGGTCCTCTCTGCTAGCTGTCCAACAGTGGTGGTGGTAAGCCTTTGCCTTCCCATGCAGGACCCCCCTGCACCGCGTCTTTCGCAGCTGCCAACGCTTGTTTGCATCTTCTCAAAGGGATCTTCAGGCGCTTTGTAACTCCAGACCCCAGCACTCTTACCTACAAAGCACATCCTCCTGTGTGGTTCTCCGGCAGCGTGGGATCCTCTTTTGTAGTGCTGCATGGGCTTCTTCTGTGTCCCTGTCCTGTGGGACTCCTGCGGGTGCTGCCTCTGCTCCTGTGGACTCTCTGCAACGCTGATGGTTCCCTGTGAGTCTCCCTCCTGGGTTGAGTCTTCATGGGCTTTACTGGTCCATGGCAGCACCACTTTTCGACTAACCGCGAGTTTGCCTATGCCAAGGTTTCTTGGTGGAATTCCTGCATCGACACCCGTCTGAAATCTTCACTCCAGAGCGGGATATCATGTGCATCCATCAGGAACTCTTCACCAGCTCCAGGGCTGCAGTGCTGACCTGTTCTTCATCACTGTCAATCAACTCTGCAAGTACATCTGGGTAGGTAGTAGCTCCTACCCCTCCTGGACTCCACTGTGACTCTCGGACTTGGTCCCCTCTATCTACAAGTCTTTTTTTTTCAGGAATCCACTGTATGTTTTCTTACAGTCTTGCCTGGGTGTCTTCTTTTTCTTCTTTTCCTCCTTTTGGGTGTTTTGGGAAAATCCAGTGATTCACTCCTACCTTCCTGGCCCCAAGGGTACTGTGTTACTTACCTCTGTGATTTTCTAGTACTCCCAGCTCCCCTCTACACATGCCACTTACCTAGGCGGGATTCCTGTGTTATCATTCCATTTTTTTAGTATATGGATTGTGCTCCCCAGAGGGTGAATATTGGTTATTGCTATTTGCACAGATTTCTATCCTTTTCTATGCCTATTTGTGATTGCTAGTGTATTTAGTTAATATATTACTTACCTTCTATTGTAGGATTGCCCTTCTATTTTTTTGTGGTGATTGGTTCCAAAAATAAAGTACCTTTATTTTTGTACAACTGAGTGTTTTCTTTCATGTGTGTAAGTGCTGTGTGACTACAGAGGTGTTGCATGAGCTTTGCATGTCTCCAAGATAAGCCTTGGCTGCTCATCTACAGCTACCTCTATAAAGCCTGGCTTCTAGACACTGCCTACACTTCACTAAGAGGGGATACCTGGACCTGGTATAAGGTTAAGTACCTTGTGTACCCACCACACACCAGGTCAGCTTCCTGCAGGAGGTATGAAGCACCTCCACCCAGAGCAGGATTTGTTTCTGACTGCAGAGTCTGTTAGTGGCAGGCTGGCAAAGACTGGTCAGCCTTACACCAACCGTGTTGGGTGAAATACATGGAGCATCTCTAAGATACCCCTTTTGTGCATTTTTCAGTAAATCCAACACTGACATCAGTGTGTGTTTATTGAGCTGAGAAGTTTGATACCAAACTACCTACTCTTCACTGAAGCTATCATGGAGCTGTGGGGTTTGAAATAACAAACTCCCAGCTCATGTGCTCAATATGGCCACACTGCACTTACAATGTCAAGGAATGGATTTAAACACTGTAGGGGCACATTGCTCATGCAGCTACACCCTCAACTGTGGTATAGTTCACCCTGCTTTAGGACTGTAAGGCCTGCTGGAGGGGTGACTTACCTATGCCACAGGCAGTGGTTTGATGGCATGGCACAGTGAGAGGGATGCCAGGTCCACTTTACCTTTTTCTCCCCACCAACACATAATCTGCAATGGCAGTGTGCATGTGTCTGGGAAGGGGTCCCTAAGGATGGCACAATACATGCTTCATCCATTAGGGACCCACCCTGGTCACAGGGCCCTAGGTACCCTTTGTACCTTTCACAAGAGACATAGCTGTGTGCCAGGGGTGTGGCAATTGTACAAATAGTGGTACAGTTTGGGGAAAGAACACGGGTGCTGGGGCCTGGTTAGCAGGATCCCCGCACACACTCAGTGAAGTCATGCAAAAAGTGGCGGGGTAAGCATGCCAAAGGGGCACTTTGCTCCAAAGGGTAACCAAGCAAGCTTCCAGATGACGTTCCTCTGCAAAGAGGTACATTATCACTAGATCCCAATATAGTAAAGGCTTTTAGAGAGCACTAGAATGTCTGTGCACTCTGTGCTGCAAGCCTTTCCCACCATGGGTCGAAGGATGTAGATTAATTTCTTTTACTTTATTTTGGAAAAGCATGCTGGAAGTTCTCTACAACCATTAAAGGATAAGTGGGAAAAAGAAAGAGGTGACAGTTTAACGGCACAGTATGGGGGGGAAATTTTACTGTACTTGCTCAAGGTTTCCTGCAATGCTAGTTTTAAACTTGTCCAGTTTTACATGCATCATGACACCATGCTAACCTTATTAAATGTGTCCTGATACACTGTAACATATCCCACAATGCCACAGTGAGAATGCTGATTTTAAACATATGATACAGAAATGTTCTAGATTACATTTTTTTGGTTAGGGACAACCAATATTCTAGATCAAGCTACTTGTCGTGTTGATCTTTGTAGCTTTGAAGGGTGTGTTTTAGGCCTGATCCGGCGACCTAAGAAAGATAGAGTAACTGCAAAATTTATCGGCCTAGCACTGTTGCTGGCAAAGAGGAGAATTAACACCAGCTTAGAAGGCTCCCACTGCCACCCCTTGCACGCAGGCATTCAAAATGGAAGTGAGACCTGGCTAGGAGTTCTTCTCTCAGGAAAGTCAGACCTGATTCAGTGTTCCTTAGGTCCTTGAACACCCCATAAGAATGCTGTTCAATTCAGCATATGCAAGAAGGTGTCTTGTTGCCTCTTTTCCAGAATTCTGCTCATGAAGGGGAGTTTATATAGTGCGCAGAAGTTAACTATTTCCTTAGGGTTTGCTTTTGTTTTCTTCTTGACCTGAGAGATGATGGTATTTAAAAGATATTTTGGAACTAATCGCTCCATCAAGGAGTTTTTGAGTATGGATGTAAGGTCTGTTTGTGAAGGATATGCTGTATGCGTTAGTTTTGTTTACAAAAGATAATAGTTCTTCCTTTGTCATGGGAGTGATGATGGAAAAAACAGATTGCTGCGCTGCAGAAATGTGTAGTTGGAGCAAGTAAAACAGCAGAGAACAGAGTGAGCTGTTCGTCTTGATCAGAGTGAGGGGGTATATATATATTCAAATAAGGAGATTCAATGTCATAAATCTCTGTGCAAATCAAACCATTACAATGAAAAATGCCAAAATCTGTATAGAAATGTTGTGAAACTTGTCTGTTCCCTTACCTTGTGTGGATGCTGTCATGGTTCCTTTTGGTACTCTCATTTTTTTTTTTTACTGAATTCTTGCCTTTAGAGAAAGATATAACTTGCAGGAGCTTCTTGGATTAAAATTACCTGCACCTCAGTAGACATGGCAGAAGCCCCCACTTGTCGAGATTTTCACACCAATGACAAGCACTGCTCTTCATGCTGAATCTGTCCGAACTGGAAGTGCAGTAGATACTTTTTAGTCTTCCTTTTCTCTGGTTCTTTGTTGTGCCACTTGCATGCTGATGATTAGATCATAAAGATGGACCAGGAAACCTCCAAGAGGCTAAGGACTGTGAGGAAGTAATCAAGCATAGGCAGCCCTTTGCAAATCACCATCTAACAAACATTGACCTTGCACTTTGTTCCCACTTTAAATTGCTGTGTAGAAGGAAACCTCCCATTCCATCTTACAACATGTCTGAGCATAGCGTTGAGCAGATGGATGCTAGGTGTCCCTTGATGTTGTCACAGCATTGACATGCATGATTCTTCATGCTGCGTCTTTCAGGATCAGAACTGAAACGGTAGATTTTGGATCTTGTTTTTCACTGGCTCTATATTGTGCCACATGATGAGATCATGAATATGAAGGCAGGGTTTGACAGTTTGAAACTGTTTAGCTTGCTGGAATCAAAAAGAGTACGTCAGGCTTCACTACAAAATCACTGCATGGAATCCTGCTGCACATTGTTTAAGCACCTTCCTGGCAAAGGTCCAATTAAACATATCATCATCAGCGTCAGTCCAAGAGTATGATACTTGCTTATGAGTGTGGTTCATCTGTATTCTCCTTTTTTACAAATTCACTTGCTGTTACAGTATTCACAATGATAAGCCAGGAATCATTCACTAAAATAAAACATGCAACTTTTTGTTACATGTAAGTAGCTTGTTCTTATCCAGCACAGAATCTTTTGTAGAAGCACCAAGGAGCTGAGTGAAGAGTTCCACTGTAGTCAACTGGGACCATCAGCACAACTTGTCCAATTGCAGTATTGGCTGTTGCTTCATCAGTGAGTAATGTCTGCACAACATCCAGGACAACTGCCAATTGACCGGCTTCCAGATGTTGGATAGCACTTTGTTGATCATGAGCATTGACCTTGCTGTCCTCCCTCTTGTCAGTTGTGCTGTTACCCTTGCGGGCATTTGTCTCTCCTCCTCTTGATTGGTTAATTAGATACATTCCAGTAGCCATATATGGCTGTGGTGGCCTTAGCTACTACGTGCCTCAGCTGGACAAGTGAAAAGCAACTAAATTGCCACATATTTTGGAACACTTTAATCTTTTCTATGTAGTTGTTAAGCATATCTTAACACCCAGTATGTGTGTAGCAATCACTCTGCTGTAGATTTGTATAACTTAAGCATGAGTATTGTCACAGTTTGTTTGCAGTAGAACTTGGACATCATATTTGTAGAGCTCAAGTGAGTCACAAGATCGACCTTGTTGAAATATTGCGTGATGTATGACTCCCAAGCTGACCATGTCTGAATCTTTGACTGTCATGGCAGACATGAAATCTACAATGAAAGCAGTCATCTTTATGAGGAATCATGCATAGTTTCATGAGTACAGGCCTAGTAGGTTTTGTAGACGAGTCACATGGAGGAAAGGTATACAGAACTCGCAGATCCAGTCAACAGAGAATATGTCCCCCAGTAATCCTGATACCTTGAGGCAAAGGAAGAGCATTTGATATTTTGACTTCCTACAAAGAAGTTGAACTTTGTGGCATCTCAGTGGGTGAGCAAGTCATACAGTACTGCCTTTTCTGGTTCCCACTTGTGTGACTTGGGCCTATCGTTCTTGAGTCATCTGCTTTGTCATTTTTGATGCAGGGGCCATTTTACCGTCAGTTTAATCCTCTTTTTTACAGCTCACATACAGATGTCTTGTGTTTCCTTTGACAGTCTTTAAGAATGATTTCTTCCCTGTTTAAGAATGTAAATCTTGGTTGGTGTGGTGTTCGTTATCACCACGACCATAGCACTAGCCAAAGAGGAGAGCCTTGAAATACCAGTGCCCTAGGCCCTCTCAGAATCAGAGTAACAACCTGTGTTTCCTGGTAATTGGAACATAAAAGTAGGCATCTTTAAAGTCCAATTAAGCATTCAGTTTCTCTCCACAGTTACGGGTGAATTTTACCTGTTACTCCCGTGAAAGACTGCTTGCAATTGAATTAGCTGATGAAAATAGAGGACTGTTTTTAAGCACATACCATTTTTATCTGCCAGGATATAATTGGCATAGTTACCCTGGTTCCACTCATGAGATAGTACTTGCATAACAGGGTACTTTCTTCCTCCTACAACAGTCGAATTTGGCTTGTGGCCTCCTCATGGTCTAGAGGAGGTCCTGGTGTTGGTTTGACCTAGATTTTTTCATCCATTTTTCTGGAGTGTTCTTGTCTGAATCATGAAGACAATAGGGGAGGAATCCCTAGGTCAGTGGGATATTGGGCTTCCCCCAAAGATGATATGCTTGCTTTCGACCATACCCATGGTTCTGCAAATCTCCTTTTCTGAGTCTTTAAGGTGAACTGTAACTGGGTTGATTTGCTGTTGGTATCCTTTTTTGGCCTGAAAGGACCTTATTTGCAGTGATGAGAGCACAAACCCTTGAGGGTGGATAAACATGGCTGACTACAAAGCATCATCCATATTGTTCCCTAAGACCTAATCACATTTGAGGGCAATGTCTAGTACTGTGTCTTGAGCCTCAAGGGTATTACTGGAACATGGAGGAGGTTGATTTTGCATTTGGCAGAACTCAGAGTCCACGATACCCACGGGTGTCTCCATAGGATATTCCTGCAGTTCTTCCCTTCTGCTAGGATGGCCTTCTCCTCTCCCTGCTTAGTAATTAACAGTAGGTTAAGAAGGTTGGCAATCTCTTCCAATTGCTCCCTGGCATATCATTTGAGGAGGCCTGCTGCTTTGTGCCGAGATAGTAAGGGACTCTGACCCAGAAGTAGTTCTCCCCTGGTCTTCAGTTCTCTTTCTCCAGTGGGACTGGCAGGGAAGACACTAGAGTCAGCAAGCAGCTGTGAGGACCACTGTCATGAGTCTGGTTTGACCACTGTGCATAGACTAGAAGGAATACAAATGGGTGCAGAAAGTAATGACTGCAATGGAGTGAGATCTTGAAGAGTACTTTTGGCTCTCTTCCAAATGTGGTCCAGAAACTTGAGCCACTGTGAATTGTCATAGATCCTGTTCTAGGGCAGAAAGGAAGCCCAGCTTCTCTGTCTTGAACTACACCTCTGGCCTGAATTCTTAGCACACCCTGCCAGTCGGTGCCTTATAGAGTACACTATGTTCTGAAGGAGAGGAAGTCTGAGGTGAGTGGATGAGGTAAATTATTGGGTAGGGCATATACTCATCGGGGGGGGCAAAGTCCATCTGACATATATTTTTTAATAGCTGATCCTCACTTTCCATAATCTAGAGGTGGAGTGTCAGTTCTATGTACTCCTGGCCATCACAACCCTTTTGGAAGATTTATGTGTGTACCTTCCTGTAGTAGTATACATTCCATGAAGCATGTTCTGCGTTGTGCTTCAAGTCTTGTGCGCTGCTCCTGTTCTTGAGGATCATTTTGTGGGAAGTAATGTATACTTGCAATATCATTTGCTGTGGAGAAGGCTTTTTTCTTGGCCTTGTATACTCCTATTTGGAATTGAAATACATTGCCCTCATTATTCTCTCCTTCCATGTCCTAAAAAATAATGGCATGCAGGCTTTATAATTGTTCATGTGTTAATGCTCACAGACTCTATACACTTTTTGTGTGGGAACTTTATTTTGAAATTTGTTTCTTGGCACACCTGGTGCATATCTCAAAGAGACCCTACTTTCTTTGTTCTTCAATGCTTACAATAAGTTACTTAGCCTGCTACTGGTAGTACTGAAATCATAGTTCCTAGACACAGCCTGCAGCCAGGAAAACACTTCTCACATCACCTACTCAGTTCTTCTAAGGTGAGGAATCTACACTTAGAAGTGTTCATTATAAGAGCTAGCCACTTACCTTCTGTCCCTCTCTTTGTAAAGGATAATCTATCTAATCACAGATTTCTAACTGCCTTCCCCACTCTGTGGATTGGCCCCTTTATAACATTTAAACATTCCCATGATCCACTCCTGAGGTGTTCAGAAGTGTATAAGCTTGGAAACTGACATTGTGTGCAGAGCTTACTCCCATATGTAATTTCCAGGCTATTATGAAGCCATCCCAGATCTACATGATGTCATCTAGGGGCGTGAGGGGAGAACTGTGACAAAATAAACTCCAGTCTGGCGCCCATGGGATTTTCTAAGGTGATGAATCTGCAGTTAGAGTACCCACCAGAAAGAGCATGGCCAAAGGTAAGTAACTTGTTTATTTGAAATTTTTTGTTGATTTGTACAACAAGGTGCTTGGGAGCTGTGTTCTGTACAAATAATGCTTTACTGTTTTAATTGTTGATAAAATGAGTTAATATAACATAGTGAATCATAATATTTACCTTCATGTCTTTAGTGGAATCTAAAATGTCTTTTTTATTTCTCAGCGAGGATCAAAGCTGTTATATCTCTTGAAACAGAGATTACTCTTGTTTAGATGTATTTCTTTTCATGAAATTTGATGGTGCCACATTCATTTCCATTATTTGCGTTTTTCCTTTAGTTGCTAGATGCATATTTTCAACGAGCATCCAAGGAACAGAAAGAAGCCTTTTTGAAAAAACATGGGTTTACCTTACTGGCCAATCAGTTGTACCTGCACCCAGGAACCCCAGCATTGATCAATTGCTTTTTGGAAATGTTGTTTGGGAGATCCTTTTGCCTTGATGAAGAGTATGTATTGCTTGTTTCAGTGCCTACCTGTGTTCACATTTAATTCTGAAATCTTTTAAAGTAAATATTTATTTCTTTACACTTCATGTTTTTAAACAACTTTAATCTGATAGAGACTTCTTGCTGCAGATTCCTTACCTTAAAATTCCCCGGCATCAGCTTGGAATCTGGAACTTTTGCTGAGCAATATCCTTGCGTGTGCCATTGGATGGCATTGTTCAGATCCACATAGCATCGTCGACGTCGTTGGAGCCGTTTGTGATGTCACAGTCGCCTATAAAGGCACCACCCAAGCGTGTGTGAGTCAGTTCTTTTCCTTCCACGCTGTTAGCGTAGATCCGGAATCCAGCTACTCTCTGTCTTTTTTGACAGGCCTTTTCGACCTTTTTGTCAAAGATTTTTTGAGAGTCTGTGTAGGAGGTCATCTAGGAAGACGGGGTTCAAGCCATGTGGCGCCTGCCACCGCACCATGTCGGTGACAGACCCCCATAAGGTATATCTCTGTAGTCTGGACCGAGACCACGACTCAAGGTTGTGTTCCAACTGCCTGGCCATGCCTCCCAAAGCTTTGAGGGAGCGGTCCCTGAAGCTCATGGTGGCTCAGCAGTCAATGGCGGTCAGCGCAACTCCTCGGAGGTCCCTGTCGAGGAGGTAGTCTCAGGACCGCTCCAGGTTCCCCAGGTCCTCTTCATCTCACTCGAGATCCTCCGGGCACTCGGGGAAGAGGCACAAAAAGTGGACTTCAACTTCACCTCGACCGTCGGATGAAGAGGCGAGTCAGGAAAGTCGACTTTCCGAGCACGGTTCAGCGGAGCCAATGCCATGGCCAACTTCGAGCCTCCCCCCGTTGGAGCCAGAGCGCCCCCACTCAACTTAAGGAGTTGTACGAGCCCATGCATCTTGTATTTGTGTGTGCTGCCCTCGCTGGTGCGCCTTCGGGCCCTCCAGGGTTGGCGAGTGCCCCATCAGGTTCTACACTAGCGGCTTAAGCGTCTCTTGGATCCGATATTGGATTCGAAACTACGCAACTTCCACACAGTCGGCCTCCTCCGGTTCGTTCCCAGCGTCGACGCTCCCTGCGCCACCGGCACCCACTGGTGGTGCAATCTCCAGCAATCTCCAGCCTCATACCTGATGATCTGGAACGGCATTGTACAACGCTGATTCCAGCGCTGACGGCTCCATCAGGGGCCAGAACATTGCCTGAGTTTATCATGATCAACCAGGCATTGGTGGGGAATGGGAATGGATTGGAGCAAGTGGACTGGTGTGAGGAGTTATGAGAAGCCAGTGGACTGGAAACCTCTCCAGATACTTGAATGCTCTCACCTCCTGCTGTGGCTATGGAGGAGGGAGTGTCTTATGCTATGGTGGTGCATAGGGCAGCTGAGGTCTTGGACCTAGATCTACCTACGGTCCCAGTCACAATTAACCTCTTGACAGAGGTGCCTCAGCCAGGGGTTACCACATCAGAACCAATGTTACCCTTTAACAAAGTCCTCATGAGGTCCTGCTGGGAACGTGGTCCAGACCCAGCACAGGGGCTCCTTTAAATAGGCAGTTGGCCGCCGCCATCGCCCAGCTCCAAATGATCCTAGCTTCCTCACCTAACACCACACCCCGTAGAGCTTTGTGGTCCAAGCCTCCACTTCCCATGGTGCCTTCCCTTCCACTCCCCGGATAGGGAATCCAGGAGGCTGACCCAGCCTGGGAAGAAGATGTTCTCTTCCTCCAGCCTAGCATTGAGGTCCTTAAACACCTCATGCCTAGTGGGTCGCTTTTCCCATACTTTATGGGATATGATGGCGCAGGTGCTGCCTTAGGTCCCAGAGGGCATTCAGGACACTCTCTCACAAGCAGTCAAAGATGGGAGAGATGCAACCAAGTTTAAGATTAGATGTGGTTTGGACACGACTGACTTGCTGGGTAGAGCAATTTTGTTGACTGTCTCCCTTTGTTGCCACTCCTGGCTTCGTACATCTGGCTTTTCGGGGGATGTCCAGGCAAACCTTTGGCATGCCTTTCGATGGGTCCCGCTTTTTTGGTGAGAAGGCGGACTCGGTGCTGGAATGTTTCAAGGATTCTCGGGCTACGACCAGGTCCTTGGGCCTCTCTGCGACCCCTTGCCAGCAGTCTGCTTTTCGCCCCTTTCGAGGCTTCGGAAGGGGCGGGATACCACACCACTCAAGGACCAGCCACCGTTTGGTCAGCATCCTGTGGGGGAACAAGGTTGCGGTAATTCAGACCCAGAGGGTCTGGCAGAAGTCGTCCACCACCCAGCTACCCTCCTCCGCAGTGCCCAAGTCCTCCTAGTGTGATTCTGCAAGACCACGTGCATCCAGTTAGAGGTAGGATTCAATTTAATCTCCCTCAGTGGCGGACCATAACATCGGACAAAAGGGTCTTGCAGATCATACAGAAGGGCTATTCCCTCCCCTTCCAGTCTTTCCCTCCCTCTATGCCTCCATTGAAAGAACGGCTGATGGAGGATCACTTAGTCTTGCTCCGTGAGGAAGTTACAGCTCCCTTGACCAAGGGAGCCATAGAAAGGGTCCCGAAGTCAGAAGTAGGCAGTGTTTGAGATTCCCGCTACTTTCTGATTCCCAAAAAGAACAAGGGTCTTCGCCCTATTCTAGATTTGAAGGATGTCAGTCTCTTCCTCAAAAAGTAGTAATTCAAGATGCTCACTCTGGCTCAGGTCTTATCTGCTCTAGACCAAGGAGACTGGATGGTAGCATTGGATTTACAGGATGTGTATTTTCACATCTCTATCCTGCCTGCCCACAGTCTCTGCTTGCAGTTCAAGGTAGGCCACAAGCATTTGCAGTTTATTGTGCTTCCCTTCGGCCTCACCAGTGCCCCTCATGTGTTCACCAAAGTGATAGATGTGGTAGCAGCTCATCTGCACAGGTTAGGGGTTTCGGTCTTCCCCTTCCTCGACGACTGGATGTTGAAGGCTCCTTCACCCCAAGCTGTCGTACCCACCTTCAGACTATGGTGAACCTCCTGCACTCGCTGTGCTTCACTATAAATGTGCCAAAGTCACACCTGACTCCCTCTTTAGAAGCTCCCTTTCATCTGATCTGTTCTGGACACAGTGCAGTTTCGGGCTTATCTTCCCGAGCATCGAGTCCAGGATATTCAGGTTATAATACCGATGTTTTGGCCTCTGTCCTGTATTTCAGTGAGAGAGATTCTGATGCTGTTGGGCCTCATGGCCTCCTGCATCCCATTAGTCAAATATGCCTCATGCCTCGCAGTGAGACCTGAAGTTCCAGTGGGCACAGCATCAAGGGAATCTCACTGACACGGTTCAGATCTCTGAGGGAACTGCAGTGGTTAGTGAACTACGATTGGGTCAAAGGCAGACTCCTCTCCCTTCCCCAACCGGATCTCACAGTAGTGACAGATGTGTCACTTCTGGGATGGGGTGGCCATTTGGGAGAGATGGAGATCAGTGGCCTCTGATCTCCGGCAGAATCTGGACTCCATATCAACCGTCTGGAGCTCCGGGTGATCCGACTGGCATTGAAAGTGTTTTTTCCTCTTGTAAAAGAGAAGATGGTGCAGGTGTTCACGGACAAGACTACAGTGATGTGGTACTGCAACAAGCAGGGCGGTGTGGGGTTGTGGATTCTTTGTCAAGAGGCCCTGCGTCTCTGGACATAGCTGGAACAGCAGGGCATAACCATGGTGGTTCAACACCTGGCAGTTTCTCTGAAGGCCAGCCAAATTCAGCCTTCGATGTCTACCGGATCACGGGTGGTGTCTCCATCCGGAGGTGGCATAAGGACTCTTTCAGCAGGGGGAGAGCCTTGATTAGATCTGTTAGCCTCCGGAGAGCATGTGCAATGTGTGCAGTATTGCCCGTTGGAGTTTCCAAGGTGGTAATCGCTAGGCGATGCTTTTTGTCACAAGTGGAGTTCATGCCCCCTGTACGCCTTTCCACCCATACCACTCCTGCCCAGAGTTCTCAAGAAAATCAAGAACGACTGGGCCCAAGTAATCCTGGTGGCTCTGGGCTGGGCACGTAGAGTCTCGTATCCCGAGCTTCTGAAAATGAGCATCAATTCTCCAATCAGGCTGCCTCTTCGGGAAGATCTTCTGTCACAGCAGCATGGTAAGGTTCTCCACTCGAACCTGTCAATTCTATACCTTCATGCATAGAGACTGAGCGGCAACTGTTGACTGCTTTTGACCTTCCTCCCGAAGTCTGTAAAGTTATTTTGATAGCCAGGCATCCCTCCACTAAGATGGTATATGCCTGCTGTTAGATGCACTTTGTATATTTATTGTAGGGAAAGATCTATTGATCCTCTTTCTGCTTCTCTTTCTGAGATCCTTCTTTTTATCTTATCACTTGCCCAACAGGGTTCTGCCTTGAGTACTCTCAAAGGCTATCTTTCCGCCCTATTGGCGTTCCTTCGCCTGCCACATCAGCCTTCATTATTCAAATTCCCAATTGTAAATAGATGTTCGGTGGCATGTGTAGCTGCAGATACACATGCTGTGCATAGTCCGCCGTCTGGTGTTGGGTCGGAGTGTTACAAGTTGTTTTTCTTTGAAGAAGTCTTTTCGAGTCACGAGACCGAGGGACTCCTCCTACTTTGGTTCCATTGCGCATGGGCGTCGACTCCATGTTAGATTGTTTTTTTTTCCGCCATCGGGTTCGGACGTGTTCCTTTTCGCTCCGTGTTTCGGGTCGGAAAGTTAGTCAGAATCAACGGAAAATTTGTCGGTATTGTTTCGTTCGGTATCGGGTTAGATTAGAATCGACACCGAATCTTGAAGAGCTCCGGTAGCCCTTCGGGGTAATTTCGATCCCCCGTCGGGGCCTGGTCGGCCCGACCGCGTGCAACATCGAGACTGATGGAACGGACCCCGTTCTGATTCTGTCCTAAATGCCACAGTAAATATCCCTATACAGACCAACATTTGGTCTGTAACTTGTGCCTGTCACCCGAGCACAAAGAAGAGACGTGTGAGGCCTGTCGAGCGTTTCGCTTGAGAAAAACGCTCCGAGACCGAAGAGCCAGAAGGTTGCAGATGGCGTCCACGCCGACAGGACAACAACGGTTCGAGGAAGAGGGAGAAGAAGAAACATTCTCCATCCACGAATCGGATTCCGAAGAATTCGACGTCGAAGAAACCGTGAGTAAGACGTCGAAACAAGCATCACACAGAAAAACAGACAAAGCCCAGGGGACGCCACTGCCGACAGGCCATGGCTCAACCCATAAAGTAGGTGACCGTCCATCGGCACGAAAAAGGGCGAGCTGGTGCCGAGATCGTCCAACTCAGGTCGAGACACAGGCACGCAGCAATCTCGGGACCGAGAAAGTGCCGCAGAAAAGGGTTGACACCGAGACAGCGGCACCGAAGCTGCTCGGCACAGAGATAGCGGCACCGAAGATGGTCGACGCCAAGAAGGTACGACAGCGAAAAAGAGGAAAATCTCTTCGGAGCCGAAAACAACAAAAGACACGGTTTCGGTGCCAAAACGCCCAGCAACCGAACCGAAAGCCAGTTCCTACTCAGAGGAACAATAACTGTCCTCCCAACTTCAAAAACACAGATTTGAGGAGGAATTACAAACAACAGCTGTAGATCACACGCAAAAGCGGATCTTTATACAAAGTGGTACAGGGAAGATCAGCACCCTTCCCCCAATCAGAAGAAAAAGGAAACTGGATTTCCAACAACAAGAAAAAACACCACAAGCAAAAGTGGTAAAGAAGGTAACTCCACCACCCTCTCCACCACCGGCAACTCATATATCACCGGCACAGACTCCGTCACAATCACCAGCTCATACCACCATGAGCCAAGATGACCAGGACGCATGGGATCTCTATGACGCCCCAGTATCGGACAATAGCCCTGAGTCGTACCCCACTAAGCCCTCACCACCTGAGGACAGTACAGCGTATGCTCAGGTGGTAGCTAGGGCAGCAGAGTTTCATAACGTATCGCTACATTCAGAGCCTATGGAGGATGACTTCCTTTTTAACACCCTGTCCTCCACCCATAGCAATTATCAAAGCCTTCCTATGCTCCCGGGAATGCTAAGGCACGCTAAACAAATCTTTAAGGAGCCAGTTAAAAACAGAGCAATAACCCCAAGGGTGGAAAAGAAATACAAGGCACCACCCACAGACCCTGCTTTTATTGCATCACAACTGACACCAGATTCAGTTGTCGTAGGAGCAGCTCGTAAAAGAGCCAACTCGCACACATCAGGCGACGCACCACCTCCAGACAAGGAGAGCCGAAAGTTTGATGCAGCCGGGAAAAGGGTTGCAGTACAAGCTGCAAATCAGTGGCGCATCGCCAACTCGCAGGCACTCCTAGCGCGATATGACAGAGCCCATTGGGACGAGATGCAGCATCTCATCGAGCACCTCCCCAAAGAATTCAAAAAACGGGCAAAACAAGTGGTTGAAGAGGGACAAAACATATCCAACAACCAAATCCGTTCTTCTATGGATGCAGCAGATACAGCTGCAAGAACTATAAATACTGCTGTAACGATAAGGAGGCACGCATGGCTGCGCACATCCGGCTTCAAACCTGAGATACAACAGGCAGTGCTCAATATGCCGTTCAATGAACAACAATTGTTTGGACCAGAAGTGGACACTGCAATTGAAAAATTAAAGAAAGACACTGACACGGCTAAAGCCATGGGCGCACTCTATTCCCCGCAGGGCAGAGGCACATTTGGCACATTTTGCAAAACTACTTTCAGAGGAGGGTTTCGAGGTCAAGCCACACAAGCCAGCACCTCACAAACAACACCGTCTACCTACCAGGGACAGTATCGAAGGGGAGGCTTTCGGGGCCAATACAGAGGGGGGCAATTCCCAAGAAACCGGGGAAAATTTCAAGGGCCCAAAACCCCTCAAAACAAGCAGTGACTCACAAGTCACTCAACCCCTTCACACAACACCAGTGGGGGGAAGACTAAGCCAGTTCTACAAATCTTGGGAGGAGATAACAACAGACACTTGGGTCTTAGCAATTATCCAACATGGTTATTGCATAGAATTTCTCCAACTCCCTCCAAACGTCCCACCGAAAACACAAAATATGTCAAAACAGCATTTAGACCTTCTACAACTAGAAGTTCAAGCATTACTGCAAAAAGACGCAATAGAATTAGTACCAGGTCCACAAAAGAACACAGGAGTTTACTCACTGTACTTTCTAATACCAAAAAAGGACAAAACTCTGAGACCGATATTAGATCTCAGAACATTAAACACCTTCATCAAATCGGAACACTTTCACATGGTCACGTTACAAGACGTAATACCACTACTGAAACAGCAGGACTACATGACAACCTTAGATCTAAAAGACGCGTATTTCCATATACCGATACATCCCTCGCACAGGAAATACCTACGGTTCGTATTCAAAGGAATACACTATCAATTCAAAGTGTTGCCATTCGGAATAACAACCGCGCCAAGAGTCTTTACGAAATGTCTAGCAGTAGTAGCTGCACATATCAGAAGGCAGCAAATACACGTGTTCCCGTACCTAGACGATTGGTTAATAAAAACCAACTCGCTAACAAAGTGTTCACACCACACAGATTATGTTATACAAACCCTTTGCAAACTGGGTTTCTCCATCAACTATGCAAAGTCACACATTCTGCCGTGTCAAACACAGCAATACTTAGGAGCGACAATCAACACAACAAAGGGGATAGCCACTCCAAGTCCACAAAGGGTTCACAATTTTCACAAGGTGATACAAGCTATGTATCCAACACAAAAAGTACAAGCAAAGATGGTATTAAAACTCCTAGGCATGATGTCCTCATGCATAGCCATTGTCCCAAACGCAAGATTGCACATGAGGCCTTTACAACAGTGCCTAGCATCACAATGGTCACACGCCCAGGGTCAACTTCTAGATCTGGTGTTGATAGACCGCCAAACATATATCTCGCTTCTATGGTGGAACAGTACAAATTTAAACAAAGGGCGGCCTTTCCAAGACCCAGTGCCACAATACGTGATAACAACAGATGCTTCCATGACAGGGTGGGGGGCACACCTCAATCAACGAAGCATACAAGGACAATGGGACGTACATCAAAGAAAGTTTCATATCAATCACCTCGAATTGTTAGCAGTATTTCTAGCGTTGAAAGCATTCCAACCCATAATAACCCACAAATACATTCTGGTCAAAACAGACAACATGACAACAATGTATTATTTAAACAAATGGGGGGACACACTCAACACAGTTGTGTCTCCTAACACAAAAAATATGGCATTGGGCAATTCACAACCACATTCGCCTAATAGCACAGTTTATTCCAGGGATCCAGAACCAGCTAGCAGACAGTCTCTCTCGGGATCACCAACAGATCCACGAATGGGAGATTCACACCCAAATCCTGAACACTTACTTCCAAATTTGGGGAACACCTCAAATAGATCTATTTGCAACAAAAGAAAACGCAAAATGCCAAAACTTCGCATCCAGGTACCCACACCGGCAATCTCAAGGCAATGCTCTATGGATGAATTGGTCAGGGATATTTGCATACGCTTTTCCCCCTCTCCCTCTCCTTCCATATCTAGTAAACAGATTGAGTCAAAACAAACTCAAACTCATTCTAATAGCACCAACATGGGCAAGACAACCTTGGTATACAACACTACTAGACCTGTCAGTAGTACCTCATGTCAAACTACCCAACAGGCCAGATCTGTTAACACAACACAAGCAACAAATCAGGCATCCAAACCCAGCATCGCTGAATCTAGCAATTTGGCTCCTGAAATCCTAGAATTTGGACACTTAAACCTCACACAGGAATGTATGGAGGTCATAAGACAAGCTAGAAGGCCATCCACTAGACACTGCTATGCAAGTAAATGGAAAAGATTTGTTTGCTACTGCCATAATAATCAAGTTCAACCATTGCATGCATCTCCAAAAGATGTTGTAGGGTATTTACTACATTTGCAAAAGTCAAATCTAGCTTTCTCTTCCATAAAGATACATCTCGCAGCAATATCTGCATACCTGCAAATTACTCATTCAACTTCCCTATTTAGAATACCTGTCATTAAAGCATTTATGGAAGGCCTAAAAAGAATTATACCACCAAGGACACCACCTGTTCCTTCATGGAACCTCAATATTGTCTTAACAAGACTCATGTGTCCACCTTTCGAACCCATGCATTCTTGCGAAATGCAATATCTAACGTGGAAAGTTGCATTTCTCATTGCCATTACATCTCTAAGAAGAGTAAGTGAAATTCAGGCATTTACTATACAAGAACCATTTATTCAAATACACAAAAATAAGGTAGTTCTAAGAACCAACCCAAAATTCTTACCAAAGGTCATCTCACCATTCCACTTAAATCAAACAGTAGAATTGCCAGTGTTCTTTCCACAGCCAGACTCAATAGCTGAAAGAGCACTACATACATTAGACATCAAAAGAGCACTAATGTACTACATTGACAGAACAAAACTAATTAGGAAAACAAAACAACTATTTATTGCATTTCAAAAACCTCATACAGGAAATCCAATATCAAAACAAGGTATAGCTAGATGGATAGTTAGGTGCATCCAAACCTGCTATCTTAAAGCAAAGAGACAGCTGCCTATTACACCAAAGGCACACTCAACCAGAAAGAAAGGTGCTACCATGGCCTTTCTAGGAAATATTCCAATGAACGAAATATGTAAGGCAGCAACATGGTCTACGCCTCACACATTTACTAAGCACTACTGTGTAGACGTGTTATCTGCACAACAAGCCACAGTAGGTCAAGCTGTACTAAGAACTTTATTTCAAACTACTTCCACTCCTACAGGCTGAACCACCGCTTTTGGGGAGATAACTGCTTACTAGTCTATGCACAGCATGTGTATCTGCAGCTACACATGCCACCGAACGGAAAATGTCACTTACCCAGTGTACATCTGTTCGTGGCATTAGTCGCTGCAGATTCACATGCGCCCACCCGCCTCCCCGGGAGCCTGTAGCCGTTTGGAAGTAATCTTCAACATTTGTACATTTGTAAATATATTACTTTAACCTTCATTTTGTACATACTTATTCATTCCATTGCATGGGCACTATTACTAACATACACAACTCCTACCTCACCCTCTGCGGGGAAAACAATCTAACATGAAGTCGACGCCCATGCGCAATGGAACCAAAGTAGGAGGAGTCCCTCGGTCTCGTGACTCGAAAAGACTTCTTCAAAGAAAAACAACTTGTAACACTCCGACCCAACACCAGACGGCGGACTATGCACAGCATGTGAATCTGCAGCGACTAATGCCACGAACAGATGTACACTGGGTAAGTGAAATTTTCCTTCTTAAAGGGCTCGTACATATGTATCCTCCTATGCCTTTTGTCACGCCTCAGTGGGACTTGAATCTGGTCCTCATTTTTCTCATGTGTGCTCCCTTTGAGCCAGTGCACAACTGTTCCCTCCAGCTGCTCACCATCAAGACAGCCTTTTTAGTGGCAATACCATCTGCCAGGGGGTGAGCGAAATGCAGGTCTTTCATCTAAGCCGCCTTATCTCACCATGTTTCCAGACAAGGTGGTACCCCGAACTCATGACTCTTTCCTCCCCAAGGTGGTGCACCTCTTTCACCTGGTTCAGTACATCGCCCTGCCCACATTCTTTGCTCCACCTGATCCCTCTAAAAAAGAGGAGTGACCCCACAGGCTAGACCCAAAAAGAGCATTGTTGTTCTACCTTGACTGCACAAAAGAGTTTCTGTGGATGACCAACTGTTTGTGGTATACGAGGGAGCTAAGAAGGGTTGGGCAGTGCAGAAACAAACCATTTCGTGCAGGGTCTTTCTCTACATTAAGATCTGCTTTGCACTGGCCAAGAAGCAGCCTCCTGAGGGCTTGAGGGCTCATTCTACCACAGGCAAGGCTGCTGCCACTGTGCTCGCACAAGGTGTTCCAGTCCTGGATATCTGTTAGGCAGCTACATGGGCTTCTGCACACATTTGCAAGACGTTACTGTCTGGACAATCAGGTCCTGTAGAGACGACACTTTGCCCGTTCGGTCCGGCAGGACTTTTTACTATAAAGATCTGTCCGCAGCCCACTACCAGGAGGTTATGGCTTGGGTACCTATTTTAAGGTAAGGAATCTGCAGCTAGAAGTCTGTATCAAATGAACAAGTTACTTACCTTTGGTAACGCATTATCTGCTAGAGACTCTATCTAGCTGCAGATTCCTTCCACCCACCCATGCCTCCCGCTCTGCGGACAAGTCTAATAGGTTCATGGAGGGTCCCTTTCAGGCCCCTAATTTTTCCACAGACAAATTGTTGGTTCTTTCCATGGCTCTGTGCTTCTGGTGTGGAAGTTCGTGGAAAAGGAACTGACGTACGTGCGTCTGGGTGGTGCCTTTATAGGCAACCGTGATGTCACGAACGGCTTCAACGATGCCAACAACGCCATACCAATCAGAATGACGCCACCCGACATCGCGTGCAAGGGTATTGCTCAGCAAAAGTTCCTGATTCCAGGCTGATGCGGGGAAATTCTAAGGTAAGGAATCTGCAGCTAGATAAAGTCTCTATCAGATAATGCGTTACCAAAGGCAAGTAACTTGTTCTTAAAAGTTTCAAACAGGGGCAGTACAAGTCTATCAGTGGCAACGAATATGATCCAGCAGTTATCAAAGGTAACAAGCAAGTGAGAGAATTCAGACACCAAATCTTTGATTGTAGCCCTCCAGTCCCAGTTGACATAAACATCTGTTATGAAATATCCATGAAGTCTCATCAGTGGTATTTCACAAAGTTATATTAGGAACAGTATTAGTCAAGGGGACAGAAATGCAGGTAAAAATCTTTCATGTGGCCAGTAAGTCAAGTTATGCTCTTAGGTGTATTTTGGAGTGAGAATCCGTTGTGGAGGAGAACAGAAATGTGTGAATGATTACCACCAATATGTATAGGACTAGAAGGTTGTCTACATCCTTCCTTTTTTTCCCAAGCCAAGCGATTTCAGCGCCTGCAATTCTGCCTTCACTAGTTGCAGATCCTCATCATCATGTGGACCAAGAAGGGGGGATATAGACAGCCATGTGAAAAATGTTTGGTTATTCCCAAAGCATTAGGTTGGGATTACAGGGAGAGGGATTCATTGAGAGACCTTGGCATATGTCACAAGTGGCCAAATCAGCCAAGTAATTGACTGCACTGATTGTCTAGTCGATGTGACCAACCATCTTTCAGAATTTGTACAAATTCTTCCTGAATATCTCTGTGTACCAATTTGTCAAAACATCACATAGAATTAGAAAGTTATATTCAATAATAGCCTAGTAGATCAGTGAAACGTGTCACTTTGCGACAGCGATTGAGAAAGCCTAAGCCCCGAAAGACACTGTTTTGGTCCTGGAGATTTTTAAATTACGATGTTCATTAGATCATAAACTTAACCTAAATGCATGCCAGCTGACATTTGACCGCCTTGAATTCCAGAAATGTTTGTTAAACAGCTCTGTGGACAAAAAGCATGTCCTTAAACACAATTCTATTTTAAACCTGCTGCCAGTGTCATTATTTTAAGAAAAGAGAAATATGTTGGTGTCTGTAACCATCACAAACCAGGCGGGAAGCTGCTTTTTGGATCATCTGAAGCTGATCAACCAGTTTATGAGACACTGACAGATAAAAGTCATGCCCATAATCTAGGAGAGATTGTACAAACATGAACATAACAGGTACATGAAACCTTTTTTTACAATAAATCAGAGAATGTGGTGAAGTGTTTAGAATTGAAAGAAACTAACGTTTGTCACTTCAGCTACCTGGGGTCCAAGGCATAATTTGGAGTCCAGATAAGTACCAAGGTTGCAAGCTACATCTGCATTCATGTAAAATCTTTTTTTATTTTTTTACATTTTTTAAAATCTTTTATTTGTTTATTGTTTCATTTTCTTTAAAATTATTTTTATTAAAACAAAGCTCAGGGTGTCATTCATATATTATCCAGTTACAGGTATGCATAGTAAAGCAATAATAGTTGTATCAATTTTCATGTTCCACTTTTATCTGAATTTTACCTCATTTGGCACTTTTACGGCCCAAGCACAATTAATTCAATGTATTTAATTCACACTCTAACTCTCTTCCCCCCCACCTCTTCTGCCCCAGTTAGTCAGTTAGTGCGGATGCTAAAATCTAGGGCTAAAGTTCCCTCTGGCAGTACCCAGGGTCCCCATATTTTCTTTCATTTCTTAGGGGATCCCGTGCTCTAATGAACTACTTTATTGGTTTGCTGGCACAGTCCAGATTCGCCTCCCATTCTTCAACGGTTGGTGGGGCAGGGTGGCCCCACTGCCTCACGATGTTCTGCTTAGCCACCCCGAATGCCAGCATTGCCCATATCTTGGCATATCTGGGCATGAGCTCATTTCCTGTTGTATGCAATAAGATCCACTTTTCAGCTATATGATGCTGAAGTCCCAGGGTCTGTTTTACTCACCCAGTAATCCCTGCCCAAAAGGACTGAATCACCGGGTAGGCCCAAAGGATGTGAAAAAAGGTATGCTGCCCCGGAGGCAGATGGATGTGTCTACTGAATTTTGTGACGAAGGGTTCTAGAGCAGTATGCTCTGTGCAAGAGTTTTAACTGTATAAACCAGAATCTGGCTCGGATTGCAATTTCCCTTGGGCTCTGTAGTGCCTCTAGCCAGTCCTCATCTGTTAATTCTCTCAGGTCCCTGGACCACGAGTCTCTAAGAGATCCCAGTTAATCTGGGGCATTTTCCAGGAGTTTCCTATATATCAAGGAAATATTTTTGTCTGGTATGTGTTCTGTGAGGGGCATATCCTTCAGAGGTGTGACGGATGGCAATTGCTCTCTAACTCTCTCTCTGATGTGCCACCACAAGGCATGGCTCAGTTGCAGATATTAATAATGTTCTGAGCCTCCCATACTGCATTCGGTTGCTAGGGTTTCAAAGGAGACGTATGCTTGGTCTCTCCAAACATCTACTAAGTGCTCAATGCCCAGAAGCTCCCATTTGGCGAAAGCCTCCAAGCCACCCACTTCTCGTACTAGATCACTGTCCCACAAGGGAGTCTGTTCTGTTAATGTGTTCTGCGAATTTATTGTTCTATTGCCTTCCCTCCAGGCCCTCACCACTGTCCTCGTATGAGTTGGAAGCGTCTTCTCTACTTTGTTTCTGTACAGGGCCACTAAGAAATCTCTACCTCCCATTAGTGACCTGTCTACTGTATAGCATGGCTCGTCTCTATCGGCAAATATCCATTCATTCACCACAGCCAGTTGCGAGGCCAGTAGTATTTAGAGATGTCTGGGATCTCCAGACCCCCTTTGAACACCCACATTTTGAAGCTTGCAAAGTGCAGTGCGTGGGGCCTGCTATCCCATAAGAGGAGCCTAAGCACTTGATCAGTTTGCCTAAATCGATTCTGGGGGATTTGATAGGATGTTTTTTTTAAGGATATACAGTAAGCGGGGGAGAGACATCATTTTGAACAGGCCACTTTGCCCATGAGTGATAGGGGCAAAGATCGCAAATGTGAGACATCAGTTTTAAGTTGCTCAATTTGTGGGATGAGATTAGCGTTTAGAAACATCTGGAGATCCCTTGTGACATGTATCCCTAAGTATTTGAAGCTATCCTGCGCCACAGGTATATTACAGTCCCACAGAAGTTGTGGAAGGTTCCCTGCCAATGGGAAAAGCACGGATTTGGACCAGTTTGAGGTATCCAGAATAGTCGCCAAATGTCTGGAAGACCTGCAAAACTCTTCCACTAAGCAAGAAGACCGCGTGAAGTACAATAATACATCATCGGCATAGAGGGAGACCTGCTCCTCCCAGTCGCCATTTTCCGATATTCCGCGTATCAGGGGATCCCGACGTACCCAGGCAGCCAGAGGTTCCATGTCTAAGACAAATATCATGTCGGAGAGGGGACAACCCTGTCTAGTGCCCCTGTGGAGAGTGAAGACACAAGATATTGTGCCATTCACTTGGACTTGTGCCGTAGGTGAATGATTAAGAAGGCGTACCCAGCTGCAAAATTTAGGTCCAAAACCCATTTTGTTGAGTGTGGCGAATAGATAAGGCCATTCAATACTATCAAAGGCCATTGTGGCATCTAGCACTATAAGGACTGCCTTCCTGGAATCAGGGCTTCTTGTCATATGTAGTGCTCTATTGAGCTCACCTAAGGTTGACTGGTCAGGGTGAATCAATGATGTTATGACTGCATGGAGTCTATTTGCTAAGACCTTTGCTAGAATTTTGTTTTCCTAATTTAATAGGGAGATCGTTCTATAGGAGCTGCATCTGGTTTGTGGTTTCCCTGCCTTATGTATCACTACCATGGTAGCCATGTGCTGGTCATCCGGGAGGATGCCATCTTGTAGTACAGTCTGGAACATTGTCAGTAGATGTGGTGCTACCTTACTTGCCATTACTTTATACATCTCAATCGGCAGCCCATTCGGGCCAATGGCCTTCACCGACTGCAGCCCATGCATGGCTAGCTTTATCTCTTCCACCGTTTGGTCTTCCTCCAGAGATACTCTCAATTCCACCTCCATCTCGCTGAGGTGGATGTCCCACAAAAGTTCCATACAATCAGCATCTCCCATGGAGGTGGCTGGTTGGCACAGGTCCTCATAGTAGTCTGCGAATGCGTTAGCTATGGTTGCACCATCTCGTTGGAATCTTCCCTCTTTATCTTCTATCTCTAGCACCCAGGATCTCTCCCTATCTCTCCTATCTTGCCACGCCAGAAGCTTGTTAGCCTTATCACCGACATCATGTAGACATCACTGTATTGCAAGGGCGTAGCTGGGAGCCGCTCCCTCAACCAGGTCTCTGAGGTCTCTCTGCTAAAGGCACAGTTCATTGTTTCGCTCTGTCTGCATCCTCAACTCTAAATGCTTGATGCGTCTCTCAATCCCATTACACTGTAGGAAAATGTCTCTCCCCCCCCCCCCCCCCCCATGAGAGCCTGTCCCTGGCCCCATATTACCACTGAATGCCTCCCATAGAGTACTAGCGGAGGCCACTATACCCATATTTTCTTGGAAGTATATTTCGGCCCAATTTCCTTACTGCCTCCCTGATGTTTGGGTCTTTAAGGTACCATGCACTAATCCTCAGGGGTAAAGTTGTGGTCTGAACTGTGCTTAGTAATTTAACCTCAGCTGGAAAATGGTCAGAGACTCCCTGTGGTCTAATACTAGCCCCTTGGAATTTGTATATGTCTGTAAATTGTGTGAACAGATAGTCTATCTGAGAGAAGCTATTATGAGAGGGTGAAAAGTAGGTGTATCCCTGGCAGTGTCGGTTGTGTTCCTGCCATATGTCTACCAACCCCAAGGTGTCCACAAAGGAACTCAGCGCCCTGGTATCTCTTCCCATGGAGGCTCCAGAAAATCTATCCAGGTCTGGGTCCATGACTATGTTGATGTCTTCCCCCAAGATCTGGGTTCCGTGTGGTAAATCTAGCAGGGTTGCATTTTCTTCAGGGAATGTGAGTGTAGGCGCAGGGGAACATAAACAGAATCAACATTTAGGATCTTCCCCTTCCATAGGCCGGATAGCACAACATACCTGCCCAGTGTGTCATGCCAACTACGCTGCAGTTTGAAGAGAATCAATTTCTTGATCATTATCCCCACTCCTCTTGAGTCACTGATATTGCCTGCATGGGTTAGTAGTTTATAACCAAATCTGTCTAGTGCTTTGCGTGTTGTACCCTGGAGATGTATCTCCTGGAGAAGCACCAAGTCTGGGGAGTGTTTCCGAAGGAATTCGAGAATCAATGGGCATTTTATCTTGTTGCCCAGACTGTTAACATTCCAGGACCATATGAGTAAGTTAAGTGGCATTGACATTGTTAGAGTTCTGAGGTGGTGCTAGGGAGAGAGAATCAGTGCCACTCCTTTTACTAAAGTGTGGGTTTTGTCCCCAGCAGTCTGCCATACATTGCTTCGCTGTCTCAAAAGAAGCATTACCCGAGCAATCATCAACACAGATCAACATACTTTGAGACTTAATCTTAAACAGTTCTGTTTTCCCTCAAACCTCCCCCCTCCCTGCTCCCCTGCACTGTGAGTCACAAATCACCCACCTCCCCAATTTTCAGAGAGCCTGCTTGGTTGTGACATTACCACTGCACGAGAATTTTCAGGATACTGGATATGCCTTAGCTCGAACTCCCCATCTTCCATTGTGTACGGGAGTATTCCACCATCTATACGGTGGGGACCTCGACATCCACCTGACCGCCCACTCTACCATGCACTGGATTTTTAGCTTACTATGTCTCTGGTGAAGTGCGTTTACCCCTTAACTGGCTGCTGTTGCCCGAGGATCGCCAGCTGCTTTGACCCAGCTGAGGATCTGGCAGTGGCTTGTGGGTCCCCTGTTTCTTCTTCTGTACTCCCCAGCCCTCTAACCATTCCCAACCTCTTCTGGTGTTGTGAATATCCCTGTCTTTCCTCACACAATGATCTTCAATTTCGCCACAAATAACATCATGTATTTAAACTCTCAATCTCATAGAACTGGCTTTATTTCATCAAATCACTTGATTGGCCTCTGATCCGTCCCCCAGCCCCCAACCCCCCCCCACCACCCCCCTTACCCCGGGTGTTAGCCTTTATGGCTGCACTACCCTTGGTGTGGTGGTCTGACCCCATGCCAAATAGCAAGTTAGGCCCCCTGACCCTGTTGGTCATGTTGGGGTTACTCCAGCTCTGGGTAACCTCTTTGGTAAGCTAGGGGTGACCCTGGCTGAGATAAGATTAGCATAGGTGGATACCTCTAAACCCAATATAGAGAGAATGGCTGAAGACATTAAAAACACAGACAAGAGGCAATTCAGACTAGGTCCTGTCACTGTGGAAGTGGGTCGGTTCCCCAGAGGGAATGACCTGAACTGGAGAATGTAAGGCAGAGTAGGTCCTGCAACAAACCAGCCTATTTTCTCTACTCTTCCTCGTCTGACAGACTAGGAAGAGTCTCCCAGCTTTGGCTGAGTCTCCTGGCCTTTGGGCTTGGGTGGGCTTGTGTAGGAAAATGGCTCCCTGTTGCAGTTACCACCCCCCCCCCCCCGAACTACACTTTTTGCCTGATAATGATGCAGACTTGAGAAGTGTGCTGAGACCCTGCTAACCAGGCCCCAGCACCAGTGTTCTTCCCTTAAACAGGTACCATTGTTCCACAATTGGCACACCCCTGGCACACAGATAAGTCCCTTGTAAAAGGTACCAGTGGTGGTACTAAGGGCCCTGTGACCAGGAAACGTCTCTAAGGGCTGCAGCAGGTGTTGTGCCACCCAAAGGGACCCCTCACCTAACACATGCACACTGCCATTGCAGATTGTGTGTGTTGGTGGGGAGAAAAAGGCAAAGTCAACATGGCATCCCCCCTCTGGATGCCATGCCCACAAAATACTGCCTGTGGCATAAGTATGTCACCCCTCTAGCAGGCCTTACAGCCCTAAGGCAGGGTGCACTATACCATAGGTGAGGGCATAGTTGCATGAGCAATATGCACCTACAGTGTCTAAGTCCATTCTTAGACATTGTAAGTACAGTGTGGCCATGTTAAGTAGATGGTCCGGGAGTTTGTCAAAAACTAACTCCACAGTTCCATAATGGCTACACTGAATACTGGGAAGTTTGGTATCACACTTCTCAGAATAATAAACCCACACTGATGCCAGTGTTGGTTTTATTACAAAATGCACGCTGAGGGCATCTTAGAAGATGCCCCCTGTATTTTACCCAGTCCTTCAGTGCAGGACTGACTGGTCAGTGCCAGTCTGCCACTGAGACAAGTTTCTGCCCTCCTGGGGTGAGAGCCTTTGTGCTCTCTGAGGACGGAAACAAAGCCTGCACTGGGTGGAGGTGTTTCTCACCTCCGCCTGCAGGAACTGTAACACTTGGCGGTGAGCCTCCAAGGCTCATGCCTTTTGTTACAACACCCCAGGGCATCCCAGCTAGTGGAGATGCCAGCCCCTCCGGCCACTGCCCCCACTTTTGGCAGCAAGGCTGGAGGTGATAATGAGAAAAACAAGGAGGAGTCACGCACCAGTGAGGACAGCCCCTAAGGTGCCCTGAGCTGAGCCCTGCCTTTAGAAATCCTCCATCTTGAGTTTGGAGGATTCCCCCAATAGGACTAGGGATGTGCCCCCTCCCTTCATGGAGGAGGTACAAAGAGGGTGTAGCCACCCTCCAGGACAGCAGCCATTGGCTACTGCCTCCCAGGCCTAAAAACACCCCTAAATGTAGTATTTAGGGGCATCCAAGAGACCAGGAAATGAGATTCCTGCAACCTGAAACAAGAAGAAGGACTGCTGACCTGAAAGCCCTGCAGAGACGATGGAAGACGACAATAGCTTTGCCCCAGCCCTGCCGGCCTGTATCCTGACTCGAAAAACAGCATCAGCGACTCATCGAACAGGGACCAGCGAGCTCTGAAGCCTCAGATGACTGCCTTGAACCTAAGGACCAGGAAACTCCTGTGAGCAGTGGCTCTGCTCAACAACAAGCAACAACTTTGCAACTTTCTTGCAACTTATAAGCACTTCACTGTTCCTGCCGGAAGCGTGAGACTTCACCCTCCGCACCCGATGCCCCCAGCTCAAGCTCCAGAGAACCACCACAGGGAGGACTCCCAGGCGACTGCGACCTCGTGAGTAGCCCCGAGACGACTCCCCTGGACCTCCACAGCGAAGCATGCAGAGAGAATCCAGAGGCTCCCCCTAACCGTGGCTGCCTGTAACAAGGAACCCAAAGCCTGGACCAAGCACTATACCCGCAGCCCCCAGGACCAGAAGGAACCGAACCTCAGTCCAGGAGTGACCCCCAGGCGACCATCTGCCGAGCCCAGTTGGTGGCTGTCCCGAGAAGCCCCCCCTGTGCCCTGCCTGCACCGCTAGAGTGACCCCCTGATCCCTCCAATGAATCCTATACAAAACCCGACACCTGCTTTGCACATTGCACCCGGCTGCCCCTGTGCCGCTGAGGGTGTGTTTTGTGTGCCTACTTGTGGTCCCCCCCCCCAGTGCTCTACAAAACCCTCCTGGTCTGCCCTTCGAAGACGCAGGTACTTCCCTGTAGGCAAACTGGAACAGGAGCACCCCTGTTCTTCATAGGTGCCTATGTGTTTTGGGCCCACCTTTGAACTCTGCACCTGACTGGCCCTGAGCTGCTGGTGTGGTATCTTTGGGTTTGCCTTGAACCCCCAACGGTGGGCTGCCTATGCCCAGGAAATTAGACTTGTAAGTGTCTTACTTACTTGACAAACTAACCATTTCTTACCTCCTCCAGGAACTGTTGATTTTTGTACTGTGCCCATTTTTAAAATAGCTTATTGCCATTTTAACAAAAACTGTATATGTTATTGCTCTAATTCAGAGTTCCTAACTTACCTGTGTGCAGTACCCTGCATTTTATGTACTTACTTCAAATCTTGAACTTGTGGTTCTAAAAATAAATTAAGAAAATATTTTTTTCTATGTAAAAACTATTGGCCTGGAGTTAAGTCTTTGCATGTGTGTTCCTCATTTATTGCCTGTGTGTGTAGAACAAATGCTTAACACTACCATCTGATAAGCCTACTGCTCGACCACACTACCACAAAATAGAGCATTAGAATTATCTAATTTTGCCACTATCTTACCTCTAAGGTGGCACACTATCTCTTACTTTGAGATAGTATATAGAGAGCCAACATCCTACAGAGTCTTTTCGGCTGTATCAGGTTAAGGACCTGGTATTTCACATATAAATCAACACTGTAGCCCTCTGCCCCTTCGGGACCCCCACTATACGGATATTGTTCCACCGTGCCCTGCCCTCCTGGTCTTCGAGGCGGGCAGTGATGGCTGTGTTTTGTTTTGTGACAGTCTGTACCTGTTCTTCCACGCTTTTTGTGACAGATTGTAGGCCCGAGATATGTATTTCAGCCGCAATCAATTTCTCTGTAATTTTTCGGAGGTCTGCCCTTATTAGGTTCACTTCAAGTGTTACAGTGTCGACCTTTGGCTCCAAGGTATCCTTGAAACTCTGAATTGCAGTCATGATGTTTCGTAATGTGGGCTCTGTTTGCTGCTGGGTGGTCTTCATGATTGAGTCCTGGTCCACATGGGCCCGGTGTTCTTTTAACTGCCATTAGTGAAACTACATATTTGGCAATGCTATTTGTCTATGTGGGGCAGGGCCTCGGTTTCCCACCAGAGCCTTCTCTCAGGAGCCTGGATTCTGGAGGTCGTTGCAACTTTATTTTTCACTCTTAAAGGGAATTGGGGTCTATCTAGTAGTATACACTATGGCACCGCTAGTTTTATTTGGCCTGGCCGTGCACTTGTCTCAGCTAGAACATCTTGTGAAGCATCATACAATGGTGGTGCGGTCCGGTTACTGCCATGATCCCTGGGGCATCTCCCCCGGGCTCTTATGGAAGTCTGCCACCAGGCCTGCACTGTCATGTTCCAGGCAGTATTTCTTCGCCTGCGTAGCTTATGACTTTCACTGTCGTCTTCCTGCTATCACGCTGTGCCCACTGCTACTCTTAGATCGCTGCCACCATCCTGGGATCTCCCAATCAAAGAATCGTATTCTAGAGAGGGGGCATTGTCTTTCATGCGCGGTCCTCAGCTCTCCTTTCAGGAGCCACGCCACCCCTCCTTCATCAGGGAGACCGTTGGTGCGTCAAAGTCCCTGCCCCAGCCCAACGCAGCTTTGTCGCCTCTCGATCTGCTCCAATCTCCTGCAGGCCCCTAAACAGCCCCAGCAATCAGCCACGCAACATCCCCCCTCACCTCTCAGCCACAAGGAAGTGACTAGGATCTCCGTGGGCTCTAGTGCTGGTCTCGTCCCCTGGGCCTCAGTCTCCGGAGGTTGGTGACCATGCTGCTTTGGATTCCACCGCTTCCTGGGCGCGGCGGTTTTGCTGTTAACCTTCATATTGATCAACCTTAGAGATTCAGTGAGATGCCGTGTGTGTGCCTTAGTTGATTACCACTCCCCCATGCCAGGATTCATGGCGGATGCCTGGGGATTTGGTTTGGCGATGGCTGGAGGGTTTCTAGTGTTTGGCCATCTTGGGCGGTGGTTAGTCATGCCCCCATCCCTGTTGAATGTTGCACAACAGAGAGCAAACAAAAAGGCTAGAGGTCACACACAAATGTTGAAAAGAAGAGTTAATAGTAGTGATCATTGAGATACACCACAATTAAGTGTTTTGGGGTTTGAAGTTATAAAGTCATATTGTGCCTACATTGTGGCATCCTGTCAGATAAAAATGAATTTGCTTTGTACAATGCCTGATATGCATACTGATTCAAGTCTATGCCTGGAAAATACTATGGGTGGTTGATTAAGTAAAAGGCCCCAGACAGGTCCACTAATTATTTTTTTCATAAATCTGTTTTATTCGGTTATCCCTAAAGAATGGACACAAACAGCATAACAAAGTAAAAACATTACAGCTCCTCCCAAGGCCCATTATGAAATTGCATAATAGTAACATATAATGTTCACAAGAATGCTTAGTCCATTCAAATCAACTAATTACCACTAATTCCCTAATTCTATATGATATTTTCTTCTGCATATTCTTGAATTTAAGATAAAGAGATTCTCCAGTAGGAAACAACAATGTTGGTCTAAAGTTATTTATTGGATCATGCATTGACTTTTTTAACAAGGGTTTCACGATCGCAGTTTTTCAACTATCTGGAAAGGAACCATATATTAAAGATTTATTGAAAATTGTCAGAAGTTTTTTTTACTATTAGGATACTGAAACAATGCAGTAATTAGACCGAGCCCTGATCTAAAGACGCACCAGATGGATGGCTGTTTATAATAGCTCCCACAAGACATTCTTGAGCGATAACTGCAAAATTACTCACCGAGACTGAGTTCTTGGCTTATAAGAGCATTATAGATAGTAAGTTTTGGATCACCACTACAGCAATAGCCCTAAATTCTAGATTTTATTGTGAAAAGGAGGCTACTTTTTCCCAAAAAGGCTTTGAATAGGAAATACTGTTAATGGCATCAGCCTGAGATTGGAGTTAATTAATAATTCATGAGACTTTATTAGCTAAATTAGGTCATGTAAAATCCCATTATTGTAGTAGGCTTTTTTGTTCCCTTTATCTTCTGTTTATACAATTTAGATTTTTGGAATTGAAGCTTTATGAGGTTTAAAGAATGACTTTCTCCAGTGTCTTACTCCATGGCATGTATCTAACTTCAGTCTACTGAGTTGTGGAAAAAAGCATGGGGTTGCCTTTTTTCTTTTGAATGACCTCCTTACCTGACTGGGTTTAAACAAGGGTTGAAATTAGCACATTCATACTATTACTTTTATGGCTTCAAAGTTGCATCTTGAGAATCTGATCAAACTGAGAGGCAAGTAGTTTTGGGGAGCCCTTCTTTCAATGTCTCTCCATTGAGCGAATCTTAGATGGAGTTAATTTTGTACCCAACACAAGAGTGAGAGCAAAAGGAATTGTAAAGTAGTTGGTCCATATTAGAGGAAGTGATTCAATAAGCTTAAGGTGTCTGTAATTGGAAAATAAAGGATCTAACAGGTGGGCTTTAGTGTGGGTCAGTTGTATTGAGAGCCGTTTCAGCCTGAATACTTCTAACATCTACTCTAATATAGCTCCTTATAGCTTTCAGGCCATAAATTGAGGTCTTCTATAACAATAACATTATTTTTATCTAGACCGTAATCCCAAGATCCTTAGCTAGCTCAGAGACTTTGCCATTCGTATTTGATGAGCAATAAATTAATCAGAAGTGAACGTCCTCATTTTGAATTTTAACCAAAAACGCAGGGTGATTGCAGAAATGTCTGACTCAAATCTTTTAGTCTTTAACATTAAGTTATCGAAAAATAACAGCTACCCATGTTTCACGTTTAGCAGAATGGTTCTTATGTAGAAATTTCAAGTCAGCTGGGATTAATTAATTGAAAAACACTCTGAGGTGTCTACCAAGTTTCTGTTAAGAACAGGGAGTTGATGCATTAAAAGAAGGTAATCTTCTTCATGTGTATGCGGTATTGCGGATTGTTCAATGCATAACAATGCGTTGTACTTCAAATGGTTGACTTCTTTGTCTGAACATTTTCATTGATGCTTGTTATAGATTGGGGTTCTAAGGCAAAGTAGGTCCATCTCCCATAATGTTTGAAAGGAAGGAGTATGAACGATTTGGGGGGTTTACACAGAGAGAGTGAATAACTGTAAACAAAACATGCAATCCCCATTTGCCAGCAAACTAGAATGAAAACTGACAGCATGCCTTGGCACTGGAATGTATATGAGCATAGACCGGTTTGCCTTTGGTGCACAGTGGTAGGTTAAAGTTTTCCCCATTTAAAGCAGCTGTGCTTTTAAGAAAGTAGCCTCTTTCTAGCATGGCTACCCCCATTTTTGGCCTGTTTGTCAGTGTTTGTCAGTGTGTTTTAACTGTGTCACGAGGATCCTGCAACCTAGGTCCCCACTGCTCATGGTTTGTGGCCTACTTGTCAGTCTGTTTCCCAGTTTGTGTCAGTATGCTTACCTGTGAACTCCAGTGCTTCTGTTCTCTCTGTTTCAAAATTGTCCTTACATACTGGTAACCCAGTATTTCACTCCAAATTGGCATACTGGACCCCCCCCCCCCCCCTTATAAGTCCCTAGTAAATGGTTTCTAGGTACCCAGGGCATTAGGGTTCCAGTGT
The DNA here is from genome assembly GCF_031143425.1 of Pleurodeles waltl. Lineage (NCBI taxonomy): Eukaryota > Metazoa > Chordata > Amphibia > Caudata > Salamandridae > Pleurodeles > Pleurodeles waltl. The sequence goes on along the minus strand of NC_090444.1, from coordinate 857,755,689 downwards.
ACCCTTACGGGCTGCAGCATTTCTTTTGCCACCCATAAGGAGCCCATACAAAGGCTTCTACAGGACTGCCATTGCAACATGTGTGAAATAGTGCATGCACTTTTTCACAGCCATTTTCACTGAAACAGGTCACTTATAAGTCACCTATATGTCAGGCCTTCAGACCCTGAAGGCTGAGTGCAAGGTGCCTGTGTGTGAGGGCACCCATGCACTAGCAGAGGTGCCCCCACGTTGTCCAGGCTCATTTTCCTGGACTTTGTGAGTGTGGGGATGCCATTTTAAGTGTGCACTGTATATAGGTCAATACCTATGCACAGCTTCACAATGGTAACTTCAAATATGGCCATGTAAGGTGCCTAACAACTGGGAATTGTACCCCAATACTAATTCCAGTATTGGTTGCACAATGCAAGGCACTCTGGGGGCTCCACAGTGGACCCCCAGTACTGCCATACCAGCCTTCTGAGGTTTTCACTGCAGCTCCAGCTGCTGCCACCTAACAGACAGGCCTCTGCCCTCCTGGGGCTTGAGCAGCGCAATCCCAGGAATGCAGAACAATGTGTTTCCATGAGGAGAGCGGTGTTACAGCCTCTCCCTTTGGAAATAGGTGTTACAGACATGGGAGGGATATCCTACCAGAGCTTCTGGAAATGCTTTGAATAATCCAGTCTACACCGGCTCAGGGACCCCCCAGTCCTTGCTCTGGCGCAAACTGGACTATCTCTCACCACCCCAGGGGTGGTGCCCAGAGCTCCTCCAGAGTTTCCCAGGGTTCTGCCATCTTGTTTTCAGGATGGTCAGGGAACTCTGGGAGCATTTGAGTGGCCAGTGTCAGCAAGTGTTGTCAGAGACCCCTCCTGGTAGGTGCTTACCTGGTTAGGTGACCAATCCCCCACTCAGGGCTATTTAGGGTCTCTCCTCTGGGTGTTTCTTCAGATTCGGATTGGAAGACTCCAGCAGGAATTCTCTGCATCCTTTACTTCATCTTCTACCGATGGATCAGCCGTTGACTGCTCCAGGAACTCTACAAAACTGCAACAAAGAAGCTAAGATGACTTCTGCAACATTGTATCTGTAGCTCCTGCCAGCAGCTACAACACTTTCCAGGTTGTGCATCCTCCGAGGACTGCCTGTCATCAGCCTGCACCAGAAGAACCGAAGAAATATCCTGTGGAGTGACGGAGTCACTTCCTTGCTTTAGCAGGCACCTCTCTGCAGCGACGACCGGTGGCTTGGGTACCGTCTCATAACGACAGGCGTGGATCCAGCGACACAGGTGGTGGACTAAAGTGACTCAGACAGTCCCAACGTCCAGGAGTCCAAATTTGGTGGAGGTAAGAGCTTGCCTCCCCACGCAAGACAGTACCCCCGTGCACCACGTGACTTGCAGCTGCTAAGGCTTGTGTGTGACCTTCCAAGAAGTTTTTCGTGCACAGCATAGGCCCCCAGAACTCCATCCTGCGACGCAGAGCTTCCTGAGTGGTTCTCCGGTGGCATGGGAATCCTTTGTGTTGTGCTGCATGGGCCTCCATTTGCACCTCCTTTGTCCCTGTGCTGTGGGACTCCTGTGCGCTACCTGGTATTCTGAGGGCTTTCTGAGTTGCTGAGAGCCCCCTGTTTCCCCTTGCTGAGTAGAGTCCACCAGGTCCCTTGTGGTCCCGGGCAGCACCATTTTCCGCTAACCGCGAGCTTTGCGTGTTTCATGGGTTGTTGGCAGAATCCAGAGACACAAACCAGACTGCATTCTTCCATCATGTGTGGGCCATCTTCTGCACCAACCAGGAACCTGCATCTGTCTTTGGTGCAATACTGACTTTGTCTTGCCACTGGTGGTTGTTCTTTTGCACCTTCATCCGTGTTAGAAGGGGCTCCTGTTCTCCCTGGACTCTTCAGTGCTTCTTGGACTTGGTCCCCTCCTTCCACAGGTCTTCTGGTCCAGGAATACATTGTTGGTGTCTTGCAGTCACTTCTGATTCTTGCATTATCTTCTATCACACCTTCTAGTGTGTTTTAGGAAACTTGCTGTCTTTTACTCCTGCTTTTCTGGGCTCTGGGTTGGGGTATTTTACTTACCTTTGGTGTTTTCTTACACCCCCAGCACCCCTCTACACACACTACACTTGCCTAGGTGGGAAACAGACTTTCGCATTCCACTATTTTAGTATATGGTTTGTGTTCCCCTTAAGCCCATTACAACATATTGTGATTTTCACTGTTTGCACTATTTGCTGACTATTTACTTACCTGTTTTTGGTTACTAGTGTATATATTATGTAATTGGCTTACCTCCTAAGGGAGTATAGTCTCCAAAGTATTTTTGGCATTGTGTCACTAAAATAAAGTACCTTTATTTTTGGTAACACTGAGTATTGTCTTTCATGTGTGTGAATACTGTGTGACTACAGTGGTATTCTGCCCTTCTTTGCATCTACAGTGGTATTGCAGGATCTTTGCATGACTCCTAGTTCAGCCTTGGCTGCTCTGCTTACAGCTACCTGTAGACTGCCTGGTTTCTATACACTGACTACATTTCACTAATAAGGGATAACTGGACCTGGTATAAAGTGTAAGTACCTTAGGTACCCACTACAAATCAGGCCAGCCTCCTACAGTGCAACACACACAGTATTGTATCTGGACTGTTGTCCAAAAATAGAATCATAGTCTCAGTAAGTAAAATGGTGGCAAGCAAGTCTAAAAAATAAATTAAAAAAAAAGCAATTTAAAAAAAGATTGGTATTGGGCAGTAGGAATGAGTCTGAAACAACTGCAGTTTCAAATCAGGTTGTATTACTATGGTCTTAAAGTGCACCAACCTAAAGAAACACACTGTCACAATGCTTCACAACCCAAGGTAAGCAAGATTTAAAATGTACTTAAAGAACAGCTTTTAAAGCATGCTTTAAAACAATTTAACAAGAGTGAAAAGAAAAAAACTAGCTTTAAGTGAATGTCAGGAACAGAGTAAACCACTGTAATGCGTAACTTTAAAAAAACACACGCCCTCAGTTACGGACAATAGTGATCAAAGTCTCGTAAACAGGGGCATAGGTCTTAAGTATTTTTGCTGCTCTTTTAGTGACCGCCTGGGATAAGGCAATATCATATCTACTGAAGAAAGTCTCTGAGGTGAAAATTATGGGAATCTGACAGAAAGCACTAATGCCTGGTGAGGAGAAAGTATTTCTTGTAGGAGGAGAACATGGTTTGGATCTACATGACTTAAAAGGCTTTAGCTCGAGTGACAAGAATGGTGACTTTTCTTTATTTGCAGGTACATCTTCTATAGAATGATGACAATAAGGCTTTTAACTTTTCCTAAAACCCCCAGCAAAAAAATAAGCTTTTTGTCAAAAATAGTCTAAAATCGGCTGCTGTTTCCGGGGATCATTCTCCAGGGACCCTGAAAAATAAGCAGCCTCACTGACCCTGCATTGCTTGATGGGAAATTTGACAGCTTGCTTGATGGGAAACTTGGCAGCTTTAGGAATTTTTAACAGTGCACCATGAGTTAGCATTGCGTTTGCTCGTCTTACTGGACATTACGTGTTAAATGTACTTTTTGTTTTTGTGCAGTGGTGTTTTCAGCCAAATATATGGTAGATATTAGTGCAAAGACTACAGCAGCATCAGACTAACATAATCCTCACATTTTACTAGAAGAGCACTCAGTTGATTGATGTGAACAAACACATACATTTCTTAAAAAAAAAAAAAACAAAGACACATGTGCATGGCTTGAACAGCAACATGGACTGGTGAAGTTGCCACAGCTGCAGAACTTATTTGATTGATCACTGGGGTGTGTTCTTGAATCTTTTACTGTTGCTGCAACTTTTCTCCATATTACAGTTAACACAAGTCTCTCATGGTGGGGCCTCAATGCCTATAATTTATATTATCCTAAACCGCTCCTGTGGGGAGCCCACATGGGGGATGGTTACTCCTGAACTACTTAATGGTTACTTCATACGGACTCTTCCATTCCCTTCCCGCCCTCTTCTCCCTTATACACCTTATAAGACTTAACAGACTCTCTTTCATGGCTGTTGTTCTAGATCCTTCTTGATACTTTGCTAGTCTGGTCTGCTTAATATTGTTTCAGTGGCTTTCTTGGGCCAGCTGCTGCTTTGCTACCTGGAAATTGCCACACATATGTATGATGTTGAATGTGGGAATATGCATTGGTTTTCTATTATTGTGTTTGGCCTGTTGGCCTCTGTCCTTTGCTGTCAAGGGGATTGTTTTAATGGCTGTGAAAAACTTGCACCCTTTTAATTCGTACTGACTTCCTCATAATTTATGGAGACAGCCAAGAGTGTATAGCTCTAGATAATAGGGTCACTCTGGCTTGCTTATAACTTGAAGTCGTATGACAGTGAAGGGGAGCTACGCACTTTTATCATGGAATGTTAAGGGGATAGGATCAGCAAATAAGCACTAGCAGATTCATGCACTGCTAAAAAAAGACTAGTGCCCACATAATCTACTGTGAGAAAATAGCCTCTTTCTTGCATGGTTACCCCTATTTTTGGCCTGTTTGTCAGTGTGGTTTTACTGTCTCACTGAGATCCTGCTAGCCAGGACCCAATTGCTCATAGTTTGAGACCTATTTCTCAGTGTGTTTTTACTGTTTCATTCGGATCCTGCTAGCCAGGACCACAGTGCTCATAGTTTGTGGCCTATGTGTGTTGTCAGTATGCTTGATTGTGTCACTGAAGTTCTGCTAACCACAACTCCAGTGCTTATGCTCTCCCTGTTTACCAAATGGGTCACTATAGTTTAGTGACTCCATATCCCAATTCAGATTAGCATACTGGAACCCCCTTATAAGTCCCTAGTAAATGGTACCTAGGTACCCAGGGCATTGGGGCTCCAGGTGATCCTTATGGGATGCAGCATTTCTTTTGCCACCCATAAGGAGCTCATACAAACACTCCTTCAGGACTGCCACTGCAGCCTTAGTGAAATAGTGCACACACTATTTCCCAGCCATTTTCTCTGCACTAGGTAACTTATAAGTCACCTATATGTCTAACCTTCAGACCCTGAAGGCTAGGTGCATAGTACCTGTGTATGAGGGCACCCCTACACCAGCAGAGGTGCCCCCATGTTGTCCAGGCCCATTTTCCCAGACTTCGTGAGTGCGGGGACGCCATTATAAGTGTGCACTACATAGAGGTCAATACATATATGTAGTTTCACAGAAGTAACTTCGAATATGGCCATGTGAGGTGTCTAGGAACAGGAAGTTGTATCCCAAATCTGATTCTGGTATTGGGGAGCCAATTCCATGCACTCTGGGGGCTCCACCATGGACCCCCAGTACTGCCATACCAGTCTTCTGAGGTTTTCACTGCAGCCTCAACTGCTGCCACATCACAGACAGGTGTCTGCCCTTTTGGGGCTTGGGCAGCCCAATCCCAGAAAGGCAGAACAACGCATTTCCTTTGGGACAGGGGTGTTACACCCTCTCCCTTTGGAAATAGGGGTTACGGGCATGGGAGGGGTTTCCTCCCAGAGCCTCTGGAAGTGCTTTGAAGGGCACAGATGGTGCCCTTGTTGCATAATATAGTCTACACCGGTTCAGAGAGGGGAGTGACAACTCCCCTGTCCATCACCACCCCAGGGATGGTGCCCAGAGCGCCTCCAGAGTGTCCCTGGGTTTTGTCATCTTGGATTCCAAAGTGTTGGAATACTCTGGGAGCATCTGATAGGCCAGTGCCAGCAGGTGACGTCAGAGACCCCTCCTGATAGGTCCTTAGCTGATAAGGGTAGCCAATCCCCCTCTCAGGGCTATTTAGGGTATCTCCTCTGGGTGTTTCCTCAGATTTGGTTTGCAAGATTCCTCCAGGACTCCTCTGCTTCAGCTTCTGACTGTTGGATTGACTGCAGACTTCTCCAGAAACCACTGTAACTGCAACAAAGTATCCAGGAAGACTCCTGTGACCTGCAACTTCAGCTCCAGCCAGCAATTGCCACAGTTTCCAAGGTATGTACTCTCTGAGGACTTCCTGTCTTTACCCTGTACCAGAAGAAACAAAGGAATCTTCCGTGGAGTGACTCTTCCCTGCTTCAGCAGGCACCTCTCTGCGACCACACCCGGTACTCTGGAACTCCTCTCCTGTCAACGAGCATGATCCCTGGAACACAGGTGATGGACTGATGTGACCCAGACTGTCCAAAGGTCCAGCTGTCCAAATGTGGTGGAGGTAAGAGCTTTACTCCCCGTGCTGCGACAGTACCCCTGTGCACTGTGTCTTCTGCAGTTCCTTGGGCTTCTGTGCACTTCTTCCAAAAGTTATTTGTGTACAGCAAAGCCCAGGTCCCCAGCACTCCATCCTGCGAAGCACAGCTCCCTGAGTTGTCCTCCGGCAGCGTGGGATCCTCCAGTGTAGTGCTGCAACTACTGCACTTTGCATCTTCTTAGTCCCCGTGTGCCTGGACTCCGGTGGGCGCTGCCTTGTCTTCTGAGAGCTCTGGGTAGTGATGAGAACCCTCTCTGTCTAGTCAGTCTCAGGTGAGACCCCCCTGGTCCCTCCTGGGTCCGGACAGCTTATCTTTGACACAAATCGCGTACCTGCGTGAACCAAGGCTTGTTGGCGGAATCCAGCGATGCAAACAGCCTGCATCCAACAACTTGACGTGGGAGATCTCTTGCTCCGAGCAGGAAACCGCAGCTATCTTCTTTGGTGCATTCCTGTACTGTTCTTCCAACCAGAGAAACCACTTTTGCACCTTCTTTCAGGTGGGCAGGGGCTCTTGTTCTTCCTGGACTCTTCATCGACTTCTGGACTTGGTCTCCTCTCGCCACAGGTCTTCAGGTCCAGGAATCCATCGTTGATTGCTTGCAGTCTTGCTTGGTTCTTGCAAAACTCTTCATCACGACTTGTAGTGTGTTCTGAGGAAACTTGCTGTACTTTACTCCTGTTTCCGTGGGCTCTGGGGTGGGATACTCTACTTATCGTTGGTGTTTTCTTACACTCCCAGTGCCCCTCTACCCACTACATTTGCCTAGGGGGGAAGTCAACTTTCGCATTCCACTATTTTATTATATGGTTTGTGTTGCCCCTAGGCCTATTGCAATCTATGGTATTTTCTACAGTTTGCACTATTCTATGACTGTTTACTTACCTGATTTCTGTTACTAGTGTATATATTGTATCTAATACTTACCTCCAGATGCAGTATTGCCTCTAAGATATTTTTGGCCTTGTGTCACTAAAATAAAGTACCTTTACTTTTGGTATCACTGAGTATTGTCTTTTATTGTGTATAAGTACTGTATAACTATGGTGGTACTGCAAGAGCTTTGCATGTTTCCTAGTTGAGCCTTGGCTGCTCTGCTACAGTTACCTCTAAACAGCCTAAGCTGCCAGGCACTGCCTACATTTCACTAATAAGGGATAACTGGACCTGGTATAAGGTGTAAGCACCTTAGTTACCCACTACAAGCCAGGCCAGCCTCCTACATCTACCTCCATGAAACAGCAGGGACCACTCTAGTGGACTCCAAGACTCCTTCAATTATTCCGTTTGGTCAGGGATCTGGGGGTCTCCAGCTCTCTCTGGGCAAAGCTCTGATCACCCCTATATCAGAACCTGGGCAGAACTCACTCACTTATCGTCATATAGCCAGATTTCAATCCCTTCAACTTAATAGAAAATCCTTAGTAAGATCATAACAGAATGTAACTTGCTCCTCCTGCCGGACCTGGTTCACCAGGACCAGAATGGGGTTATCCCATGCCGGGACACTTCCCTAAATATTAGACATCTCTACTTGATCATGGAGGAAGTCCCTCGGATGTGGCCCAGGCTGGCATGTCTCTCATTTGACCTTTAACAGCCCTTTACTCAAGCTGGCATTATATGTCCTGGCCATTCGGCGCTTCGGTTTCTGTCCAGTTATTGGGCTGGATCTGATTGCTATCAGAACTGGGCACAAGTACCAGAACCTTATCAAGTAGCTAAGGACATTCTTTGGAGTTACCCCTTATCCCTCATCTCCCTTGTCATTTACTGTGGCCCTAAAACCACTTCTGGACAAGCTGTGTGTGCAAGGGCAAGCTTTGGGTATGCCAGTAGGCAACCAGACCCATGTCATTTATTTATACTCTGACAATATGATTCACTATGGCCGATACGTCCATGATAATGTACCCCTTTGACATTTATTCCTGTGTAGTTTGACAGAATGTCCGGGCTTAAAGTGAATTATAATATATTTCTCAGTTTCCCCCTGGGACATCATCTTTCTTAATAGGATATTCTTCTGAGAAGTGGTAATATCTCATGGGCTTCCGACCTATTAAAAAACCAAGGTGTTAAAATTTACCATAAACAGGTGATCGTCTTGAGGGGAACCTTGGGTAAGGCCATACAATTGCTGTGCTGTCAGATTTGTTTTTGGATCACCCTCTCGCTGTCTATGACGGGCTGAATTGCCCTGTCTAAAATGGCGATGCTGCTAATTTTTTCTTATTTCTTCACCAACCTCCCAATTGTTTTCCCCCTCTGAGTGTTTAATGAGCTGGATGGACTCTCACCTTGTGGACTTAGTTTGGGGGCGAAGATAGAAGAAAGGTGGGGGTGGTGGATGCAAAGTGTGCCCTAGACTTTCTGTAATAACTACCTAGCGCCACAACTCTGTTGGGTTGCACAGTGGCTGGCTGACTACCACTGTTGAGAAACAGAACTTATGCTTTTTTCCTTTGCAGGAGGGATACCTACATGTTCTTCTGTTCCCTTATGCAACCAGCCATGGCCCACTTATTCTTGCTGCGCACAGCCCTGGTCTACCTGAGGTGGGGATTTTTGCACACCATTAAACCTAGTCCTTTCTCCTCAGTCTTACCACTTTTAGAGCTGTCATTCAGATATGGCAGGCTCACAAATGCATTGACCTGCTTTTTAGGGCTTTGGGATCCCTACAGTTGCAGACCTGTTCTCAAATGGTACTCTCCTGAGCATCCAGGAACTCCAGAAGCAGTATGATCTACATGGAGGAGCATCGTTGACCTATGGTGCTGTTAGACGAACATTGATCACCGACTGGGACATTAGTGATTAAGAACCCACCACTAACCCCCTACTACACACATTACACAACTTAGGGCATTGTAGGCACGTGGTCACATGGCTACACGAGGTGTTTCAACAGGACACCCTGGTGGCTTCTGCACACCTCAGAACTAAATGGGAGAACTCACTGTGGCAAATATTTAAGGACTCAGACTGGTGAAAGGCCCTAGAATACTTGCGTAAGTTCTTTGGGAATGCCTGTTACAATTGTAACCAATTTTACTTCCTCTACAGGGTGTATTTAACTCCCTGGAATTTACATCTTATATACCTGACTGCTACAGATATATTCCCCGGCTGATATGCTCCGTATGTTCTTGGCATGCAAGGAACTCTACATTTTGGGTAATAGTATTATCTGATATTACAAAATCTTCAGAACGACCTGAGGTTTCGACTGCCCCTGACTATTATCACCACCCCAAGAATGAAAAATGGCGGATTTATAGATTCATAATTGCTTTTGGCTAAACGAGCAGTGGAGATTAAATGGAAATCACCAATGTCCTCTACAATCATGCAATGGAGGAGTAAAGTGGGCACAGGCGGAGAGCACAGCACTCCGCAGGGAGGAAAAGTGGGGCCTGCAAACCATGATAATATAATGGGATGTGGTCTTCAGGACTTTACATAATATCCTAAAGACGATGCTCTACCACCTAAACCACTGTTCCGTTTAGTTCGTAAAAGTTTATTCGGTCCACCATGTGACCCTAAAAGTACATAGAATGCAACAATCATACTACACTCACAATAATGTGTAAAAATCATTTCAAGCAAAACGTCCTAAAAATACAAAACTAAGTCCCATATGAAGTTTAATAGCAGCCCTAATTTAACTTACAACGGAGAAACAAATTTCTGGCATAGCAGCAGATTGCAAATATCTGAAACCAACTTTCTGAATTTTAAAGTATGTGTAGGGAAAGGCTTCCGTTGGCATGGTTACCCCCTAACTTTTTGCCTTTTGTTGATGCCAGTTATGATTGAAAGTGTGCTGGCACCCTGCTAACCAGGCTCCAGCACCAGTGTTCTTTCCATAAACTGTACCTTTGTTCCTACAAGTGGCACAGCCCTGGCACAAAGATAAGTCCCTTGTAAATGGTAACCCTGGTACCAAGGGCCCTGTGGCCTTGGGATCAAAGTTTTTACCCTTATACCCATTTGAGGTCCGTGAAGAGCCTCGGGGTCCACCCTTCTGAGCAGGTTTCTGGGGCCCTGTTGAAGCCTCTTTACTTTTTCCCTTGCATGTCTCCCCACTCTTCCCCTGGGGAGGCTTTGTGACCCCTTTCTTTTGGTCACCCCCTGTGGAAGTCTTGGTCACCCTAGTCTTGACCCAATGGTCTGCCTTCTTTCCCAATTCTTGGGGAGAAATTGGAACTGGGTCTACCAGATGTTGATGCAGTTTGTCATTGAAACAATTACTTAACAGATGCTGTTTCATAAACAAGTTATACAGCCCATCATAATCATTTACACCACTGTCAGCTATCCAGGCATCTAGGGGGTCATTCCGACCCTGGCGGGCGCCGCCCGCCGGGCGGAGACCGCCAAAAGACCGCACCACGGTCAAATGACCGCGGCGGTCATTCTGACTTTCCCGCTGGGCCGGCGGGCGATCTCCAAAAGATTGCCCGCCGGCCCAGCGGGAAAGCCCCTGCAAAGAGGAAGCCGGCTCCGAATGGAGCCGGCGGATTTGCAGAGGTGCGACGGGTGCAGTGGCACCCGTCGCGATTTTCAGTGTCTGCAAAGCAGACACTGAAAATCTTTGTGGGGCCCTGTTAGGGGGCCCCTGCACTGCCCATGCCAGTGGCATCGGCAGTGCAGGGGTCCCCAGGGGCCCCACGACACCCGTTCCCACCATCCTGTTCCTGGCGGTAAAAACCGCCAGGAACAGGATGGCGGGAAGGGGGTCGGAATCCCCATGGCGGCGCTGCAAGCAGCGCCGCCATGGAGGATTCCCTGGGCCAGGGGTAAACCGGCGGGAAACTGCCTGTTCCCCTTTTCTGACCGCGGCTTTACCGCCGCGGTCAGAATGGCCCAGGAAGCACCGCCAGCCTGTTGGCGGTGCTTCCGCGTTCGTTGGCCCTGGCGGTCGGTGACCGCCAGGGTCAGAATGACCCCCCTAGTGTTTCGACTGAGAAGTCAACAAAATCAACCCAGGTCTGGCTCGAGGATTTTTGAGCCCCCCAAAACCTAATCCTGTACTCCTTAGTTGAGAATCCAAAGTCCTCAATCAGGGTAGCCTTCATGAGGTCATAAGATTCTGCATCTTTACCAGAGTGTGTGAGAAGTCTATCCCTACACTTTGAAGTGAACATTTCCCAAAGGAGAGCACCCCAGTGAGATCTGTTTACTTTTCGGGTTGCACAAGCCCTCTCAAAAGCTTTGAATCATTTGGTGATATCATCACCATCTTGATACTTTGTTACAATCCCTTTGGGGATTTTTAGGATGTCAGTATTCTCTCTGACCCGTTTTATGTTGCTGGTACTGGTCTCCCCTGTGGAAGAACCAGTCTCTCTGATTATGATTTGTGGAGTCAGGGTTTGAGGAACCCTGTTCTCCCTGGTTAGGACAGGAGGGGGGAATTCATCCTCCTGTTCACTAACTTCCCCATCTGAAGGATTATCCTCAGAGGGGTGGTCCCTTGTGAACTCTGCCAAAAGCTCCTGGAGCTTTACTTTGGTAGGATTGGACCCAGTTTTTATCTTTTTATTTTTACAGAGAGACCTTAACTCTGACATCCCTAGATGCAGGTAAGGGGTGAGGTTGAGTTCCATCACCATCTCATCTGTATTTGACATTATCACTCTAAAGGTTGAGATTAATTTTTAAGAATCTAAAAATTACTTCTAGAACTTAAATCCAAACTTTTACAAACTTTTAAACTCTAAACGAAATGCTAACAGGGACTTACCCAAGGCCCTAGCAGGACTTTTAAAAATCTAGAAACATAGTTCAAATTGCAAAAATCTATTTCTAATGACAATGTTTGGAATTTAATTGTGTGATCAGGTATTGGCTGAGTAGTCCAGCAAATGCAGAGTCTTAGACCCCACCACTGATCCACCAATGTAGAAAGTTGGCTCTGTATATACTATCTCAAATTGAGAGATAGTGTGCACAGAGTCCAAGGTTTCCCCTCAGAGGTTGATAGTGGCAAAAGTAGATAATACTAATGCTCTATTTTGTGGTAGTGTGGTTGAGCAGTAGGCATATCAGAGGGTAGTGTTAAGCATTTGTTGTACACACACAGGCAATAATAGAGGAACACACACTCAAAGACTTAAATCCAGGCCAATAGTTTTTATATAGAAAATATATTTTCTTAATTTATTTTAGAACCACAAGATTCAAGTTTGAGTTAAGTACATAATATGCAAGGTACTTCACACAGGTAAGTAGGGAACTTTGATTTAAAACAGTAGTACACACAGTTTAGGTAAAAATGGCAATTAGCTATTTTAAAAGTGGACACTACAAAAATCAACAGTTCCTGGGGTAGGTAAGTTTGGTTAGTTTTCTCAGGTAAGTAAAGCACTTACACAGTCAGTCTCCTCAGCATAGGCAGCCCACCGTTGGGGGTTCAAGGCAACCCCAAAGTCTCTGCACCAGCAACACAGGGCTGGTCATGTGCAGAGGTCAAAGGAGGGCCCAAAACACATAGGTGCCTATGGAGAACAGGGGTGCCCGGTTCTGGTCTGCTGGCAGTTAAGTGCCTGCGTCTTCGGGGAGCAGACCAGGGGGGTTTTGTAGAGCACTGGGGGGGACCTAAACAGGGGTCACTAAACAGGTACACAAAACACACCCTGCATGGCACAGGGGTGGCCAGGTGCAGTGTGCTAAGTAGGCGTCAGGTTTGCTATAGTAAGCAATGGAGGGACCTGGGGGTCACTTAGGCGATACAGGCACTGCACAGGGGGGCTTCTCGGGCCAGACACAGACTGGGCTAGGAAGAGAGCCGTCTGCCGGCCACTCCTGCACTGGAAGGTGGTTCCTCCCGGTCCTGGGGGCTGCGGGTGCAGTGCTTGGTCCAGGCGTCCAGTTCCTTGTTACCAGGCAGTCGCGGTCAGGGGGAGCTTCTGGATGCTATCTGCAGGCGTCGCTGTGGGGGTGCAAGGGGATCGACTCAGGTTAGTCATGTTGTCGCAGTCGCCTGGGAGTCCTCTCTGCGGTGTTCGTTCTTTGGAGCTCGAGCCAGAGGTGTCGCATGCAGAGTGTGAAGTCTCACGCTTCCGGCGGGAAGACAGAGTTCTTTGAAAGTTGTTAGAAAGTTGCAAAGTTGTTACTGTGTTTGAACAGTGCTGCTGTTCTCTGCAGTTTCTTGGTCCTTCGGGTTCAGGGCAGTCCTCTGAGTCCTCAGAGGTCACTGGTCCGTGTCGGATGCGTCGCTGTGCAGGTTCTTTGAGTCTGGAGACAGGTCGGTAGGGCTGGGGCCAAGTCAGTTGGTGTCTCCGTCGTCTCTGCGGGGCTTTCAGGTCAGCAGTCCTTCTTCTCTGTGTAGGTTGCAGGAATCTGAATGCTTGGATTCAGGGTAGCCCCTAAATACTAAATTTAGGGGTGTTTTTAGGTCTGGGTGCAGTAGCCAATGACTACTGTCCTGGAGGGTGGCTACTCCCTCTTTGTGTCTCCTCCCCGAGGGGAGGGGGGCACATCCCTATTCGTATTGGGGGAATCCTCCAATCTCAAGATGGAGGATTTCTAAAGGCAGGAGTCACCTAAGCTCAGGGCACCTTAGGGGCAGTTCTGACTGGTGGGTGGCTCCTCCTCTTTTTCCTCATTATCCTCTCCAGCCTTCCCACCAAAAAGGGGGGCAATGGCCCGAGGGGCTGGCATCTCCACTAGCTGGGATGCCCAGGGGTGCTTTAACAAAAGGCATGAGCCTTTGAGGCTCACCGCCAGGTGTTACAGTTCCTGCAGGGGGAGGTGAGAAGCCCCAGTGGGGTTCTTGACATCAGTAGAGTGTCATCTGCAAACATAAGGATCGGAACCGGCGCTCCTGCTAACTTAGGGGCAACATGATCACATCGCATCAGCTGATCTACTGCCCCATTGATATAGAGGCTAAACAGGGTGGGGGCCAATACACACCCCTGTCTAACCCCCTTTACGATGGGGATGGCGGCTGTTAAGTCACCACCCTGTGACCATCGAACCTGAGCATAGGTTTCCTCATGGAGATGTTTTATCAGTCTCAGCAGTTCACTATTGAGGATATAAGACGCCAAGACATTCCATAACAAATCACTAAGGACCAAATCAAATGCAGTCTTTAGATCAATAAAAGCAACATACAAGTGGTCCTTTTTTAAGCTCAGGTATTTACAGTAAAGAAGTTTAAATCTGAATACCTGGTCTATTGTACTGACCCCTTTCCTAAATCCTGCCTGAAGGTCTGAGAGGATCCGGGAGTCGTCAGTCCAAGAATGCAATCTAGCCAGAACCTGCTTACAAAATACCTTCTGGCTCACATCAATTAGGCTTATTGGTCTATAGCTGGCTGGTTGTTTTCTAGCCCCCTTTTTGTAAGTGGGGACTATTGTTGCTCCTCGCCATGTAGGGGGGAGATCGCCACCCCTCAAGATGGCATTGCTAAGAGTATTTCAATACAGCGACCAAATTCCAGGTTGTGATAGGTACAGATCGCCTGGGATGCCATCTGGGCCTGGATCCTTTCCTTTGCGCAGTGATTGGAGAGCCAGGGAGGTTTCATCAAAAGAGAAATGGCCTATACCAGAACTTGACAGATTTGTATTTCTAGAAGGTGAGTTTGAGGAAGTGCAGAACACTACAGATGTTGATTGGGATTTGCTGTTACATCTATTGGAATCTACCCTGTAGAGATTCTCAAAATGTGACGCCCAACTTGCTGGCTGAATTACTGAGTCATTCTCATCTTTCTGGGGATCTTTCTTTTTTGCCACCAATTTCCAAACCAATTTTGTTTCTCCGTCTTGGAGAGCGCCAACCAGGGAGTTCCATTTATTAGTTTCCCAATCATTTTTAGCAATTTGTAAAGTTTTTTTATATGAGGTCCTCGCTACTCTTATCTCCGAACAATTCCCTTTTTGGAGCGCTCTCAACAACTGCAATTTGGTCTGGGGCAGGAACTAGAGAACCACCTTAAAGATCTGTCTGTAGTTTTCCCTCTTTCTCTCACTACCAGAAAGAGAGGTCTCAGCCGATTCACCAATGAGCAGTGCAAATTAATGAAGTCCACAAATGAAAAATCAATATACTTCAGGGAGAATAAAGTTGTTTTAACTATGTCATAGATTGCAACCTGGAACTTCTGCCACCGCTACCCATCTTACATTCTTGTAGTCATTAGTCACCATTACATTATTGTCCATCACCCGTTGGGACAGATTACTACTATTAAATAAATGTAGAGGATATAAAACCTGCACCGAGGGCTTGATGGTCGCTATCAACCCTAGGGATAACTACCATGTCACTAAGGGAGTGCCCAAGAGTATCATCAACAAAAATGTAGTCTAGGAGACTCACATAAGTTCCTTTTTTATATGTGGCATTGCCGGAGTGTCCAACTTGGTGTTCCCATTAACTAGCCTTAGTCCCACGTTATTCATTAAATTCTCTAATGCGGCTACCACTCCCCCTGCTTTCTCTATTGTTTCCTGAACCGGGCCTGATCTATCCCAAGGGTCTGCATACTAAATTCCTTCTCAAGAGAAATAATCCTTTAAACTTAGTTGCATGTTGCAATCCCGTGCTACAATTAAGCCTGCTCCCCCTGGCAGCTGACTCAGAAAGTCCAAAAGAAGGTTCAGCATAGCAATCTGTGTGTTTCGTGGCCCAGGTCTAATATAGATGTTTACAATCACTACGCGGGTGTATCCCCTTGGGTTCCTGATTTCCAACTCCACTGCCAGTATATCGCTGGTGGGGCAAGATAGCTCTTTTACCTTTGGGAACAAGTCTTGCTTCAGCCAGATTATTAGCCCCCCCCCCCGAAGCTCTCCCAGATAAATAAGGGAGAACAATCTTCTGAAAGTTCAAGTATCCTGGTCTGTGGGTCGCTAGGGGTGCTCATGTTTCCTGGAGCAGGATGACTTGGTGCTGGGCTATGAAGCTGCACCACTCACGGTTGGTTGTTTTGGATCGTAAACCTGCCACGTTCCAGAATAAAAGTTTGATTAAGGAATTATCGTGGCCTCCTAAATCCAACCTCCCCTCCATGCCCCTGATGGGAGCGATGACTACTTCCCTGTCCCACCCAACCTGGTGTCCCCCAGGGGTATTTCAGTGCACTATTTCCTCTGCTTCCACACGGCCAGGTAAGGGGGCTAGTTAGTTCGCAAGACTCCACTTATTTTGGTCGGTGGCCCATTTCCCATTCCATTTTTGTGAGGGGCTTTTAGTCAATCCACACTTGGAGTCATGCCCCGTGGGTCCCGGTCAAAACTGTGTGTATTTTGGAGAAATGTAGTGCAATGGCTTCCCCTACAGGAAAGATTGACAATTGAGGGGGGAAAGATTGGGTAAGGCTAATTTGAGACTGAATGCCAGGTCTCGGTCTTTGCTCAAGTGCTAATAGTCATTTTACTAGAGGCTGGCTGTTCAATTTCAGCCCTATAAAATCCGTTCCAAGTTCTTCTCCTGAATGTCTCTGGGCATTAATTATATCTTCTCGTATAACTGTAAAGTACAAGAGGCACTCATTATAACATGAAAAATAATAGTACTCATGAGTCAGTATACATAGGCAATGTTTTGTCATATATTTCTGAAAATTAATAGGATTATTTCCAACATAATCCCCAATTACAGTATCACTGTCCAAATCCAAATAGTAGAATTAATTGATCTGTTGTTCCAAGATTGCTATGATCCAAAGTCCAAGTCCAGATTTCTCTAATCAAAGTTCAATCATATTCTTCAAAAGACGATATAGCTTATTATTTAAACTTTAGCAGCCGCATCCAAATTGATAGCCAGACCAGATTTTCTCAAATCAAGGTTCAATCATATTCTTCAAAGGATGATATAGCTTATTATTTAAATTTTAGCAGCCGCATCCAAATTGATAGCCAACACGTGTTTCGTCCGGGAGTTTCCCAAAGACTTCATCAGGGCTAAACATATATGTAGATGCGTCCTATAACAAAAATATTCCTTACAAGCGAATCCCAGAATAATTCCGTTAAGCAACTTATCTGCTGATATCAGTTATATCAATCCACCTTCCAATGAGTCAAAACGTGAAGCACGAGTACGCGATGCGGCTGCCTGTGCATACTGACTCATAAGTACTATTATTTTTCATGTTATAATGAGTGCCTCTTGTACTTTATATTTGCAATAGTGCTTTTAGCATCTATCAAGACCTTTTGGGTGTGGTCTTTCAAGAGTGCACCATTTCGAGATTCAACATTCTTCGTTGATATTCACCTCGCTACCCAGAGCGCCTATTTTTCTCCCAGTACAATACACCCACACGTAGTTAGAGTTCTCGTATAACTGATCTGCATTTCTTTACTCCCCTAATCCAATGGATCACTTTGTTTTTGAGTGGATCCCCTGATTCTTTGTGGCCATAAGTTAACTTTGGAATATTCATCAAATATAGATCATACTGTCTAGCACTAGTATGGGTCTGGGGAGGTGTCCAAGGAGAGTCTCTATTCCTAGTTCCCAGGCACTCTTTTTCTGAGTACACATTTTGCCTGGCCCTTTCTGTTGCATTGATATCACTTAATCTTATATTAACTACGTCAGGGGCTACACATACTTTCTCTTTACTACTCAGTAGCGCCATGTTGACTCTCTCTTCCTTGCGCTTTCCTAAAAGGTGGATTTCACTTGACTGTGTTTGTGAATCTAGAAGATTGAGCTCAAACGCAGGGGGTGCTTTCCTTATATTTCCAATTATGGTGGTGGTTATGCCATGCAGTTTCTCGTGTATCATGCTACTCAAGGTTGTCATGTACTCCCTTAGGGTCACAATCGCATCCCTTAATTTAGTTAGCTGGGACCCAACAGGGTCTTCCCACTGGTTGCCTATCTGGTTTAATATCTCCTCTGTTCCCTTAAATGTGTTGTCATCATTACTGGTGGTCAGAAGGGGCACAAGTGGTGTAAAACGGTTAAAACACTCTATGGGGGTACTGTTACCCCTTGCGGAGTTGGCACCCCCGCTTGTAAATGGTCTATAGGCGGGGAAGAAATTGCAGGTGTAATGGGCTCTGGGTGGGACCTCCTTGGGGAATTTACCCGAGACTCCCTACTTGCGGGGGCAAAGAAGGTCTTTATATCCTTTGTTGGAGCATCATCCCCCCTCTTTGCAGACTTATTGGGCTTGGGGGCTAATAAACTCTCCACTTCCTCAATAAGTTCGTCTATTTGGTCCAAAGTGCAATTCTCAGCCAAATGTCTAGGTATTTTTCTAGTCCCTCCCTGCCCAGTGAGATTACCGCTGGCTTTCCTTTTCCCCATCCCGCTAAAAATCAAGCAAGTCTTCACTGTGCTGTGGGGCAAGAGAGAGACTCAAGATCTTAATGTTAACGGCTCACCAAGGATTTTTCTGATGAAAGGCCAAAAAGGCCAAAGGGGGGGGGGGGGGGCTGCCTTGCCTCTTCTGTCGCTGCTGGGTGCGGACGGGCCCGCCCAGGCGCGGCCCGTGCGCGTCCCGCGTTGCGGGGGGACTGGCATCGCTTTATAGCGCTCGGTGGTGTTCCTGGCCCCTCCCCCTGGTTGCCACAAGGTCTTCTGGGACTCGGAGTCCCCTTTCCTTTCACCAAAAGCTACCCCTGCCATATTTGAGGTCCCTAGGAACAAGCTCCTCAACATACAGTTTCCAGTCCACATGTTGTCATCCAGCTTTATGTATCCCTCATTTCCACTCACCATTCCCAACAGGCCCTCTGAATTCAGCGGACGTCCCCTCACTCTCAGCTTTGTTGTGAGCTTTTAGAGGGCTAGATGGATGGTATTTTAGTTCATTTTCTTTCTTTCTATACCAGTTACAGCTTAGTTAATGCCACCTTTTTGTCTGTATGCAGAAGGACTTAATGATAAATCATTTTTCCACAGAAGTGCACTGTTCATCAGTACGAATAAATACCCAATATGTTATTAGATTGTTTGCCCAAGCGAATTGATCTATTTGTACGTACTCACCTGTATCCACTATGACTCCAATGATTATACCGTTGATGCCTAGGAAATGTTAATAAAAATTAATTTAAATAAAAAAATGTTCAGTCTAGCAGTGATCATGGCTGAATAACTGTTTTTCTTAAGCTGTGATAAATACATGGAAGAGTTTTTTTGCAAAGTTTTCATCTGATAGAGACTTCTAGTTACAGATTCCTTACCTTAGAATTTCCCCCAGGCGTCAGACTGGATCCGGAGATTATTCTTCAAGCAGTACCCTTGCGTGTCGGTAGGTGGCGTCGGTCGACTCCGCGGGCATCATTGACGTAATATATAGATGCTGCCCTCGCGCAGTGACGTTAGTTCCTCTCTTTCTGCACCACGCGCTGATCCGGAGAAGAGCCACCCTGATCTATTATTGACTGAATTCGACCGTTTTGATGAGTTTTTGTGTAAAATTTGGTGTGTAAAGGAGTGATGGGGTGGTTGCAGCTCATCTGCGCAGGTTAGGGGTTTCAGTCTTCCCCTACCTCGACGACTGGCTGTTGAAGGCGGATTCGCCCCAGAAAGTCGTCTCCCAACTTCAGACTATGACGAACCTCCTGCACATGCTGGGGTTCACTATAAACGTGTCGAAGTCACACCTGACTCCCTCTCAGACGCTTCCTTTCATCAGAGCTGTTCTGGACACAGTGCAGTTTCGAGTTTATCCTCCCGAAAAGCGAGTTCAAGACATTCAGGCTTTAATTCCAATCTTTCAGCCTTGGTCTTGGGTTTCGGTGAGACTGACTCTGAGGCTGCTGGGCCTCAAGACCTTCTGCATCCTGCTAGTAACACACGCCAGATGGCATATGCGGGCTCTGCGGTGGGACCTGAAGTGCCAGAGGGCGCAGCATCAGGGGAATCTCTCCAACATGGTCCTGATCTTGGAGGGGACTGCGAAAGACCTGCAGTGGTGGCTTTCGAATCCGCCTTGGGTCCACAGCAGATCCCTGTCCCTTCCCCAACCAGATCTCTCTATAGTGACAGATGCGTCACTTCTGGGTTGGGGTGGCCACATGGAAGAGGCGGAGATCAGAGGACTCTGGTCTCAGGCGGAGTCTGGGCTCCTTATCAGTCTTCTGGTGCACCGGGCGATCAGGCTTGTGTTGAAAGCATTCCTTTCCTCCCTCAAAGGGAAAGTGGTGCAGGTGTTCACGGACAATGCTACCGCCATGTGGTACTGCAACAAACAGGGCGGAGTAGGGTCCTGGACTCTTTGTCAGGAGGCACTACTCCTTTGGACATGGCTGGAACATCAGGGCATTACCCTGATGGTTCAGCATCTAGCGGGTTCCCTCAACGCCAGGGCGGATGAATTCAGCCGTCGATGCACAGCTTATCACAAATGGCGTCTCCATCTGGAGGTGGCGCAAGGTCTCTTTCAGCATTAGGGAGAGCCTTGGTTAGATCTGTTCACCTCCACAGAGAAAGCGCAATGTCAGCTGTTTTGCGCGTTGGGCGGTGTAGGAAGTTGGCTCTGTATGTACTATCTCAAAGTAAGAGATAGTGTGCACAGAGTCCAAGGGTTCCCCTTATAGGTAAGATAGTGGCAAAATTAGATAATTCTAATGCTCTATTTTGTGGTAGTGTGGTCGAGCAGTAGGCTTATCAGAGGGTAGTGATAAGCATTTGTTGTACACACACAGGCAATAAATTAGGAACACACACTCAAAGACTTACTCCAGGCCAATAGGTTTTTATACAGAAAAATATATTTTCTTAGTTTATTTTAAGAACCACAGGTTCAAGATTTGCAGTAAACACTTTAAATGCAAGGTACTTCACTAAGATACTTTAGGAACTTTGAATAAAAGCAATATCATTTACAGTCTTTGTGAAAATGGCAATAAGCTATTTTCATAGTGGACCCTGCAAAAATCAACAGTTCCTGGGGGAGGTAAGTAAAGGTTAGTTTAGGAGGTAAGTAAAACACTTACAAGTCTCAGTCCTGGGGCATAGACAGCCCACGTTGGGGGTTCAAGGCAACCCCAAAGTTACCACACCAGCAACTCAGGGCCGGTCAGGTGCAGAGGTCGAAGAGGTGTCCAAAACACATAGGCACCTATGGAGAACAGGGGTGCTCCGGTTCTAGTCTGGCAGCAGGTAAGTACCTGTGTCCTCGGGGGGGCAGACCAGGGATTTTTTGTAGAGCACTGGGGGGGACACAGGTAGGCACACAAAACATACCCTCAGCGGCGCAGGGGCGGCCGGGTGCAGTGTGCAAAGCAGGCGTCGGGTTTCAGGTAGAAAACAATGGAGGAACCCGGGTGTCACTCTAGGGGTTCAGGCAGGCA
The DNA here is from genome assembly GCF_031143425.1 of Pleurodeles waltl. Taxonomy (NCBI): domain Eukaryota; kingdom Metazoa; phylum Chordata; class Amphibia; order Caudata; family Salamandridae; genus Pleurodeles; species Pleurodeles waltl. The sequence continues at coordinate 857,734,147 of NC_090444.1, read as the reverse complement.
CAGGAGGGGCTTCTTGGGCCAGCGACCACCTGGGCTAGGCAGATGGTCGCCTGGGGGGTCACTCCTGCACTGAAGTTCGGTTCCTTCAGGTCCTGGCGGCTGCGGGTGCAGTGTTGGTTCCAGGCGTCGGGTCCCTTGTTACAGGCAGTCGCGGTCAGGGGGAGCCTCTGGATTCTCTCTGCAGGCTTCGCTGTGGGGGTACAGGGGGGTCGTATCTGGTTACTCAAGGGCTCGCAGTCGCCGAGGAGTACTCCCTGAGGTGTTGGTTCTCTGAATCTCGAGCCGGGGGCGTTGGGTGCAGAGTGAGATTTATCACGCTTCCGGCGGTAAACGTGCAGTCTTTGGAAGTTGCTTCTTTGTTGCAAAAAAGTAGCTGGTTTTGAGGAGGGCCGCTGCTCACAGGAGTTTCTTGGTCCTGTAGTCCAGGGCAGTCCTCTGAGGCTTCAGAAGTCGCTGGTCCCTGCCGGATGCATCGCTGTTTGCAGGTTTTCGAAGTTGGAGACAGGCCTGTGGGGCTGGGGCTAAAGCAGTTGTTGTCTTCCTCCTTCTCTGCAGGCTTGTAGGTCAGCAGTCCTCCTTGTTTCTTCAGGTTGCAGCAGTCTGATTTCCTGGGTTCTGGGGTGGCCCTAAATACTGAATTTAGGGGTGTGTTTAGGTCTGGGAGGGCAGTAGCCAATGGCTACTGTCCTTGAGGGTGGCTACACCCTCTTTGTGCCCCCTCCCTGTGGGGAGGGGGGCACATCCCTAATCCTATTGGGGGAATCCTCCAAACTCAAGATGGAGGATTTCTGAAGGCAGGGGTCACCTCAGCTCAGGACACCTTAGGGGCTGTCCTGACTGGTGGGTGACTCCTCCTTGTTTTTCTCATTATCTCCACCAGCCATGCTGCCAAAAGTGGGGACAGTGGCCGGAGGGGCGAGCATCTCCACTGGCTGGGATGCCCTGGGGCACTGTAACAAAAGGCATGAGCCTTTGAGGCTCACCACCAGGTGTTACAGTTCCTGCAGGGGGAGGTGAGAAGCACCTCCACCCAGTACAGACTTTGTTCCTGGCCACAGAGTGACAAAGGCACTCTCCCCATTTGGCCAGCAACATCTCTGGTGTGTGGCAGGCTGGCAGAAACTGGTCAGCCTACACTAGAAGTCGGATTGGTATACAGGGGGCATCTCTAAGATGCCCGCTGGGAGTATGTTACAGTAAATTGCACACTGGCATCAGTGTGCATTTATTGTGCTGAAAAGGTTGATACCAAACTTCCCAGATTTCAGTGTAGCCATTATGGAACTGTGGAGTTCGTGTTTGACAAACTCCCAGACCATATACTCTTATGGCTACCCTGCACTTACAATGCCAAAGGTTTTGCTTAGACACTGTAGGGGGATAGTGCTCAGGCACATATGCCCTCACCTGTGGTATAGTGCACCCTGCCTTAGGGCCATAAGGCCTGCTAGAGGGGTGACTTACCTATGCCACAGGCAGTGTGAGGTTGGCATCGCACTCTGGGGGGAGTGCCATGTCAACGTAGTCTTTTTCCCCACCAGCATACACAAGCTGTGAGGCAGTGTGCATGTGCTGAGTGAGGGGTCCCCAGGGTGGCATAAGACATGCTGCAACCCTTAGAGACCTTCCCTGGCATCAGGGCCCTTGGTACCAGGGGTACCAGTTACAAGGGACATACCTGAGTGCCAGGGTTGTGCCATTTGTAGAGACAAAGGCACAGTTTATGGAAAGAACACTGATGCTGGGGCCTGGTTAGCAGGGTCCCAGCACACTTTCAATCAAAACTTAGCATCAGCAAAGGCAAAATGTTAGGGGGTAACCATGCCAAGGAGGCATTTCATTACAGGCGGCACTCGCTCTGAGACTCTTTTCATCTTGAGTGGAACTCCGGCCTCCTTTCTGCCTATACTTCTTCTGCCCAGAGTTCTCAAGAAAATCAGGAACGACCGGGCCCAAGTCATTTTGGTGGCTCCGGACTGGGCACGGAGATTATGGTATCCAGAGCTATTGAGCATGTCCATCGATCTTCCACTCAGACTGCCTCTTCCAGCGGATCATCTGTTGCTGCAACAGGGACCGGTTCTTCACCCGAACCTGTCCAACCTCCGCCCTCATGTGTGGAGATTGAGCGGCGACAGTTGATGGCTTTTGCACTTTCCACCCAAAGTCTGCAGTTACCTTGGCAGCCAGGCATCCATCAACCAAAACTGTATACGCCTGTTGTTGGAATAAATTTGTGGCATGGTGTACCAAGAAATCTGTTGATTACCTTTCTGCCCCACTTTCTGAGGTTCTTCTGTTCATGCTTTCTTTGGCCCAGCAGGGCTCTGCTTTGGGCACCCTTAAAGGGTATTTATCTGTCATTTCAGCCTTTCTTAGGCTACCTGATCAGCCCTCACTCTTTAAATCCCCTATTGTAAGTAGATTCCTAAAAGGACTCACCCATTTATTTCCTCCCACTCCATTTATCATGCCTCAGTGGGACCTTAATCTTGCACTTACTTATTTGATGTGTACTCCCTTTGAGCCAATGCATAATTGTCCCTTGCGGCTCCTCACCTTCAAAACTGTCTTTCTTGTTGCTATCACCTCTGCTCGCAGGGTGAGTGAGCCTCAGGTCCTTTCCTCAAACCTCCATACTTGTCTGTGCACCCTGGCAAAGTAGTGTTGCGCACTAAGGCTTCCTTCCTTCCTAAGGTGGTTACACCCTTTCATGTAGGCCAGTCCATCACTCTGCCTACTTTCTACGCACCCCCACATCCTTCCCATGAGGAGGAGAGACTCCACCGTCTGGATCTAAAAAGAGCGTTGGCGTTCTACCTCAATCGTACTAAAGATTTCCAGGTGGATGATCAACTCTTCGTTGGGCACGTGGGTGTGAAAAAAGGGAAGGAGGTGGAAAAGCACACCATCTCTCGATGGGTGCTTCTTTGCATCAAAATGTAAAATTTGAGCTTTGGCCAAGAAGCAACCTCCACCAGAGCAACTGCTGCTTCCACTGCGTTAGCACGCGGAGTTCCTGTCCTGGTTATCTGCCAGGCAGCTACATGGGCGTCCCTGCACACGTTTTCTAAGCACTACTGTCTAGACAGTCAGGTCCATCGGGGCGGCTACTTTGGTCGTTCTGTCCTGCAGGACTTCCTAGTATGATCTTTTTTCGCAGCCCACCACAGAGAATGGCATTGCTTGGGTATCTATTCTAAGGTAAGGAATCTGCAACTAGAAGTCTCTATCAGATGTCCAAGTTACTTACCTTCAGTAACCAAATATCTGGTAGAGACATATTCTAGTTGCAGATTCCTTATCGCCCACCCATCCTCCCCATTTGCGAACTGATTTCTAGGGACAGGGATTCCCCACCTTTCAGGTCCTTAGCTCTGGTGCACCAATCTGAGTGTCCTTAGCGGCTCTGCACTTTGGCGTGGAAAGTCATTAAAAGAAACTGACATCACTGCACAAGGGCGGCGTCTACACACTACTCCCGACTTCATCAAAGCAACTACGACGCCAACAATGGCCGCGGAGTCGACCGACGTGCAACGGTATTGCTCGAAGAAAAATCTCCAGATCCAATCTGACGCCTGGGGGAAATTCTAAGGTAAGGAGTCTGCAACGGGAATATGTCTCTACCAGATATTTCGTTACTGAAGGTAAGTAACTTGTACAACAGGAAAAGCTATTAGAAATATGTTTGACAGGTAAGCTTCGTATTAAAAATACTTCCAAGGTACGTAGTGGATGAGAGTGGTAAGGCTACTATCTTGCGCTACAATTTAGGGAGTCCCCAAAAACACAAAGGTTTCAGATGTGTGTAGTCCCAGGGAATTACAGTCCATTCACTGAGCGATAGATCTCATGGATACATATACGTTTTCTTGAGAGTAGCCATATCACTATCCAGCTCTGGCTTTGTAATCCAAATTTGAGCTTATCCCGCCTCAGGGGCTTATGTGTCCAAAATAAATCAGACCATTGTCATCAGTGTAGCAATTGCACACTTGAACAAGGCCATGCTGCACCTTTTTAAACTGATTGGTGTCATTCTTGTTCACCTTATGTACCTACTGATTGGTCAGGGCCCCCAGTTAGACTACCTCTGTCAAAGCCTTCCCCATTGCCAGCTGATGCTATTCAGCCTCCTCCAGTGCTGGGCTGCACTTAGATGCCAGTGTCAGACCCTGATGGAGAAATCCACAGGCCAGCAAGGGCTACCATGCCTCAGCAGTGGTGGCTGGGGTAGTTTGTGTTTGAAGTTATGGTACTCATCCTAATATGGCTCTGCAGACTGGGCTAAGTGTAGGCCATTCAGCACTTGACTCTCAGTGGTAGCAATGGCAAGCAGTCACTGGCTTTTCAGGGAGGTAATGTGAGGGTGCTTCAAGTTCAGGACCCAACAATCACTCATCAGCGCAGAAACAAATTCTCCAACCCATTGCGTTAATTTGATAAAGCAAAGTTCCTTTGTTACATAAGTAAAAAAGTCAGTTCTTCACAAACAAGTTACAGGTACATATGCTTCAATGACATTAAGACTACTGTGTTTTTGGGTCCTGCCCCACCAAACCCCAACTTTCCCCATACTTGCAGATTTTCCTGCAGTGGAATCTACATGGATTAACCCCACCTTTTCCCATTCTGAGTTCAAGTTTGTTCTGGGCAGGTTTGTAGACAGTGGGTGCAGGGTACCCCCACTTGTACTACTTTGAACTGCTGTTAACTTAAGCAGTCCCCTAAAGGTTATTTCTGATGGATATTTCTGCCTGCGGACTCCTCAACTTTGAATATATCACATGTTAGACTAGATCTGGAAACGTTTGATATAATTATCCAGGTGCCAGTAGGGGGTGCCTGCTCCGCCTCAAGGTTGGAAACAAGGTCATGGTGACATCACTAGAGGCATATATCTCTTATCCCAGTGTCTTGATGTTAGTTGTTTTTTCATGCCTTTTGACGCAGGTTTGAAGTTTCTCTCCTCATCTCTGAGGTGAAGAGATTTTGCACTCTTGACTGTTTTGGGACAGTGCTAGGAACAAGTTCTCTCCAAGGAAGTGAGTGTTTCAGCCCTCCCATGGATGTGATTGGCAAATGTCTCTCTCAGACCCACATGACACCATTTGTGGTGTCTCACCTCGAAATATGAATTGTCGTTATGTGACCTCTGTCTTTGCATGGACCCCCAAGGCCATCAAAGAGCATGAGGCTGAGCTTTTCATGGCCTGTGCCTGGGATGACCGTAGAGGTCGCAGACTGTTGAGTTCAAGCGCCAGAACAAGATGCAAGTCACCTTTTTGTTACTCCTTTTCTTATAAATCTTTGAGGGAAAAGATAAAACACCACAAAATAAAAACACCTCTTAGAGCTCATAACATCAAAATGTGTAGGTAAAGCACCTCATCTGGCTTCACCTTCAACACCTTCCTCAGTGGAACCGGAATTAATTGCGTAGTCTCTTCAGGCACACCTGCGCAACCAGGCCTGGTGCTAACTCAACCACCCTTCGTACTGAGATTGATATCTCAATACACAGAGTTCTCGGTGCTGGGTAGAGACTTGGTCTTCTTCCTCAAGGCCATGTTTGATGTGTTCATGTGGGTGTCAGTCCCCTCTAAGTGTATCTGTCAGCATCCTGGGCCTACTCCTGTCAGAGCCTAGCCTATGGCACTGTATGAGTTGTTCCTGACACTGCCTGGCTTCAGTTGCCTACCAGGCCCCATGTGAGTACAAGTCACTCCTAAACCTTCTTTGGCTCAATTTTAGGCTCTACCACAACAATCTGTGGCATCCCTGGATACCATTCCACCTCCTCCATCAGAACTCACTTCTGAACACTTGGTGAAGAGGATAAGGTCTCGAACAGGGATTGTGTTCTTAGAGGTCTACTCAGTTCCAGGACGTTGCTAGTGCACACAGACAATGTAGTGACATTATCCGAGATCTCTTTGGATCAGGCTCAGACTAACAGTTTCCAGATGGTCAAGGAGACACAGATGACGCTGGCCCCTTGCCTTCCTCCTATGCTTCTGATCTGCTGGCACTTGGGAAAGCCTGATACGGTACCGGACATCAAGACTGACCCAGCTCCTGGTCCAGCACCTGCAGAGATTACTACTTTTTGTGCATTAAGAAAGCAGCTGAAGTATTAGAACTTCTCCCTCTTACAATGGAATGTTGGCCAAACATCTTGACTGATAACCTACTGTCAACTGCTCTACAATGGAGCCTCTGGTGCCTTTTAATGAAGCTCTTATTGAGGCTGCTAAAGAACCATGGCCCAACCAGCTTCATACCCACCGGTTAATCAAACAGTAGCACAACCCTACAGACCAGCCCATGGAGACTGTGCTTTCTTATCCTAGCCTATATCTACTGTGATAGTTTGGTGTTTCAGGCCTCCACCATGACATAGTTGAACCCTGGAGCATTTCCTGCGCACCCCTCTGACAGGGAGACAAAAAGTTGGAAGGTGTGGATAAGATGTCTTTATCTGCTGGCAGCTTAGCATTGTGTTCACTAAATGTCGTTTGTCTTTTAGGCCTCTAACCAAACGCCCTTTAAAACATGTCAACATTGGTGTTTCCATACGTACTGACACACTTTAATGGCTAATTTGTAGAAGTAGCCAATGGTGGTCAGGATGTTTCTTGTCACATTGTCAGAGCCGACCTAGACACGGCTTAATGTGTTGCTAGGACCATGAGCTTGTCTGTTAACTAGAGAAGACATGCCTGGCTGTGCTCTGCTACTTTCTCTGCAGATGTGCAGAACCCTTTAATGGATGTCGAAGGGCTGCAGAGAGATCCCAGTAACTGCAGTCGAGCACTCCTTTTACTGACCCAAAGTCCTTGTCAACACAAGAAGATGGACAGTGTGTTGAAACGTTTCAAACACTCAGTCCCTGTCACAGATTTGGGTTATATTGATTGTTTTTTTGCTCATGGTGACACCCCACGATTGTTTTTTTGCTCACGATGGCACCCCAGTTTGGACCCAGCCGTATGGAAATCAGTCTTGACCTACGGGGTGTTTGAAAAGTTTCAATATTCTGTCCATCGTCTTTTTGCATTGCAAAAAGCGCCCTAAATGGTCACAGTATGCCCAGACAGTCCTTTGCTAGCTGTGCCATCCTTGCTGGTGAGGGGCGATAACCCAAGACCAGTCCCAGGTTTCTTTTTCTGGTCTGGGGATGACCTGGCAGGTCGGGCTGGACTGTTCCCATGGGGAGCAGGGTCACAACTGATTTGCATATGACTGGGTCCAAACTGGGGTGGCATGGTGGGCAAAAAAAACAATGGATTGGGATGCGGCCGCAAGTAGTCGCCAGTGGCTGAGGTTAATTCAAACATTTCATCCATCACCTTCTTGTTTTTACATGTGCGACCCAAAGGCTTTGGCAGGGGTATTCAGTACAGACAGAGTCAATCTGCACCTGCATTCCACAGCACAGGTTGGCCAGTACAGTGACAGGGGCAAGGATGGTGCCTGACAGGTCCAGTCTTCTTCTTCTTCTTCCTCCACTTCCCCTGTGCCACAACGGAAGCCTCAAGTAGTTCCTCTGTGAAGACATATGTGATACCTGTGGAAGGACAGGTGTCCTCTATTCAATGGGTGTCCAAAGTAATGGCCTGGTAGGTCACCCATCTACTAAGTTGGTCTGTCCAGGAGATGGAATACGTTTCTAGACTGGTTCTCAGACAGACGCATTGACCCCTTGAAAGTGACTTTGGCTAACATCCTCCAATTGACTTTATCCTTGGCCTACCAAGTTTGCACAGTTGGTACAGGCAAGAGCTTTATGCCTCCCAGACCAACCTTTATTTATGCAAGTCACAGTCGCTTGTGAAATTCTTGAAGGGTTTGACTAATTTATTTACAACCATATCATGTGTTATGCCACAATGAAACCTGATTCATTATTAACATAGTCCTATATAGTTGTTAGTTGGGGCTCCTTCTGTTACAGACTGTGATTTTGGTTGCAGTGACCTCAGCTCGACTCATTAGTGAGCTACAGCCTTTAAGTGTTAGTCCACCTTTTAGGCACTTATTCGAAGATAAGTTTGTATTGCAAACTAATTCAGTTTTTCGAAGATAAGTTTGTGTTGCAAACTAATTCAGCTTTCCTAACGAAGGTGGTTACCCCATTACTTTGTCAATTTTCCCATTTCACATTCACGACTCATTCTACCAAGAAGGAGGCGCGGTTGTGTAGACTGGACCCCAGGCTCGCGGTAAGCTACTTTATCAACCAAGTGAAGGACATCTAATGACCAGCTCTTTGTTGGCGATTCATCAGAAGACACTTTCCCACTGGATTATACTGTGCATAAAGATCTGCTTCCTACTGGAAGCAGTTGCCTGAAGGGTAGAAGCAGTTGCCTGAAGGCATCCAAGCACATCCCATCAGGGCAAAGCTTTTTACTGCAGTTATGCTAGGAATTTGTCAGTGGCAGACATTTGTAGAGTGGCAACGTGGGCTTTCCTCCACATCTTTTCCAAACTCCATTGTTTCAATTTGGGAACAAGGAGGGATCAGTTTTACAGGAGTTTCCTCTATACGTTTTGTTCCGAACCCATCCCCCCGGCCCCCCTGCCCTTCCCCCCTTTACTCGGGGTATTGCATGGGGTTCTAATTCTGAGCGTTATAAGTGGGGGCTCTAGTTGGCAGTCACCCTGTCCAAGTAGGAACCCTCACTCTAGTCAGGGTAAGGGAGTTGCACTTCTAAGATAACCCCTGCTCACCCCCTTGGTAGCTTGGCACAAGCAGTTAGGCTCATCTCAGAGGCAATGTGTTAGGTATTTGTACCCACACACAGTAACACAGTGACTACAAATGGACATCTCACCTATTTAGAGAAATAGCCAGTATTTATCTAAGGAAAAAAAAACAAAATGACAAAAATCCAACATCCAGAAGCAAAGATATGAATTTTTAAAGATTAAATTCAAATATAGTGCCTAGAAACACAATAGCTCCAATTGGTGCTAACCCGACATTGTGACAGAATCATTCCGAACAGTCCGACACCACTCGTGAGGGAGTACGGTGCCAGTCAGGGAGTTGCACGGACCCCTGGTACAGAAATGAGGCAGACTCAAAGACATGGCACGGAATCGGGAAGGTGAGGTGTGTCGCTGGAGCCACTGCGGTGTCGATTTCGTACTGCTACGCAGGGGGTGAGGCATTGGCTCCTTACTACTTTGCAGGGGAGGTGAGGCAGTAATTTGCTACGGAGGCAGCGGAGGTGAAGCGGCGCTGGCGACGAGACATCGGTTCCTTTCAATTCAGCAGGTTCAATGAGTCCAGCAGGTCAAGAAACGATGAGGCAACTTTGCAGTATCCCAGTCACACCACAGTGCCATACGCGCTGGGGGGAGTCAGGTGTCACGGACATTGGTGACACAGCACTCAGGTCTCACGATGTTGCGGGACTTCAAAGGTGCTGCTGCGGCATTGGTCCTGCAATGTCGGGCGTTGTTGTCGCACTTCAGTGGGGACCACCGATTCGGGTGCAGGCAGCAGCGCAGAGTCGGGCACTGGCCCGGTTCTGGAGTCGTCTGGAGTGGGTGTGCCTGGTTCTTCTTGTTTTTTTTTTTACCAGACATCACTCCGAAGGCCCAAGGAACTGGAGTGGGCACCTCCTGGCAAGTCAGGGTCCTCAACAAGAGAACCCATGGGCTGCCAGGTGAAGTCTTTAATGTCTCTGAGACTTCTTAACAGGAGACAAGCTCATTCCAAGCCCTTGGGCGAACTTCAAAAGCAGGATACACAGCAAAGTCCAGTCTTAGCCCTCCACAAAGCATAAGTAGCAACTGTAGGCCAATCCAGCAAAGCACACACAGCAAAGGGGCAGTACTCTTCCTCACAGCTTTTCAGCTCTTCGCCTTGGTAGAGTCTCCTGTTGTTACAGAAATGTTCTACAAGTCTCGGGTTTTCAGTCCAATACTTATACTCATTCCTGCCTTTGAAGTAGGGAAATGTCAAAGGAAAGCCTTTGTAGTACACAAGACCCTACCTTTTCTGCCCTGGTCAAAGACATACTCTAGGGGGTTGGAGACTGTATTGTGCAATAAAAGGCTCAGCCCTTTTCAGATGCAAGTGTCAGCTCCTCGCACCACTTAAGCCCATGAAGACCCATCAGTATATGCAGGGCACACCCCAGCTCCCTTTGTATGACTGTCTAGAGTGAATTCACAACCAGTCCAACTGTCATACTGACCCAGACGTGAATTCCACAGCCAGACAAAGGCACAGAATGGGTACATAAGAAAATACCCACTTTCTAAAAGTGGCAGTTTGTGAAAGGTCTCTTTTTGCATGGTTAGCCCCCACTTTTTACCTGATGTTGATGTGTCCTGGGCCAGAGCTCTTTCCCTAAGTATGTTGGAACAATTGGATGCACTTTTAAATATCACTGTATGTCCCTAGTAAATGGGTACCCAGGGAATGGGGTATTAAGGGTAGGCCCCTGAGGGCAGCAACACTGACTGTTACACCCTCTAGTTCCCTGCTCCCAAATGCACCCAGCACTGCCATTGCAGGCTGACTGTACTGGGGCAAACCTAAAAAAGCAAACTCGACATGGCACACTCCTTGTGTGCCCTGTCCACCCTACACTGCATACGTTATGAATAAGTAACCCCTCTAGCAAGCCTTCCAGCACCAAGGCAGGGTGCACCATACTATATATGAGGGCATAGTTGCATGAGCAATATGCCCCCACTGCGTCCTTGCCAAACCTGTTACATAGTAAGTGAACAGAGCAGCTGTTTTAAGTACATGTACTAGACACTGGCCAAACATGAGTTCCCCAGCTACACGATGGCCAGTCTGCACCCTGGGTTGTTTGGTATCAAGCAACTCAGGATGATAAATCCAAACTGGTGCCAGTATTGGATTTATCCCTAAATGTACTGAAGGGTCACCTTAGAGGTGCTCCCTGCAAAAACTAACCTAACTGGCATGGTTGCTGACTCGTTACATCCAGAATGCAACCTCCAGACAGCCAATATACAAACCTGGGGAAGAGCCCTGGCTCTGTGGTTTGTAAAACAATACCCTTCCTGGGTGGAGGAGCTAACACCGCCTCCCTCAGGAATTTGCACTTTCCTGTCGGTCATGCCCCAGGCCTGCTGCTAGCAGCAGATGGCTTCCCTCTTTGTTAAACCCCCCTTTTGTCAGGACCAAAGGTGGGAAACCACATAAAGGGTAGGAGGAGGGGTCTCACTGTGCATGCACCACCCTTAGAGGCTTGCAGATGAAATTTCATTTTCCTCCATGTTGATGGCAGGAAAATAGCCAATGAGGTTTAAGGTAGTGACCCTTGCCACAGGAAGTGGTCACTCTAGTGGGTGTAGCCATCCAACGGTAAGTGTCCCATTGGACACTACCAGGTTCCCCCTATAACGCCCACTAATTCACTATTTAGTGGGCTCCCCTAGACCAAGAAATCAGATTCTTCAGGAAGATAAAAAGACGGCACCAAAGATCCCAACAGGACGAGAATAGAGGAACAGCTGCACCAGAAGAGGCTCCAAGTCCCCTGCTTGCTGCACCCAAGTCTGGACAATCACCGATGCGGAGGAGCTGACCACTGGACCAACCTCAAAAGACCCAGAGGACCTCCAGGCTTCACAGACAGCCCAATATCTCCCTCCTGAGTCGAGGCACCACACAAGAAGCAAAAGAAACCAACAAGAACCATGGCCAGACGATATCTCCAGAACCGGAAGTCGCAGCCAGACCCGATTACACACCGACAGCCCGGATGAGACCTACAAGTGTGCCAACTTTAGTGCCACTGTGCCCTCTCGTGGCCAAGTTGTGCCAATACCGCCGGGTACTTAGTGCACTTCGAACAACAGCAAAAACAGCTCACCCAGAGCTGCAACTGGACCAGGAGGAAGCCCCAGTCGAGTGACTTAAGGAACATCCCAGACCTCCCACCAGGGCTCCCTTGTACTGCAAGGCCCCCTAAACAAGACTTACCTCCAGCTTCAAAGGGTTCCATTGCGCACAGCATCCAAGAACTCCAACTCGCCCTGCATCGGGCTGCCCTGAGGCCTGCATCACGGAACCTGCTGTGTGCTCTGGGTCCCTAACTCCTTGCGACCTCAGTAGCCCAAGGGGACTCAAAGGCATCACCTTTAAACTGAAACCAGCTCCTTTTCCTGGTGGCCCATCCAAGTGGCCCTGTGCAAAGAGACTTTCTAGCACTCCTCCTGCCGGAACTGGGAGCCGCCTGGGACTCTCCACCTGGCACGGTGTCCCCTCCAACCTCATCAACCATCCTAAAAAAGAAGAGACTGGTAACTCACCTGTGTGATTTTGTATGCATTTTTATAGGTGACCTTCCATTGATTCCTATGGTGCGTAATTACGCACAGAAAGACTAACTTTATTAAAACTCTGAAAAATCGTTACTCAAAAAGTACTTAATGTATCTTAACCATTTTGTTCCCAAAAATGATGTAAAAGTCTGAAGTAGTTTTATAAATTCTGGTCTCGAGTTATTCATTGAGTGTGAGTGGTGCATGATTGGATTTGTGAGTACAACAAATGTTTAGCACATCTGGGTTAGCCAAGTGTTCCACCAGCTACCTTAAAAATTAGAACATTGGGTGGTCTAAATGTTTACCTGTGGAAACCAACGAGTGGTTGCCCGAACACCCTGCACAGTGTGACTAGTTTTTAACACTTCATAGATTGCAAGCCTCCTACACAGTTTCAAACATGCAATTCAAAACCCACCTTCACTAAAAGATGTATTTTTAAATTGTGAGTTTAGAGACCCCAACCTCCACATCTCTATCTGCTCCCAATGGGAAATTACACATCAGAGATATTTCAAGGCAATCCTCATGTTAACCTATGGGAGAAGACTTTGCAATAGTGAAAAACACATTTGGCAGTATTTCAGTATCAGGACATGTAAAACACACTAGTACATGTCATACTTTTTAAATACACTGCACCCTGCCCATGGGGCTACATTGGGCCTACCTTAGGGGTACCTTACATGTACTAAAGGGGAAGGTTTGGGCCTGGCAAGTGGGTGCACTTGTCAGGTCGATAGTTTAAAACTGCACACACAGACACTGCAATGGCAGGTTTGAGACATGTTTACAGGACTACTTATATGGCTTGCATAATCATTGTTGCAGCCCCACTGGCAGCATATGATTTACAGGCCCTGGGCACATAGGGTTCTCTATACTAGGGACTTACTAGTGAATCAAATATGCGAATCATGGATAACCAGTCATAGTCACAATTTACACAGGGCGCACTTGCACTTCAGCACTGATCAGCAGTGGTGAAGTGCACAAAGTACCAAAACCAGCATAGTCGAAATCCAGCACAGTCAAAAATACAGGAGGCAGAGACAAAAAGACAAGGGGTACCCTACAATAAGGGCCATTTCCAACAGTGAGGAATCTCTAGGTAGAAGTAGCCATCAGAAGAAAAAAGTTAATTACCTTTGGTAACATATTTCTGTTGGTTACTCTCTGTACCTGGAGATTCCTCACCAATCCCTCCTTATTTCTGAAGGTATTTAAATGCCTTATAAAATGTGCCAATTAATTTTGTTGCACTGCATCTGTTTTTATTCTAGACGTTATTTTTGTTCCTGCTTCAAGAATCAGAGTTATAAAGAGATTAGACCTGACATCAAGGCACTGAGGTGTGCACTATATGACTCCAGTGATATCACCCCGACCCTGTTTCCAACATTGTCAGAGCCCTCATCCCCTGCCTTCAGCAGACAGCTATAGTAGATGTTTCCCGATCCAGTCTGGTGCCTGGAGTATTCTAAGGTGAAGAATGTGCAGGTAGCTAGAGTATCCATTGAAGAGAAGTTGCATTTTCTTCTCATCACAGTGTATTTTGCCTAAGTCACCTGGGTCGTACATTGAGAACTGGCAGTATGTTTCGGCTTCACTTCCTCTTCCAGAATCAACACACTGGCTGCATGTTATCATGTGCCATAGTAGCAGCAGCCAGCTGTGGAAGGTGCTGCAAGAGTCAGCGGATATGTGCAAGGCTCTGGCATCAATAAAGACTTTCTCATTAGATGACAAGCCTGCTTCTGGGTGAGTTGGGACTTTGGGCTGAGGTCATGGTCCACCGAGCTGCACAAGCCCACCTTAGGCACAGTCGGTAGTTGCAGTGTATCAGTCTACTTGGTCACAGCTCATAATTGCAGAAGCTTACTAATCTTAGGCACAGCTCATGCTTTCCGCAGTACAGTCTACTCAGCTACAGTTCTTGGGGACAATGGTAATGACTGCTGTCTGCGTTTTCTCCAGCAATTACAGCAAGGATATCAAAATGCTTCAGCTTCTTCCAGTAAGGCCAGATTCTGGGTGATGTCCCCCCACCTCTCTGGAGTTCTCTGGCAGGCAGATACCCGCAGTGGTTGCACAGTATTTTGCCAAAAACTCATTCATTGCTTGTAGAGAGTTTGAAACCGGATCAACAAATAGGTCAGCAGCTCTGACATCTATGCAGTCAAGCAGATAGGGGATGTGGATTCTGTCTGCACTATCTGATAGACACTTCTAGTTGCAGATTCCTTACCTTTTGAATTCCCCCAGGCGTCAGACTGGATCCGCAGACTTTTTCTTTGAGCAGTACCTCTGCGCGCGCTCAGGTGCCATCGGTCGACCGTTGAATGATGTCGGTGACAGCGCTGCACCTTGTGTGTCTTTGGTGCCTGGAGCGCGATCATGACCTGAAGTCATGCTCTGAGTGTTGGGCCATGAACCTGAAAGCTTTGCTGGAGTGGTCCCTAAAGCTAATGGCGGCCCGACACTTGACTCTGCGGCGCTCACGGTCTCGTTCGAGAGGATGGTCTCGAGACCGGAAACAGAGTCACCACCACTCTTCATCCTCAAAGTCATCAGTACATTCAGGTCATAAGAAAAAAGTAGAAGAAGAATAAACGTTCTTCGACTTCACCCTGTCGCTCGGACGATGCAATGCGGGAAGAGCGTCAGTGCTCTAGGCCTCTGTCCTCGGAGCCTCCATCTGGGTCTGTGTAGGAGGCTGGCCCGGCTTATAGTGGGTACCAATAGTACTCACACCTTGTGCCAGGTCCAGTTATCCATAATTAGTAGATTAGTAGTGTTCTAGCAGCTTAGGCGGATAGAGGTAGCTATAGCAGAGCAGCTTAGGCTGAACTAGGAGACATGCAAAGCTCCTACTATACCACTTATATCATATAGATACCATATCATAAGAAAGACAATACTCAGAGTTACTAAAAATAAAGGTACTTCATTTTAGGGACGAAGTACCAAAAATATCTCAGAGGATACACTCCCTTAGGAGGTAAGTAACATACACAAAGTATACACACAAACCAAAATCAGGTAAGTAAAACAGTCAGAAAGTAGTGCAAACACTGTAGAATACAATAGAATGCAATAGGCCTAGGGGCAACACATACCATATACTAAGAAAGTGGAATGCGAACCACAAATGGGCTAGCTAGGCTAGTGTAGTTTGTAGAGGGTCGCTGGGAGTGTAAGAAAACACTAAGGGTGTCACAGATACCCCACCACAAGACCCTGGAAAGTAGGAGTAAAGTACTACTATTTCCCCAGAAAAACACTAAAGTGGTGATAAAGGATTTTGCAAAGACCACAACAGACTGCAAAGCACTGAAGACGGATACCTGGACCTGAGGACCTGCAAAGGAAGGGGACCAAGTCCAAAGTCGCAAAAGTGTCGGGGGGGCAGGAGCCCTCTAAACCCCGGATGAAGGTGCAAAATGGCTGCCTCCGGATGGAAGAAGCTGAAAATTCTGCAACAACTAAAGGTCCTAGGAACTTCTCCTTTGTGCAGATATCCCACGGCGTGCTGGAGGATGCAGAGTTGTTTCCTTGGCAAAATACTGCAAACAAGCCTTGCAAGCGGCAAGAGTTGCGGTTGAAGAAAAAGGGTGCTGCCTGGGCCCAGGAAGGGCCAGAATGTCGCCACTTGGGGGAGGAGACAGAGTGGACCCTCAGCAACGTAGAGAGCCCACGCACAAGCAGGAATCACCTGCAGAAGTCCTTGAACACAGATTCAAGAAGTCTGAACACAGCGGTTGTCTCAACACTGCAGAAGAGGGTCCCACGACACCAGAGATCAACTCAGGGAGCTGAGCATTGCAGGACAGAGTGCGGGGGACCTAGGCTTGGCTATGCATGAAGGATTTTGTGGAAATGTGCACAGAAGCCCTCGTAGTTGCAGTTCACGCAGTGCATAAGATTACTGTCTGGAGAGGGAAGGCAAGGACTTACCTCCTCCAAATTTGGACAGTTGGACCACTGGACAGTCTGGGTCACTTGGGTCCACCACCTGTGTTCTAGGGGCCACGCTCGTGAGGGTGAGAGGGGTCCCAGAGTACCGGTGACGCTGACGTTTGGTGCCTGCTGGAGCAGGGAGAAGATTCTGTCAACCCACAGGCGATTTCTTTGTGGCTTCCAGTGCAGGATGAAGGCAGGCAGCCCCCAAAATATGCACCACCAGGAAACAGTCGAAAAAGCCAGCAGGATTAGGCGCTACAAGGTTGCTGGTAGTCTTCTTGCTACTTTGTTGCAGTTTTGCAGGCGTCCTGGAGCAGTCAGCGGTTGATCCTTGGCAGAAGTCGAAGAGAGAGGTGCAGAGGAACTCTGATGAATTCTGGCACAAGCCCACTAGAGAGACCCTAAAGAGCCCACAGAGGAGGATTGGCCACCTAGGCAGGTAAGCACCTATCAGGAGGGGTCTTTGACGCCACCTGCTGGCACTGGCCACTCAGAGGCCTCCAGAGTGCCCTCACACCTCTGGATCCAAGATGGCAGAGGTCTGGGACACACTGGAGGAGCTCTGGGCAGCACCCCTGGGGTGGTGATGGACAGGGGAGTGGTCACTCCCCTTTCCTTTGTACAGTTTCACGCCATAGCAGGGACTGGGGGGTCCCTAAACCGGTGTAGACTGGTTTATGCAAGGAGGCCACCATCTGTGCCTTTCAAAGCATTTCCAGAGACTTGGAGAGGCTACCCCTCCCCAGCCCTTAACACCTATTTCCAAAGGGAGAGGGTGTAACACCCTTTCTCAGAGGAAATTCTTTGTTCTGCCTTCCTGGGACTGGGGTGCCCAGACCCCAGGATGGCAGAACCCTGTTTGTGGGGTGGCAGCAGCTGTAGCTACGGAGAAAACCCCAGAGAGATAGTTTGGCAGTACCCGGGGTCTGTAGTAGAGCCCCGGGGATGCATGGAATTGGCACCCCAATACCAAATTTGGCATGGGGGGACAGTTCCATGATCTTGGACATGTTACATGGCCATATTTGGAGTTACCATTGTGAAGCTACATATAGGTAGTGACCTATGTATAGTGCACGCGTGTAATGGTGTCCCCGCACTCGCAAAGTCCGGGGAATTTGCCCTGAACGATGTGGGGGCACCTTGGCTAGTGCCAGGGTGCCCACACACTAAGTAACTTGGTACCCAACCTTCACTAAGTGAAGGTTAGACATATAGGTGACTTATAAGTTACTTATGTGCAGTGGTAAATGGCTGTGAAATAACATGGACTTTATTTCACTCAGGCTGCAGTGGCAGGCCTGTGTAAGAATTGAGAATCAGAGCTCCCTATGGGTGGCAAAAGAAATGCTGCAGCCCATAGGGATCTCCTGGAACCCCAATACCCTGGGTACCTCAGTACCATATACAAGGGAATTATATGGGTGTACCAGTATGCCAATGTGAATTGGTAAATTTAGTCACTAGCCTGCAGTGACAAATTTGGAAAGCAGAGAGAGCGTAAACACTGAGGTTCTGGTTAGCAGAGCCTCACTGATACGGTTAGGCACCACACAGTGAACACATACAGGGCACATACTATGAGCACTAGGGTCCTGCCTGGCAGGGTCCCAGTGACACAAGGGCTAAAACAACATACATACAGTGAAATATGGGGGTAACATGCCAGGCAAGATTGTACTTTCCTACAGCCTGTCATTGGAAAAAAATGTGGGGCATGGTGTATCGACAAATCTGTCGATCCTGTCTCTGCACATCTTTTTGAAGTTCTGCTCTTTGTTCTCTCTCTGGCCCAACAGGGCTCTTCCTTGGGCACCCTCAAGGGCTATCTTTCTGGGATTTAAATTTAGTCTGATGTGCACTCCATTTGAGCCGCTTCATAGCTGCCCTTTATGGCTCCTAACCATCAAGACTGCCTTCTTGGTTGCCATTACCTCTGCTGGCAGGGTAAGTTAGCTCGGAGCTTTGTCATCTAAACCACCTTTTCTGGCAGTGCATCCTGACAAAGTGGTACTCCGCACTAGGGCTTTTTTTCTCCCTAAAGTGGTAACACCCTTCCATGTAGGTCAGTCCATCACCTTGCCTACTTTTTACCCACCCCCACATCCCTCACATGAGGAGGAGAGACTCCACGCCTGGACCCAAAAAGAGCGATGGCGTTCTACCTTGATCGTACCAAAGACTTCCGGGTGGACGATCAACTCTTTGTGGGATATGTGGGGGTGAAGAAAGGGAAGGCGGTGCAAAAGAGAACCATTTCATGATCGGTCCTCCTATGCATTAAAATGTGCTGTGCTTTGGCAAAGAAGCAACCCCCTGAGGGTTTGCGAGCTCACTCAACTAGGGCAACTGCAGCTACCACAGCGTTAGCACGAGGCGTTCCAGTCCTGGATATCTGTGAGACAGCCACGTGGGCATCTGTGCACATGTTCACCAAGCACTACTGCCTGGACAGTCAGGGCCATAGGGAGGGATACTTTGGTTGTTTGGTCCTGCAGGACTTCCTGGTGTGATCTTGGTTCGCAGCCCACCTCCAGGGATGGTATTGTTTGGGTATGTATACAAAAGGTAAGGAATCTGCAAGTAGAAGTCTCTATCAGATGTACAAGTTACTTACCTTTGGTAACGATATCTGGTAGAGACATATTCTAGTTGCAGATTCCTTACCGACCCGCCCATCCTCCCCGCTCTGCGAACTGATTTCTAGGGGCAGGAACTTTCCTTAAACGGCCTTAGTTTTAGCGCATCACTATCAGTGTTTTTCATGGCTCCGCGCTCCTGGTGTGGAAAGTTGTGAAAAGAAACTGACGTCAGCCCGTCAGGGTGGCACCTAAATACGATCGTGACGTCATCACGGCAAGCACAACGTCTTCTGACGGCACGCAGGGGTACGGCTCGAAGAAAAAGTCTCTGGATCCAGTCTCACGCCTGGTGGAATTCAAAAGGTAAGGAATCTGCAACTAGAATATATGTCTACCAGATATAGTGAAGGTAAGTAACTTGTACTTACGAACCATTTTGGTGACTTCTCCAGACTGTCTTTGAGACACAACCTTTGTGTAGACTGATGATCCTTGTGCCTCACTACAGAGGTTTAAAGAGATGTAAACTTTCTGCCCCTGGCTATCAACAGCCACACTTAATAGTAAACAGTAAAGAACCAAAAGGTTGGCTTAACCTGAAGGACCATTCTCAGTCTGATTAACCGAGACTGCAGCCCCCCTCCTCACCCACACCTTATACTCAGTTCCATTGCTAAGGAAGGCTAAATGCAGCCCCTCATCAAAAGGACCCCGCTTCATTGGGTTGGCTTTCAGCTTCAGGAATGTCAGCGAATCACTTCCACTGTCTGTGGAAGCAACATCACATCCATCCTGTGCACATGTATAGGCAAAGGACTACCAAAATGGAACCACAGTCCTCCTTTGCACTGGTTTACTGGCACACACAAGCATGCATCTCACAGGCCACATGCACTTAGGTTGTTAGTTGTAGGATAGGGGTTAGTGATTGAAATTTGGAACCGTGCCGAGGTGACCAGTAGGCCTCCTCTCCATTGACCATATAATAAAGTCTATGATGACAGGCACAGTAGTCCACTGACAGTGAATGAGGCCACACTGACTGTGCCCCTTCAAGTCCAGGACCTTAGTCATGTCAAAGGACAGGCCTAGATCTTGGTTCACACACAGGATTAGCGGCCCAGGTTGTGCTACACTCTCACCATGGTGTGGGCCTTAGGTTTCTTTGCCCTGGTGACAGCACTGCAGGGGGACAGAAGCCATATTTGGATCTGACTCCAATGTGATTCAAAGTGTTGAGCAGGTTGCTTCTCCCCCTTGAAACACTAATGATGGTTTTTACTTTGACCTTTAGAGTGTCATTTGTTTAGACACTTCATCAGAGTCCTTCCTCTGGGGTGGTTGTGTCCAGGGCAAGTGAGGTCTTTGATTTGCAGTTGCAGACAGTAGAGACTAAATAATACCTTTTGATTGAAATTCTATGGCCTGGACCATGAACATCTGAGCCTTTACTGCAAGCTAATGAGCCCCTGACTGAGTCGATAATGGCAGCCTGGTAAAACCTTGTTCTGCCCCACCAGCGACCGTGAGATCCTTGTCATGCAGACCTATGCAAACAAGGTAAATCCTACTGCTTTCACTACTGTTCCATATGCAAGACTAAGGGACATTTTATCAGGCCATGCACCTCATATTGGGATGGCCCGAACCCTGTGGAGCACCTTCGGGCCCCATGGGTTCAGCAGCTGCCCCGATTGGATTTCTGCTGGTGGGTTCGCCCTCAGTATCAGTCCAGGATCTGGTGCTGAATCCGTAATGGCTCCGATTGCAAGACTACTACTTTCCCAGGAGCCCATTTTGAGTGACATTGTTCTCAGTGCCGCTGACGCAGCACGACAGTGAGGACACCATCATCATACCTGACTCCTGTATGGAGCCAGATCGAATTCGACCTTACTAGTCAGAGCCAGGGCCTTCTTCTTCAATAGGCCTTGTAAGGAGTACGATCGGGGAGGATCTGAAGATTCTTATGGCTACCATAACCCCTTGGAAGAGCCGGAAGGCAACTGGTATGAGGAACTTGCGGATGCCAGTGGCATGGACACTTCCACAGCCACTGGTTTAGTTGCTCCTTCTTGTGGCTTTGGAGAAAGGAGCACCTGGCTTTCTTCACCTAGCATCCCATCTCAGAGCTTGGTTGTCCGGGCCGCCACCTCAGAAATCAACAATGGTGCGTTCCCTGCCACACCGTTGTAGGGATTCAAGGCTGGATACCTTTTACGAGAGGATTTTCTCTTCTGCCAGTTTTGCCCTGCAATCGATGAACACCGCATGCCTCTTGGCCTGATATACCAACACAGTTTGGGATTCGGTTGTGCAAGTGCTGCCCATAGTCTCAGAGGAGGCCTGAGCCATCCTGACCCAGGCTATTGCCAGTGGCAGGGACACATCAAAATTCACTTTTCACTGTGGACTGGATACGAATGACTCGCTAGGCACGGCAATTGCATTGTCAAGTGACACTTAGATGTTGTGCTTGACTGAGGTCCACTGGCTTTATGGGGGATGTTTAGGCATTACTTATGGGCATGCCCTTTGTTGGACCTAGCCTTTTTGATGATAGGACAGATTCCCTGCTGAAGTACTTTAAGGTCAACAGAGCCACTAGTCAGTGATTGTGTCTCTCCCTGGCCCCACACTAACCCCATTCTGCTTTTTGCCCCTTCTGTAGCTATGGTAGAAGCTACCAGTGCTTTTGTGCCCATAGATGCTGCTCCCTTAAGTCCTGTGGGACACCCAGGCAAAGGTATACCCAGTCTGACACTCCCCAAAACCAACCCCTCCCCCGCCCCCTTTTTAGTTTGCCCTCTCACTAACAAAAGGGAAGCCATTGGCAGCAAGATCTGATACAACATGCCCAGCTGGCAGTACATAACGTCAGACAAATGGGTACTTTGAATTGTTCAGTGGGGATACGCCAGCCCTAATTTAGAAGCCCTGCTGCCCATACCACTATCCACAGACCAGCTGATGGAAGATTGCTTCTCCATGCTCACTCAAAGTGTAGGCTTATTGGCAAAAGGAGCCTTCAAGAGGGTCCCGGCATCCGAAGTAGGTTGTGGTTGCTATTCCTGCTAGTTTCTGGAGCCCAAGAAGAATGGATGCACCTGCACCATCTCAACTTCTTCCTGAAGAAGGCGAAATTCAAGATGCTAACGTTGGCTCAGGTCCTGTCTGCTTTGGAGCCTGGATTGTAGCTCTGAATGTGCAGTATGCCTACTTTCATCACCCCTTCCTGCCTGCTCGCAGGCATTACCTGCGTTACACTGTGGGTCATGTGCACTTTCAGTTTGCTCCCCTTTGACCTCACCAGCACCCCAGCTTTCCCGATGTCAATGACTGACTGTAGGAAAATGCCAAAGTTGGCATGGTTACCCCCTCACTTTTCGCCTAGTGTTGATGGCAGCTTTGATTGGAAGTGTGTTGGGACCTGGCTAACCAGGCCCCAGCACCAGTGTTCGTTCCCAAAACTGTACCTTTGTTTACCCAATTGGCACAGCCCTGGCACACAGTTTTCACCCCTGTAAAAGGTACCCCTCGTACCAAGGGCCCTGTGGCCAGGGAAGGTCCCTAAGGGGCTGCAGCATGGATTATGCCACCGTAAGGGACCCCTCACTCAGTACATG
Source organism: Pleurodeles waltl (assembly GCF_031143425.1). Classification (NCBI taxonomy): domain Eukaryota; kingdom Metazoa; phylum Chordata; class Amphibia; order Caudata; family Salamandridae; genus Pleurodeles; species Pleurodeles waltl. The sequence continues at coordinate 857,711,646 of NC_090444.1, read as the reverse complement.
CACACTGCCTTGAAGCTTGTGTGTGCTGGTGGGGAGAAAAGCCAAAGTCGGGCCCACAAACCACTGCCTGTGGCATGGGTAAGTCACCCCTCTAGCAGGCCTTACAGCCCTAAGGCAGGGTGCACTATACCACAGGTTAGGGCATAGCTGCATGAGCAATATGCCCCTACAGTGTCTAAGTCAATTCTTAGACATTGTAAGTGCAGGTTAGCCATACTGAGTATATGGTCTGGGAGTTCGTCATTATGGACTCCGCAGCACCATTATGGCTACACTGAAAACTGGGAAGTTTGGTATCAAACTTCTCAGCTCAATAAACCCACACTGATGCCAGTGTGGGATTTATTGAAAAATGCACACAGAGGGCATCTTAGAGATGCCCCCTGTATGTCAGCCAGCCTGGTAGTGTAGGACTGACGTGTCTATGCCATCCTGTAACTTCCAGACAAGTTTCTGACCACATGGGGTGAGTGCCTTTGTGCACTCTGTGGTCAGAAACAAAGTCCGTCCTGGGTGGAGATGCTTCACGCCTCCCCCTGCAGGAACTGTAACACCTGGCAATGAGCCTCAAAGGCTCAGGCCTGGTGGTACAGTGCCCCAGGGCACTCCAGCCAGTGGAGATGCCCGCCCCCGGGCGAGCCCCCACTTTTGGCGGCAAGTCCATAGGGATAATGAGAAAAACAAGGAGGAGTCGCCCCCTCAGCCAGGTCCACCCCTAAGGTGTCCAGAGCTGAAGTGACCCCTCCTTGAGAAATCCTCCATCTTGCTTTGGAGGATTAGGACCAATAGGGATAGGAATGTGCCCCTCTCCCCACAGGGAGCCTGGTTTCGACTAGGGGTTGGTAAGCATGATTTGTCATGTGGTGTCCTTTTCTTCGTTTTTGACCAATTTCTGGTTATATATTCATAATCACTCGCACTCATATTTTTGAAATTTCGAGATGTGTTCTATGTTTTTTGTCTTCAAGGGTACCTGTGCTAACCAGTTAACTTTAAAGTAAGTGACCGGTGTCAAGTATCCTAATTTGCGATACTATTTTGAAGAGGTGTGAATAATTATTTGTGTAGGTCCTGATGAAGCGTCAATGGATCCGGCTGGACCACTAGACGCGAAACATGTCGACCATAGCACAGAGGTTCTTTAATATCTAGGACTCTCTGCAATATCCTTATTTTTTTAAAGGTTTTGAGCATAATCCTCAATTTTTCTTTCAAGCTTTTTTGATTTTAACCTTGGTCTTCATCCTTGTTATATCAGATTGATTAAATGATGGTGTCCAGTGGATGAATAACCAATTTAAACCTCTTTTTTCTTTTGTGTGTATTGGTGCTGACTTTAAGCATCATAATCTGTATAGTCGAACCTACCAGTCACTATCATAAGAGTCCAGCTGAGAGCCCCCACATCGGGGTGCCCACTAGGCATTGCAGTGCCGGCCTGGTGAGGAGCATTTCCCGATGATGATGCTAGTCATCCAATGTGATGCTTGAGGGTTCTAGCTTCTGAGATCACGGGTCTCCTGGTTTGATAATTTTTATTGGAACAGTGTACCTTTATTTAATTACTATTGATGGGAGATTGTACACTGGACCATCAACACTCCCGGTCCCTCCCCCCCTTGTTGATTTAGTCTTATGTACAGCTGCTTAGCTGTGGGACCCCGTTTTTCAAATTTTCCACAATAGTAGTCGTGACCCGTATAATGGATAATTTTCAGGGTCTGAGTTATGATGATGAGATGGTATCAGCCATCTTACAAACACCTTCCATCTTAAACAGTGATGGATCTGCCCCCTCGGGCAGTCTGAAAACTGAATGGGACAAATTATCCACCTTGAAACCAGAACTCATAAAAACTGTGATGCACAGGACGATTATGACTGAATATTTATGTGCAAACATCGCTCCCAATGGCCTCCTCGTGTCCAAAATACCACACATTTTTCTACAAGACTTAGCCTTTAGAAAGGATTGGGCTCAGATAGCCTGGAAGTGTTCCCGAGATTGGCTTGTTTTAATCATTAACACTTCCAAACGGTTGGCCGATACCATCACCATCCAAATTAACGCTATTGAAAATACCCTAAAAACCACGATCACATTGACAGCTTTCAAATGCCGTCTGTCTGAAATTACTGCTGAGCTGAATGAGACTAAGGAATTCTTGACTCAGCAGAAGATTTCTAAACTTCAGAAAGATATTGTCAAATTTAGTCGTGAAAAAGTTTATCCTTATGTAAAAGAAGATTTCGATGGGGATAATCAATCCCACTCATCTGATGAGTCCTCTGCACCCTCAAAAAAATCTCGTAATTACAGCAGTGGATCCTCATCTGATGGGTGGAGTACAGACGATAACCAACCTCAACCATTTTACAATTATCCCCCTTATCCCATACATCAAGCTATGCCGTGGCAATCTCCTTATCCCTTCTTCCAACCACGACCAATGATGCCTTTTGCCCCTTTTTTAGGCCGAGGCCGGGGCAGAGGCAGAGGCAGAAGGAGAGGAAGAGGCAGACACATCCAGTGGTCCAGAGACGAACCTCAGATGGTTACCAGGAGCCAGTCAAAAAATCCTCTGATGAAGACTTAGTTGTCAACCTTTCTTCTAGACAACTCTCGGAAGAAGAAACTACGGTGCTCAATAGGGGTTTAGGTTTTGTACCTACCCCTCAAGAAGATTTTTTCAGTTTACATATTGAATTAGCCCAATTTTTCCGCAAAATTCGCTTGCATTTTCTCTTTAAAGATAAAACAGAGGAACCCTAGGCGTCTGACTCAGGTTTAAGAAACCCTCGGTCTTTGTTCATCATCCAGCAGTCATGCCAAGCGAAGTTTTGACTTTTGAAAAAGCAGTGTTAGCTGATTTACACAATCTACATCCTAAACATGCGTACATTAATATCCCGACTAGAGAAAAGATAGCTCTTACATCGTTAGCATCAGACCCCTATATAACCATCAAACAGGCTGATAAGGGAGGGGCAATTGTGATAATGAATTCCACGGATTATAGATGTGAGTGCTTACGCCTTTTGAGTGACTCCTCCTATTATGCTAAAATCAACTGTGATCCTACTGGTAGATTACAGACCCAGATTAGAATTCTTATTGAAGAAGCTTGGAACAACTGGTGGATTTCACCAAAGGAAGCAGAATTTTTGGATGCACCTCATCCCGGTGTCCCTTATTTCTATTGTCTACCAAAAATTCATAAAGGGAGGAGACCCCCTCCTGGACGTCCTATTGTATCGGGTTTGGGTTCCATTTTGGAACCACTATCGATCTTTTGCGACCACTTTTTACAGCCTTTAGTGAGAAATTCCTCCACCTATCTTAAAGACACTAAAGATGTGCTGAATTTAATTGAAACCATCAATGACTCTAATACTATACAGGCTATCATTACGTTAGATGTAGAGGCACTATATATTAATATTCCTCAAGAAGCAACCTTACAAGTGATAGAGATTGCTTTGCAAGAAGTATCAACTACCTTGTCTTCTCCAGTGTCTTTCATCTTACAATGTGCTAGGTTGGCTTTGACAGAAAATGTCTTCCTTTTCGAGGATCAATTTTACCATCAGATTCAGGGAACATCTATGGGCAGCACTTTTGCTCCCAGCCTAGCCTGCCTTTATATGTATGATTTTGAGAAGAAACACATTTTATTGCCAACTAATCCCCATAATAACCATGTCAAGTTATGGCGTCGCTATATAGACGACATTTTGATTATATGGCAAGGTTCGCTGACTCAAGCTGATGAATTCACAACATGGATTAACACCCTTGATCCCTTTTTGAAATTTACAGCCACTGTTTCTGATTTTCAACTACCTTTTTTAGATCTGATGATTACAATTAACAATGGTAAATTACAGACCAGTGTTTATCATAAGCCCACGGATCGCAATTCTCTTTTACTTTATGAAAGCCATCACCCAAAATCCTTGCGGGACAATTTACCCTTCGGCCAATTTCTACGTCTGAGACGTAATTGTAGCCTACCTAGAGAATTTGACCATCAAGCTGACTCCCTTCAAAATAAACTTTTTGACCGACATTATCCATCAAGAATTGTCAATCAAGCACGAAAGAGAGCCAGGAACAACAACAGAGGCTCTACTATTTCCTAAGGAAAAAAGGCCCCAGTCCAGGCTGACATGTGTATCGACTTACACCCCTTTATCTAACTCTATCAAGAAACTAATTAGTAAAAGGTGGCCTATTCTCACGAGCGGTGGTTGCAACATACCAAGGCCTCTTTTTGCTTTCAAACGGACTGCCAACATAAAAGATTTAGTGGTCCACACACGTCCACGAATTCAATGTGACCCCTCCACCCAAAAGACGTTATGGGGCCTACCACCAGTCGTGGGTCACCATCCCTGTGGGAACTACAATGTGTGTTGTCTGACCACACACTTGACAAAATTGGATCTTGACTCCATGGGTTCCTTGGTATCTCAAAAAACATACCAATTGTAATACCAGGAACTGTATCTACATGATATCGTGTCCTTGCGATTTACGCTATATCGGGATGACGTCTAGATCCGTTAAGACACGCATTAATGAGCACAGAAGTAACATAAGGTGTAAAAGGATCACTACGAAACTAAGTGTTCATTTTTTGGAGGTCCAACATTCCCCTGATGATCTCTGGTGGGTGGTAATTGAAGCACCAACAATTCGCCCTGTCGATCCAGGGGCGTTATTTAGGATTGAACAAAGATGGGTGTTTAAACTAGGGACGCATCTACGGGGACTAAATGATGATATCCCCTGGACTTCCCTATCGCCTTGAAGATACCACCCTCATTTTGTTCACTACCAGTTGCTCTAGACATAGCCCTCATTATATCTTTGCCTTAAGGGGGTTTTTCCATATCACTCTCATTTTGTTCTTTACTCGTTTTTCTAGACACAGCCCTCATTAGGTCTTTGTCGCAAGGGTATTTTCCATAGCATGACCCGTTCACTTAGTGATAATTTTCTCACTTTTTCAATAAATTTTTGTAATTAAAAAATCATTTTCCCACTCATTTTACAATTGATTTTTCCCTATGTTCCGTCCCTCTGAGGACGATAAAGCAATTTCATTTTAATTTTCATTAATTCCATTTTCCTTGTGGCCGGCAGCGTAGATAAACGAACTACGAGCCCAATTCATTTTGTAGGATTGGAACTACAAATGCGAGGTAGCATGTGTAGTCCGTCCTCCATTTCTTAGCTATTCAGGACTCCCGGTAGTCCTTTTTCTTTGTTCATGACGAGACGCGCATGGACTCGGTCCTCGCAGCGTCTATTTATTACTCAGAAAGCGGCCGATCCGGTTGTTTCCGGGTTGTCCGTTTTTGAGGGTAGGTCCAACAAGATGGACCGATGATAACTTTGTGAGTATGCCATCCCGTTTTAGAGTGGTTATCGGGCCTGACCGATTTTTAAGTGGGGCATTTAAATTCTAAGTCCAATCTCTTTTGGCCATAGGTTACCATGAATAATTTAAACATATTCTTCCATCCTTAATCTAAAATATTAGCTGAGTAACTTAACTTGGTAACGACAATAGCGGCAACTGTGTTAACTTTTAGCACTATCATTATTGAGTATTTTTCCTTGAGTTTATTCACCAATGTAGTTGAACAAATTAACTTGGTAACCGACAATAGTGGAAATTGTGTTAATTTTCAGCACAATTATTTATTACTATGAGTTTATTCACCTTTGCAGTTGCCTTTGAACTCTTAGTACTTCCTATATCCTTAGATGTTAGCATTGTTTTACATCCTTGTTTCAATAATGGTCTTTTATCTCGTTGTTATTTACTATACTCAGTGTCACTTTGAGTCCTTGAAACGAACCACCCAAGGAACCTGGTCTCGACTAGGGGTTGGTAAGCATGATTTGTCATGTGGTGTCCTTTTCTTCGTTTTTGACCAATTTTTGGTTATATATTCATAATCACTCGCACTCATATTTTGGAAATTTCGAGATGTGTTCTATGTTTTTTGTCTTCTAGGGTACCTATGCTAACCAGTTAATTTTAAAGTAAGTGACCGGTGTCAAGTATCCTAATTTGCGATACTATTTTGAAGAGGTGTGAATAATTATTTGTGTTGGTCCTGTTGAAGCGTCAATGGATCCGGCTGGACCGCTAGACGCGAAACATGTCGACCATAGCACAGAGGTTCTTTAATATCTAGGACTCTCTGCAATATCCTTATTTTTTTTAAGGTTTTGAGCATAATCCTAAATTTTTCTTTCAAGCTTTTTTTATTTTAACCTTGGTCTTCATCCTTGTTATATCAGATTGATTAAATGATGGTGTCCAGTGGATGAATAACCAATTTTAACCTCTTTTTTCTTTTGTGTGTATTGGTGCTGACTTTAAGCATCATAATCTGTATAGTCAAACCTACCAGTCACTATCATAAGAGTCCAGCTGAGAGCCCCCACATCGGGGTGCCCACTAGGCATTGCAGTGCCGGCCTGGTGAAGAGCATTTCCCGATGATAATGCTAGTCATCCAATGTGATGCTTGAGGGTTCTAGCTCCTGAGATCACGGTTCTCCTGGTTTGATAATTTTTATTGGAACAGTGTAACTTTATTTAATTACAAGGAGGGTGTAGCCACCCTCAGGGACAGTAGCCATTGGCTACTGCCCCCTGACACACCCCTAAAGTTAGTATTTAGGGGCGACCCTGAACCCAGCTCTTCTGATTCCTGACGGCCTCAAGAAAGAAGTACTGCTGAGCTGAAAACCCAGCAGAGAAGAGAAGGCGACAACAACTGACTCAGCCCAGGCCTACCGTCCCATCTCCTGCTTCAAAAAGCTGCAAAAGAAGAAGCAACGCATTCTGCAGGACCAGCGACCCCTGAAAAGCCTCCAGGGGACTGCCTGCATCACTGAGGACCAAGAAACTCCCGTGGACAGCCGACCTGTCCAACAAGAAGACAAAGAAACCACCTTTAAAGGGACTCTCACCTCACTCCAGATGCGTGGGTCCAATCTACTCTGCACCAGACGCCCCCAGCCCATGTCCAGAGAAACCAACTAGCCAGAAAGGATCCCCAGGCGATTCCGTCTACGTGTCAACCATGGGATGACCGCTCAAGACGCCCACGACATCGCCTGGAGAGAGAATCCCGACGACCCCTCCTCGCCACAACTGCCTGTGACGAAGATATCCGTAACCTGGAGAAACACTGCACAAGCAGCTCCCAGGCCCGAGAGAAACCAACCACCGGTGAAGCAATGACCAGCGGGCAGCCCTCATCCTTGCCAAGTCGGTGGCTTGCCCAAGAAGCCCCTTGTGTCCTTCCTGCAGCACCTAAGTGACCCCGTGTACCTCCATAGAGTTCTGTTGTTTGCACACTGCACCTGGCTGCCCCTGTGCCACTGAGGGTGTGTTTTTGTGCCTACTTGGGCCCCCTCCAGTGCTCCTTCAAACCCTCCTGGTCTGTCCTCTGACAACACGGGTACTTACCTGCAAGCAGACCAGAACCGGAGTACCCCCTTTCTCCATAGGCACTCATGTTATTTTGGCTTGCGTTTAACCTGTGCACCTAACCTACCCTGTGTTGCTGGTGCTGAGTGTTTGGGGTTATCTAGAACCACCAACGGTGGCCTACCTATGTCCCAGAGACTCATAAGTGCGTTACTTACCTCAAAAACTGTACTTTACTTACCTTCCCCAGGAACAGTTGAAAATTTCAGTGCCCTCTTTCAAAATAGCTTTTTGCCATTTTAAAGAAAACTGTGTACATTGTTGATTCCATTCAAAGTTCTAAGTGTTACCATGCAAAGCACCTTTCATTTAGTGTACCTACCTGCTAAATGAATCTTGTGGTTCTAGAAATATATTAGGAAAGAATATTTTTCTATATAAAAACCTATTGGTCTGGAGTTCAGTCAATTGTATGTTTTCACTTATTGCTTGTGTGAGTACATCAAATGCTTAACACTACCCTCTGATAAGTCTAACTGCTTGACCACACTACCACAAATAAGAGCATTATTTCTTTCTATTATTGCCTCTGTCAAGCCTCTTGGGGAACTCCTGGACTCTGTACACACTATATCTCATTTTGATATAGTACATACAGAGCCAGCTTCCTACACTGACTGTTAAAGGTAGGCTCGTCCTGGCAGTTGTCTCTTACCAGACTATGGTGGAGCTCCTGCATTCACTGGGGTTCACTATCAGTGTGCTGAAGTCACAGCTGACTCCCTCAGAGGCTCTCCATTTAGCACCAATGTGATTCCAATGTTTCGGCCTCTGTCCTGGATTTGAGTGAGACTGACTCCCATGCTGCTAGGACGTATGTGAGCGCAGCATCAGGGGAATCTCTCCATCTTGATCCAGATTTGAAAAGGAACGGCAAAAGATCTGCAGTGGTGGCCGAAGACCCAGAACTGAATGTGGTGACAGATGTGTCTTTCCTCGGTTAAGGGGGCCATCTGGGAGAGCTGGTGATCAGAGGGCTCTAATCTCCAGTGGAATCTTAGCTTCACATTAACCAGTTGGAGTTGAGAGTGATTCACATAGCACTTAAAGCCCTTCTTCCTTCCATCATGGAAGGACAGTTCACACCACCTCCACCTGCTAGTGCAACAAATAGAGCAGGGTGAAGATGTGGACCCTGTGTTAAGAGGTCCTGCATCTCTTGACATGGCTGGAACATCAGGACATATTCCTGGTGGTTCAACATCTGGTGGATTCTCCGGACACCAGAGCAGACAAACTCAGATGTCGATATGTCATGTGGATCACGAATAGCGTCTCCATCCAGAGGTGGTGCAAGGTCTGTTCAGAGATTTGTGGAGAACCTTGGTTAGACCTTTTCACCACTACTGACAACATGCAGTGTCAGTAGTTCTGCACACTGGAGTTTCCAAGGCAGCTCTTGCTCAGAGATGCATTATGTCTCGAGTGGAGCTCAGGCCTCCTGTAGCATTTTCATCTATACCACTCCTGCCCAGATTTCTCAAGAAGATCAGGAACTACCAGGCTTTATTTATTATCGTCGCTTTTCATTGGGCATAGAAAGTATGGTATCCTGAGCATTGGTTCTCTCATCGGGCTGCCCCTTCCGAAGGATCTACTGTCACAGAAACAGGGCAGGGTCCTGCACCTGGACCTGCGCATGCTCTGCCTTCATGCCTGGAAATTGCGTGGGAGCAATTTACAGTTTCTGACCTTCCTGCAGACTAATGTGTTGGTATCTTAGCAGTATACGTCTGCCATTGGGATAAGTTTGTGTCTTGGTGTGCTTCCCAAAATGTTGATCCTCTTTCTGCACCTTTGTCCATGGCGTTAGTAATTCTTTTATTAGCCTGGCAAGACTTTCCTTTTGGCACAGTTAAATGATACCATTCGGCTATAGCAGCTTTCTTGTGGTTGCCGAATCAGCCCTTATTGTTTAAGTTCCCTGTTACAACCCGTTTCCTCAAAGGTCTCCAACACATTTCCCTCTAAACCTTTCACCATTCCCCAGTGGTACCTTAATTTGGTTTTTACTTTTTTGATGTGCTCACCATTCTCACCTGTGCATAGCTGCTACTACACTAGAGAGAAGGATTAGCGAACTGCAAGTACTCTGTGCACAGCTTCCTTACATTACTTTTCCCCCCAGATAAACTGGTTCTGAGAACACATGCCTCTTTCCTATGGAAAGTGGTGACACCCAGACCATCACATTGACAATCTTCTTTGGTCCACCCCACCCTTCCAAAGAGGAGAAGAGACTTCACTGCCTGGCACCAAAAAGAGAATTCTTGTTCTACATCAATCATAACTAAGACTTCCAGGTGGACGATCAACTCTTCTTTGGGTTCTTCAGCAGAAAGAAATTAAAGGCTGTGCAGAAAAGGACCATCTTAATATAGATTGTTCTCATCATTAAAATCTGCAACGTCCTGGGCAAGAAGCAACCCACTGAGAGCTTGCTTGCTCGTTCCACCAGAGCCAAGGTTGCGACCATCACCTTTGCTCATGGAGTTCCTGTCCTGGAGATCTGCCAGACTGCAGCTTGGATGGGTATCTCTGCACATGTTTACTAAGCAGTAATGCCTGGACAGTCAGGTAGGTCGTGATGGGCACTTTGTGTCGCAGCGCGAGCAGAGCATTCAGCTCAGGGGACGGCCGTTGTTCAAAGCGGCCGGGTGTGCTGCGCCCCTTCTGCGCTTTACTTTCTTGCACGAGGCCCCAAATTGGGCATGGCGCCTCAGCGAGTCTTGGGTGCGGCGCGCCCTCAATATTACCTGTCCTTTTTTCTTCTTTTTCTTCTTTTCCTATGTAATGTGTACATTCAGTAGCCATGTTCTTTCTTTTTCCCAGCATGCCTTCCTTTTCCCTTTATGCCTTAGGACCCTTTTCCAAAATGGCATATTTTCTCTATATGTTCCTGTATTTCTTTCCCAATCCAATCTGGTGACTTTCTACTTCTTGTTGGTCATTTCCTGTTCTTGGGTATATAAGGTCAGTGATTCTTGTTCTCCTTGTGCTGCAACACTTGCTTTGGTGGTGATCTTCGCTCCTGCTTGTTTTTCTCCAGTTATTTACCTCACCTGTACCAGCTTCTTCCAGAATAGTTTTTTCCTGTTTGGAAGACTCACCTTTTTGCTTCTTTTTGTTCCAGGGATTCTTGCTTTAGAGGTTTTTCCCTTTGGGCTTTTTTCCTCTGGGACTCCTGGAGGGCACAGACTGCTTTTTGGCATTCCTTCGTCGGCAGCACCGTGGCTACCAGAAAGGGCCACCCTTAACTTGGTCAAGGCAGAACCTATAAGAATCAAAACCCTTCTGCAGTTCCAGGGGGCCAAAGACATAAACGACGAGTAGCTCGTGACACTTTGTCTGTTTGGTCCTCCAGGGCTTCCTGCTCAAAATCTGTTTGCAGACAGAAGTATTGCTTAGATATTTATTTTAAGTTAAGGGATCTGCAGCTAGAAGTGACTACCAGAAAACTATGTTACTAACCTTTGGTAATGCTGTATCTGGAAGAAACTCTATGTAGCTTAAGATTCCTTACCAACTCTTCCATCCTTCCCTTTATGCAAATGGATTTCTCTACATAGAGTGACTCTTGTAGCTGCACACTGGTCCATCAGCAATCTGTCATCTCTCTGTGCTTCTGGTGTGGAAAGGTCACAAAAAGAAACTGTCAGCATGCTGGGGTGGTGTCCATATACGCATTGCACACTTCACTTCCAGTGCAGATGCCGCTGCCAGTGTGGAGCAGAGCGCATAGGTACTGCTCAAGGTTTTCCAGATCCCTGGGGAATATTTTAAGGTAAATAATCTGCAACCAGAGTTTCTACCAGATAAGTCATTACTGAAGGTAAGTAACTTGTTCACCTCTGACCTGGCAAGGCTTTTGTGTGGTCACTTTTACTGATCAGCTCTTTCAGCTTGTCTTCATTTGTTTTATCAGCCCTCTTTTAACAAGTTGCCCTTTATGATGTTTTTTACCTAGAACTCATATATGTTCCTCCAAGCACACTTTATTATGCAGCAGTGGGAGTTTAATTTGGTTCTCATATTTATAGTGTGTGCAACTTTTGAACCTATGCAAAGTTGCACCCTGAGACTTTTGACTCTGAATACTCTATTTCTTATCGCCATCACATCTGCGTGTTGTCTCAGTTTTAAACATTAGCTGTTCAGCTTCCTTTTCCCAAAACAAGTTGGTGTTTCAGACTCAGGCACCCTTTGTCCAGAAGGTGGTGTCTCTCTTTCATGTGAGGCAGTCCATCACACTCTCCACGTTCTTTTCTAAGCCACATCTCTTTGGAGATGAGGAGAGGCTCCACTGGTTGAATCTTAAGTGATCCCAAGTTTCTACATTGATAGGACTGAGGAGAACCCTGTGGATGATTTACTGTTTGTTTGGATTCGGAGATGCAAAGGAAATGAAGACAGTCTAGTAAAAAGACCTTTTCAACCTAGATTGTCCTATGCATATAGCTGTGGTATAGTTTGGCCATGTACGCTTCTAGTGTATGCCTTTTGTTCATTCCATAAGAGCAAAGGCGGAAACTATGGCTTTATCTAGAGACAGTCTAGAGTTGCACATCAAGACTCTTGGCCACAAGAAGTCATTTCACATGCTCTTTCTGGTGGATATTCTGAGTGAGGATTCTTCACCAGTCCCACAATCCTCCCTGTTCTGAGGAGTGGTATGTTTGCAGGTAATAATTTCACGCTGTGTTTCACATGCTGCCCATTTTCTCAATTAGTTAGTCGCTTCGCATCTGAGGGCATGGTAAATATCTGTGGTAGTGACATCAGCGCATAGGAGAGGCACCCATATATGGCTCTATGTCATTGCGCCAGGAGTTGTAGTGGAGGCTGGTGGTGCCACCTGCCAGTGCTAAGGAGCCATCTCATTGTTTTATGGATCCAGTCTGACATCTTGAAAGATTCAAAAGGTGAGCAATCTGCAGTTTTATTATCAACCAAAAAGTGTTACCAAAGGTAAATAACTTGCTCTTTTTTCCTGAGATCTCTTTAGTCATACTACTTCTCTCAGCACCTGCGCTATATCTGCAGTCATGTCACCCTAACTAGAAGAAAACACTGCACACTATCAGCTACTGTCCTCGCTCTTTACATTTGTTATTTTATTATGACAGTACTTAGGGCCAGATGTAGCAAAAATAAAAATTGCGACTCGCATTTTGCGAGTTGATGCGACTCGCAAAATGCGAGTCGCAAATTGGAATGCCAGAAAAAAAAGCGATCCGATTTTGCGACTCGCAGCCGGACTCGCAACGCTGTGTGCGAGTCCGCAGTTTGCGAGGTCGCTGTTTGCGAGTGTGCAAAAATGAACTCGCAATTAGCGAGTGGGTGTCGCAAATTGCGAATACCTTCAAAATTGCTTGCAGATGCAGCAGAACACTCCAGAAAGCATACCAGAACACACTGGAAACACTTCCTGGCACATGATGATGACATCACAGCCAGGAAGTTAACAAATACACCTGGAAGGAGGGCTCAACAGTGAGCAGTGTCTCTGCCACTCACAGTAGGGTGCTGAGGAATGGTAGGCACAGCACCATGGACGCAGCAGGGACCAGCCAGGCTGGCAGGAGGGGCAGGAGATCATAGATAACAGCCAGGACAGATTCATGTGGCACATGGCGTTAATGTGCCACATGACTGGTTGGCATTTTCCTGCCCATGGACAATTTCAACTTGTATATAGTTTCTTCATGACATTAATAAAACAGTTATTTTGTTCCACTTAACAAATGGTTAATAGGTGAGTATGGTGGGAGTTGACACGTACCGTCCAGAATATTGCGTTGCAATGTGGTCCCGTCTCAGTCTGCCTTGATTAGCTAGACTCCAATCCCCATGATGGCGATGTGGTTGTTCTTGCTCTTCATCATCAGGATCTGGGTCTGCAGGGGTGAGAGGTAGCCCACGTCGGGTGGCTATGTTGTGGAGGATGGCGCATGCGACCACAATTTTGAAAGCGGTAATGGGGGTGTATTGGAGGGCGCCTCCGCTGCGGTGGAGGCATCGGAATCTTGCCTTCAGGAGTCCGAAGGTGCGCTCTATGAGGTTCCTGGTCCTCTTATGCGCACTGTTGTATTGCCTCTCTGAATCATTGCTGGGTGTTAAGAATGGAGTCATGATCCATGGCCTTAGAGCATATGCACTGTCACCTGTCGGGCACAAAAGTACACTGTTAGTAAGTCCAGATAGTCGTGCACAGTGACCTGTGTGTATGTCTGCAAGGTGTATGCAGCTCTACCTAGGAGGTATCCGTCTCCAAACTCCCCACGTTCCAGGCGTTGATGTATCCCACTATGTCTAAAAATGTATGAGTCATGGGTACTGCCTGGAAACTTAGCTACGATGTCCGTGATGACGTAATGGGCATCACAAACAACCTGTATGTTGAGTGAGTGGGTACACTTTCTGTTGCGGAAAATATGTTCCAGATTAGCGGGGGGCATATTTGAATGTGTGTCCCATCTACACATCCAATGACATGGGGGAAGTGGGCAATGCGGTAAAAGTCCAGCTTCATGCTGTTCATTTCTGCCTCATTCCTTGGTAAGTATATGAACTGAGACCTGTGCGCTACTAAGGCATCTAGGAATGCCCTGAGGAACCTTGACACTGCACTTTGGGATACCCCACCTGCCACGGCAATGACCCCCTGATAGCTCCCTGAGGCCAAGAGGTGCAGTGTGCATAGTACTTGCACATGCGTAGGGATGGCGCAGCCACGCAGAGTCTTGTGTTCTAGCTGTGGTTTTAGTAAATCTATTAATTCTAGAATGGCAGCGCTGCTAAGGCGGTATTTATCATAGATCTCCTCTTCAGTTTGCTGGAAAAGGGTCTGCCTTGTTCTATATATCTTCTCCTGTCTGTGGCCCCTCCTCCTCCTCTGCTGGGCTGCGTAGACTCTCCTCCTCACTGCTATCAGGTATATGTCCGCCATCTTGAGTGACCCAGATGCCTTCTGGGTCTCCTTTTATACTTTGGTAATGGTTACCACCTGCTCTGAGTTAGTGGTAAATGCGACTTGCAAACTGGGCTTTTTGCGACTAGTCGCAATTTGCGAGTTGCAATTGCATAAGGTTTGCGACTCGCAAATTGCGACTTGCAATTTGCGGGTCGCAAAATGGGGTCGCAACGGATGCGACTCGCAAACGGGTCCCATCGCTTTTTGCGAGTCGGAAATGGGCTTTTTGCATCCCATTTCCGATTTTGCACTGTCGCAAATTGCGAATCGGCCCGTTTGCGAGTCGCAAACGTTTGCTACATCTGGCCCCAAGTCCTGTACTTCACACCGTTGTTATCCTGCAGATTCCTTGGGAGTTGTCCATTCAAGGAAGCTAGTGGACCATGTATACTTTTTACCTTCAGTAAAAATGTTTCTGATTCATATGACTCTTCCCAGAGATCCCTTACTACCCTCTCGTATCCCCTCATGAGAAAGAATATATCACTATTGTTTTCAGTTGACTCCGTCATCTAAGAGTCCTTCGCCTCTGCAATGGTGTGAGGGGAAAACAAAACAAATATAATTGACATTTCTGATGTATATGGTGCCTTTTATTGAGCCACAGCATGACCTATAGTGGATCTCTGAGTCTATTCATGATGCTAAATCGCCTCAACTTGACAACGGTGACTCCCAATTGTTAATAAATATAGTAATTGAGTCTATCGTCTTGTGTAAGGAATCCGCAAAAGCAGTCTGCAGGAAGTTGGCTGTGTGTATACTATCTCAAAGTGAGAGATAGTGTGCACAGTGTCCAAGGGTTCCCCTTAGAGGTTGATAGTGGCAAAATTAGATAATACTAATGTTCTATTTTGTGGTAGTGTGGTCGAGCAGTAGGCTTATCAGAGGGTAGTGTTAAGCATTTGTTGTACGCACACAGGCAATAAAAGAGGAACACACACTAAAAGACTCAATTCCAGGCCAATAGTTTTTATATAGAAAAATACATTTTCTCAATTTATTTTAGAACCACAAGATTCAAGATAAATACATAAAATGCAAGGTACTTCACACAGGTAAGTATAGAACTTTGACTTAAAACAGTAGTACACACAGTTTAGGTTAAAATGGCAATAAGCTATTTCAGAAGTGGACACTGTGCAAAAATCAACAGTTCCTGGGGGAGGTAAGTATGTTTGAGTTTCTCAGGTAAGTAAAGCACTTACACAGTCAGTCTCCTTGGCATATGCAGCCCACCGGTGGGAGTTCAAGGCATCCCCAAGGTCACTGCACCATCAACACAGGGCCATTCAGGTGCAGAGGTCAAAGGAGGGCCCAAAACACATAGGTGCCTATGAAGAACAGACGTGCTCCGGTTCCAGTATTCCAGCAGGTAAGTACCAGCGTCCTGGGGTTGTAGAGCACTGGGGGGGGGGTACAAACTGACACACAAAACACACCTTCAGCGGTATAGGGGTGGCTGGGTGCAGTGTGCAATGTAGGTGTCGGGTTTGCTATAGAAAGCAATGGAGGGACCCGGGGGTCACGTAGGCGATGTAGGCAGGGCACAGGGGGGCTTCTCGGGCCAGCCTCCGACGACTGGGCTAGGAAGAGGGCCACCTGCTGGTCACTCCTGCACTGGAAGGTGGTTCCTCTTGGTCCTGGAGGCTGCGGGTGCAGGGCTTGGTCCAGGCGTCTGGTTCCTTGTTACCAGGCAGTCGAGGTCAGGGGGAGCCTCTGGATCCTCTCTGCAGGCGTCGCTGAGGGGGTGCAGGGGGGTCGACTCAGGTTACCAACGTGGTCGTAGTCGCCTGGAAGTCCTCTCTGCGGTGTTGGTTCTCCTGAACTCGAGCCGGGGGCGTCGGGTGCAGAGTGAGAAGTCTCACGCTTTCGGCAGGAAGAGAGAGTTCTTTAAAAGTTGCTTTAAAGTTGCAAAGTTGTTGCAGTTTTTGTACAGTACCGCTGTTCTCGGGAATTTCTTGGTCCTTCGGGTTCAGGTCAGTCCTCTGAGTCCTCAGAGGTTGCTGGTCCTTGTAGGATGTTTCAATGTGCAGGTTCTTTGAGTCTGGAGACAGGCCGGTAGGGCTGGGGCCAAGTCAGTTGTCGTCTCAGTCGTCTCTGCGGGGTTTTCAGGTCAGCAGTCCTTCTTGTTGTTGTAGGTTACAGGAATCTGATTTCCTGGGTTCAGCGCAGCCCCTAAATACTTAATTTAGGGATGTGTTTAGGTCTGAGGGGCAGTAACTAATGGCTACTGTCCTGGACGGTGGCTACACCCTCTTTGTGCCTCCTCCTTGAGGGGAAGGGTGCACATCCCTATTCCTATTGGGGGAATCCTCCAAACTCGAGATGGAGGATTTCTAAAGGCAGGGATCACCTCAGCTCAGGGCACCTTAGGGGCTGTCCTGACTGGTCAGTGACTTCTGCTTGTTTTTCTCATTATCTCCTCCAGCCTTGCTGCCATAAGTGGGGGCAGTGGCCGGAGGGGCGGTCATCTCCAGTAGCTGGGACGCCCTGCGGTGCTGTAACAAAAGGCATGAGCCTTTGAGGCTCACCACCAGGTGTTACAGTTCCTGCAGGGGGAGGTGAGGAGCACCCCCGCCCAGTACAGGCTTTGTTCCTGGCCACAAAGTGACAAAGGCAATCACCCCATGTGGCCAGAAACTCGTCTGGTGTTTGGCAGGCTGGCAGAAACTGGTCAGCCTAGCACTAGGAGTCGGACTGGTATTCAAGGGGCATCTCTAAGATGCCCCCGGGTGTATTTTACAATAAATTGCACCGTGGCATCAGTGGGCATTTATTGTGCTGAGAAGTTTGATACCAAACTTCCCAGATTTCACTGTAGCCATTATTGAACTGTGGAGTTTGTAATTGACAAACTCCCAGACCATATACTGTTTATGGATACCCTGCACTTACAATGTCTAAGGTTTTGCTTAGACACTGTAGGGGCATAGTGCTCATGCACTTATGCCCTCACCTGTGGTATTCTGCACCCTGCCTTAGGGCTGTAAGGCCTGCTAGAGGGGCGACTTACCTATGCCATAGGCAGTGAGAGGTGGACATGGCACTCTGAGGGGAGTGCCATGTCGACTTATTCATTTTCTCCCCACCAGCACACACAAGCTGTGAGGCAGTGTGCACGTGCTGAGTGAGGGGTTCCTAGGGTGGCATAATACATACTGCAGCCCTTGGAGACCACCCCTGGCCACAGGGCCCTTGGTACCAGGGGTTACCATTTACAAGGGACTTATCTGTGTGCCAGGGCTGTGCCAATTGTGGGAACAAAGGTACAGTTTAGGGAAAGAACACTGGTGCTGGGGCCTGGTTAGCAGGGTCCCAGCACACTTTCAATCATAACTGGCATCAAGAAAATGAAAAATGTCAGTGGGTAACCATGCCAAGGAAGCCATTTCCTTACACAGTCATATCCATCAAAATTGTTACTGAAGTTAAGTAAATTCTTCACTAGGATGTCACCTGGTTAAGTTCAAGGAAATTGGAGAGGATCCAACGTAGTGCAAGAGACACAGACTTCCTGCAATGCACACGTGAGCACTCAGCCAGAGGCATGGGAAAGTGAAGTGCTTTATTAAAAAATGAGGCCAAAAACATGCTTTTTGAATGTTGTTCGATGCAACATTTTTAATGTGTGTAATTGTTTGCACTTCTGTGAATTTTCCAGTTTTTACTTGCTGTGTCTTTTTTCACTCACCTAAATTACAACTTACATATGTTCATTTACTTGTTTTTTCCAACAGAGTTGATGTAGAAGAACTGAAAAATACCACCCTCTTTAGGAAGTGGTGCATCACGCCAGTTTTGGGATTCATAGAGAACTCTTTGTATGACAGCGCACTGCTACACAGTTTATTTTACTTTCTTCTGCAAATTTTGAATTCCTGTTCAAAGCTGGCAGATATACTCCTTGACCATGGTTTGTTAAATGTACTATGTAACACCTTAGACGTTTTAAACGGACTAATGAAAAGGTGAGCCTTGAGATTAAAAATAAAATGCTAATAATTTTAATTGTATATGCAAGTTGAAATTGATTCTATGTTTTAAGTCTGCTGATAACGATTATGCTGTTTAAAAATGAGTTGAGCAAAGCTTTAACTGCTATTAACCAGTGAAAATAAAATTGATTTTAGTTTGCAATACAACATACAGGAGAAAACGGATTGTTTGTAATGTGTTGGATCTGCACCTGTTTCTCATAATTGTATTTGTTATCATGCTTACTTAAACCCGGCACACTAGGCCACCTTTGGATGTGCAGATACATTGGAATTGCCACCTTTTCTCTCTTGGAGCAGAAATAATCACCAAAAGAAACTGATTTAAGCATGCTAGGGTGGTGCCTGTAGGAAGCTGGTTCTATATGTTCTATACCAAAATGAGGTATAGTGTGCACAGAGTCCAGGGGTTCCCTTGAGGCTAAAGCAGATAATGCTAATGCTTTCTTCTGTGACACTGTGGTTGAGCAGTTGAGCTTATCAGAGGGTAGTGCAAAGCATTTGTTGTACACACCCACACACACACACTCTCTAGAAATGAGGCACACACTCAACTAACTCCAGGCCATTTGTTTTTATATAGCTAATATTTTGTGTTACTTTATTACTAGAACCAGAAGAACTTTGTTGCAGGTAAATACAGTTGCCTGTAGCTATCAAGCATATGTATGGAATGTACTTTGTTTTTTGTCGATAAAATAGTTTACAAGTAAGTAATAATTTTCTACTTCAAACGTTGACAGTGCAATTTTCCATAGGAGTCCTTGGGGTGGGGCGGGGGGGAGTGTTAGCAGAGAAACCAGGTAAGTACATGACTTATGATTCCAGTCTTCAGGGGTTAGGATGTCCACAGGTCAAAGTTCATGTTGACCACAAAAGTGCACCATCAGCAGTATGGGGCCAGCCGGGTGCAGAGGTCCAGTTTGGCACAGGTTTGGAATGGAATCCTATGAGGACTGGGGGGGCTTAGTAGAAAAGAGATTGCAGGTAAGTACCCGTGGTTCCAGGACACAGGCCTGGGGGTTTAGGTCAGTCCTTGGGAGGGAGGGAGGGTATAGGATCACACCAAACACACACCCTCAGTGGCACAGGGGCGGCCGGGTGCGAGCTGCAAACACAGAGCTGGGAGCCAAATGCTTTTCAGTAGGGGGTCCCCAGGGGTCACAAAAGATGCTGCAGGCTGGGTCCAGGGGGTCGGTTCCTTGAAACCAAAGGCTGGGCAGGCAGGGGAGGTGCCCGCTGGACGTTGCTGGACCGTCGGTCGGATTCCCCAAGGCCAGGGGGCTGTGGGTGCAGGGGTCTCCTTGGGCGTCTGGAATCTTTGTCAGATCCGGTTGCGGTCAGGGGGGATCCTTTGGATTCAGACTGCAGGCATCATTGTGTTGGCCAGGAGGGGTCAACCCAGGGTGGACTCGAGGTCGGAATCGCCTAGGGACCTTCTCTGGACCAGTGGGCCACCTAGACTCAGGCTGTGGGCATCGGGTGCAGAGTGCGCAGGGCTCGCGGATTGGGCGGTTCTGGAGTCATTTTTGGAAGTTTCTTCTGGACAGGGCTGCTATCCTTGGGAGTTATTGGTTCTCTGGTGGGCAGGCAGTCCTCTGGGGGTTTGTAGAGGTCGCTAGTCCTGCAGGATGCATCATCTTCTTGGAGCAGGGATCTTTAAAGCTGCAGACAGGCCGGTAGCGCTGGGGCTAAGTCATTTGTTGTCTGTAGTCTTCACTGCTGGGTCGGCTTAGCAGTCCTTCTTTCTTCTTGCTGCTTCTTCTTCTTGAGGTTGCCAGGAATCTGGTGAGTGGGGTTCAGGGGAGCCCTGAAATACTAGATTTAGGGGTGTTACAGGGGTCAGAGGGCAGTGGCCAATGGCTAATGTCCATGGGTGTGGCTACACCCTTCCTGTGCCCACTCCCTTTTGGGAGGGGTTTACATTCCGAACCCTATTGGTACCTACCCTCCAAAACAAGAAGGAGGATTCTGCAGTGAGGGAGACACTTCAGCTCTGAACACCTTAGAGGTGGTCCTATCTGCAGTGGACACTCCTCGCTGTTTTACCTAACTTTCCCGCAGGACTTGCCACAAAAAGTGGGGCTTGGTCTAGGATTGGGGGGGTGTCGGGTGGGCATCTCCACTAGCTAGAGTGCCCAGAGGCACTCTAACAGGAGGCCTGAGCCTTTGAGGCTCCCTGCCAAATGTTGAAGTTTCTGCAGGGAGAGGTGTGAAGCACCTCCATTCAGAGCAGGCTTTGATCCTGACCCCAGAGAGCACAAAGGCTCTTACCCTATGGGGTCAGAAACTTCTCTGTTAGTCGCAGGCTGGCACAGACTGGTCAGCCCTGCACTAAAGGGTAAGGTAAAATACAGGTGGCATCTCTAAGATGTCCTTTGTGTGCACTTACAATAAATCAAACACTGGTATCAGTGTGTGTTTATTGTGCTGAGAAGTTTGATTCCAAATCAAAGAAGCCATCATGGAGCTGTGGAGTTCGTAATGACAAACTCCCAGCCCATGTACTTAGTATGGCCACACTGCACTTACAATGTCTAAGAACTGACTTGGACATTGTAGGAGCATATTGCTCATGCAGCTGTGCCCACACCTGTGGTATAGCGCACCCTGCCTTAGGGCTGTAAGGCCTGCTAGAGGGGTGACTTACCTATGCCACAGGCAGTGGTTTGGGGGCATGGCACCCTGAGAGAGGTGCCATGTCGAATTTACCCTTTTCACCCCACCAATACACACAATCTGCAATGGCAGTGTAGATGTGTTTGGTGAGGAGTCCTATAGGGTGGCACAATACATGCTGCAGCCCTTAGGGACCCTCCCTGGTCACAGAGCCCTTGGTACGACTGGTACCTTTTATAAGGGACTTAGGGGGTCATTCTGACCTCAGCGGTAAAAGGCTCTTACCGCCGGTCAGAAGACCGCCATTCTACCGCCGCGGCCGCGGTAAACCGCCTCGGTCATTCTGACCAACAACTGCCAAGCCGCCAAAAACCCGACATCCACGGAAGGCCGCCTCATCAGCCAGCAGCGATAAACTGGAGATGACCAAACCTCCACCGCCACGCCAACACAAACACGCCCATGCCATTACGACCCACCAATCCACGCGGCGGTATTTCAACCGCGGTATTCCATTGGCGGTACACACCGCCGCGGTCAAAATACACACCCAGGCTCCAAAACCCAGCCACATTGGACAATTTGAAATACACACACCTGATACACATACAAACACCACCCCCACACATCCAAGCAACTATAAAACACACACCCACATCACCCACAAACCCCCACTAGTTGGAAATCGGAGAGAAGGCGAGAGAGAGCGAGCGAGCGAGCACAGCAATCGAAAACCCCAACACACACAGGAACCCAACATCATCAACCACACCACATCTACGCACACATCACCACACACCACCACTCACATCACCGCTAACACCACCCCACACCACCCCATGGCACCCCAAAGACACCCCAGGTTTTCGGACCAAGAACTCCGGGTCATGGTGGAGGAAATCATAAGGGTAGAGCCCCAGCTCTTCGGCACACAGGTGCAACACACCACAATAGCCAGGAAGGCGGAGCTATGGCAGAGGATTGTCGACAGGGTCAACGCTGTGGGACAGCATCCCAGAAACCGGGAAGACATCAGAAAGCGCTGGAACGACCTACGGGGGAAGGTACGGTCGATGGTCTCCAGACACAACATCGCTGTGCAGAGGACTGGCGGCGGACCCCCACCCACCCCTCCCGAATTCACAGCATGGGAGCAAGAGGTCCTTAACATCCTGCATCCTGCGGGCCTCGCTGGAGTAGGCGGAGGAATGGACTCTAGTAAGTCTAGTCTCAACTACTCCCCCCCCAACCACCAGCATGCCAACCCACACCCCCACCTCCAACCCCCCAGCACACAGCCT
This sequence comes from Pleurodeles waltl, assembly GCF_031143425.1. Taxonomy (NCBI): domain Eukaryota; kingdom Metazoa; phylum Chordata; class Amphibia; order Caudata; family Salamandridae; genus Pleurodeles; species Pleurodeles waltl. Next base: position 857,689,236 of record NC_090444.1, on the reverse strand, counting down.
CCCTGCCAATGTCTCACCAGCACAACCCACCCAACCCAAAACCAAACCCTGAATGCCAACACAAACCATGGACACCCATCACCTATGCATGACCACTGCACATACCCATCCCCCCCACAAACCACCCTCACAACTCCTGCCACAAGGGGATGCCAGCACTGGGGGACAAGGGCACCCACAAATCGCACACCATGGAACACACAGAAGCAATAACCATACTCTTTCACCCCTGCAGGGCCCGAACGCCAACACACCGGCCAGGAGGGTCCAGATATGTCCATCCCACCCCCAGAACAGGCCCGCAGTGAGGACAGCAGCTCTGTCGACCTGGAACCTGATGACCAGCCCGGACCATCGGGGACCTCTGGACAGTCGGTTCCCCACACACAGACACAGGCCACAGCAGAGCTAACCCCCTCTGGGAATATCAGCACGCTCCCACCCAGCGGGCCCATGCCTCTGTCTCCAGGACAGGTCAATCAGCGGTGTGTCCGCCACTACAGGGCACCCAGGCTGACCCAACACCCCAACAACAACAGGGACCTGGGGGCAGTGGTAGTGGGCACACTGTCCAGGGGACAGAGGCCCGGGGAAACAGGGCAACTGGGAGGGCTGCAGTGCGACAGGGGGGGGAGGACAGGCCCAGGGAACCGACTCTCCAAGAGGCCCTCACCACCATCATGGGAGCATACCACCGCTCCCAGGAGACGATGACGACGGTAATGGCCAGGTTCCAGGAGATCCAGGCACAGCAGGAGGAACGGTACATGGGGTACAGAGAGGAGCTCAGGAACATCGTCCAGGCCCTGAACCTAATAGTCACCACATTGCGGGACCATGTGGCACCCCAAAGGGCCCCTGTCACCAGCCCGGACCAGGAACAGCCTACAACCTCCGCCGGCGCTAATGGACAGGAGGCCCCCACACAACGACGGGCCACCAGAACCCCACCTCCTGCTGAAGATCAGCCACCCCGCAAGAGGAGCCTGAGATCACAAAGGAAGACAGAGTAGGATGCCAAGACCCCCGCCAGCCTAAGATCCCCCCGGATGTCATTCCACTGTCCCACATCGTCACCCTGTCCAACCTTGAACTGCCCCTGCTCCATCCTTCCACAGGCATATGGACAATGCACCTGTGCGACCGAGAACTGGACTCTGCCATGGACATCACTCCACCCCCACCCATCACCATTTTACTATCATGGACCTATATGCAGCACTTTAAATAAATCACTTATTGCACTAAAAACACTCAGGAGTCTGCTTGTATTCTTAACAAATGTATTACACATAACGGGTCAAAAATGTACAGTTACATTGTGATGACAACATACCAATGTCAATTTGCTTTACTCCATGGCCGAACAAACCAGAAGTCACGCAGTGGGTCATACAGCTCTGAAAAGCCAAGGGAAAGTCACAATTCAGTTGAAAGGAACTGGGGGGAAACACAGAAAGTAGAGATGCAGGAGGCCAGAAGTACATGTAAAATGACGTGGGGGATTCTTACCTGGGTGATACTGAAAATACTGTTGTATGACCGTGTCCCTGTTGTCCGTGTCGTCACCGTCGTCTTCCTCCTCTTCACTCTCCACAGGCTCCACAGCTGCTACAACACCACCATCTGGACCATCCTCCTGCAGAAAAGGCACCTGGCGTCGCAATGCAAGATTGTGAAGCATACAGCAGGCCACGATGATCTGGCACACCTTCTTGGGTGAGTACATTAGGGATCCCCCTGTCATATGCAGGCACCTAAACCTGGCCTTCAGGAGGCCGAAGGTCCTTTCTATGATCCTCCTAGATCGCCCATGGGCCTCATTGTACCGTTCCTCTGCCCTGGTCCAGGGATTCCTCACTGGGGTCAGTAGCCACGGCAGGTTGGGGTAACCAGAGTCACCTATTAGCCACACACGGTGTCTCTGTAGCTGTTCCATCACATAGGGGATGCTGCTATTTCGCATAACATACGCGTCATGCACTGACCCCGGGAACTTGGCATTTACATGGGAGATGTACTGGTCAGCCAAACAGACCACCTGGATATTCATCGAATGGTAACTTTTCCTGTTCCTGTACACCTGCTCATCGTCTTTTGGGGGTACTAAGGCCACATGGGTCCCATCAATGGCACCAATGATGTTGGGGATATGTCCAAGGGCATAGAAGTCAGCCTTCACAGTGGCCAAATCACCCTCCTCAGGGAAAATAATGTAGCTCCGCATGTATTTCGTCAGGGCAGACAACACTCTGGACAAAATCTTAGAAAACATAGGCTGAGACATCCCTGATGACATGGCCACTGTTGTCTGAAAAGACCCACTTGCCAAGAAATGGAGAACTGACAGAACCTGCACCAGAGGGGGAATTCCTGTGGGTTGGCGGATGGGGGACATCAGTGCTGGCTCCAGCTGGGCACACAGTTCATGTATAGTGGCTCGGTCAAGTCGGTAGTGAAGTATTATATGACGTTCCTCCATTGTCGACAGGTCCACCAGCGGTCGGTACACGGGAGGATTCATCCTTCTCCTCGCAAGTCCCAGCGGACGGTGCCTAGGAAGGACAACATGGAGCACAGAGTCAAACAACCCACAGGTACGTAACTACAGCTTGCACAGTACACGATTGTCAATGCATTGAATGGCTTGTATGAGTGGCAATGCAAGGCCTAGGCCTGTGTGACGCAGTAGTAATTAAGCCCTGTGGTCCCTTGTAATGGCGGCTGCCTGACCTGTGAAGTGTGACAGTGGGATGTGAGGTCAATGCGCTGGCGTGACACACCGTGGCGGTAGGCGGTCGAAGACCGCGGCGCAAAGCCGCATTGGTTAACATCGAACCCTATGGGTTTGACGAGCCAATGACTAGCTGCGCCGGCGGTCGCGGAACGCGTACCGCCGCGGGCGTGACCGCCATTTTCTATCTGATTAATCACTCGAGACCTGATCATCCACAGGAGAGGACCTATACTGCAAGTGCTGCTGTTACCTCGGTCTGGGAGATACAATGGCTGCTGCGACTGGGGAAAGGGCCCCTGCCTTCACTACAGAAGAGTTGGAGAAACTTGTGGATGGGGTCCTGCCCCAGTATGCGCGACTCTACGGTCCTCCAGACCAACAGGTAAGTACACTGGGTGCACGTTGAATGGGCTATGCCTGGGTTGTGTATGGTGGATGTAAGATGGTGGGGTGGGGGGACAATGACGAGTGCAAGGCACGACAGATGAGAGCATGTGCCACATGGCAAGGTTGGGGAGGGGGGGCCATTCGCATCTATCATGCGGAAAATTGATGATATTTCAATTTCCACCCTGTACATGTCAGATAGGTCAGCGCCCATCAGAAGATCGACATTTGGCGTGCCATCGCCAAGGAAGTCCGGAACCTGGGGGTCCACAACAGACGGGGCACCCACTGCCGCAAGAGTTGGGAGGACATCCGCCGCGGGACCAGGAAGACCGCCGAGTCACTGCTGGGGATGGCCTCCCAACCTAGGAGGGGTGCCAGTCGTACCCTGACCCCCCTGATGTCCCGGATCCTGGCGGTGGCCTACCCCGATTTGGATGGGCGCGTGACGACATCACAGCAGACACAAGGGGGTGAGTACCAGCACATTCAGCTATCTTTACGCGCAGTGGAGGTGCCTGGGTGGGGGAGGAGGGCTGTGGGTGACATTAGGCCAGGGCGCTTTCTGTAGTGTAGTCCTCTCCTTTAGCCATGTCCCTGTGCCCCCGCCCCCCACCTCTGTACGGTGCCAGGTACAGCTAGCCATGGTCCTGCATCACCCATGTGCGCGTTTGTTGTCCCTAGACCTGTTGGCCCAGTCACAAGTACTCAGTAGTGTATCCCGATTGCGCGGCTTAGTGCATGAGGCTCCTGTGTCTGTCCTCTCCGCCAACGGTGTTGACAATGCATGTACTCAACCTTTTATTATGTCTCCCCCCACCCTTTTTCTTTATCTTCTTGTGCATGTGTGCTTCAGCATCATCAGGCGGAGGAGACTTGGCACCGGAGCACGAGGGAGCTGCGACTCACAAGGCCCCGGTGGGCCATGGCACAGACACCGAGGACACCAGTGATACGGAGGGCGAGGGGAGCTTCACAACGGGGAGCCGTGGTGAGACCAGCGACACCGACACGTCCTCGGAAGGGAGCTCCCTAGCGGTGGTGGCAACATCCGTGCCCCCCGCCTCTACAGGTACAGCCGCCACCCAGCGCACCAGCTCCGCCCTCCCAGCAGCCCCTCAGCCTACGCTCCGTGCCCGCTCGCCCAAGAAGGCGGGCATCTCCTTCGCCCCAGGCACCTCAGGCCCTGCCCCTGTTACCCCTGCTGCCCTCAGTGAGGAGGTCATTGACCTCCTGAGGACCATCATTGTTGGGCAGACTACCCTTTTGAATGCCATCCAGGGGGTAGAGAGGGAGGTGCATCGTAGCAATGCATACCTGGAGGGCATTCATTCGGGTCAGTCTGCCCATTAACGATCGTTCAATTCTCTGGCCTCAGCACTGACGGCAGCCATTGTCCCTGTTTCCAGCCTCCCTCTTCTAACTGCCTCCACCCTGTCTCTGTCTCCTGTTCCTCTGCCTATCCCATCCACACCATCAGACCAGCCTGCACACACCTCAACACCCAAGGGCAGCTCATCCAGACATAAGCACCACAGATCACACAAGCATTCACCCAAGCAACACCCAGATGCAGACATGCCAACAGCCACTACCACCTCAGTGTCCCCCACCTCCTCGTCTCCCTCCTCCCTCCCTGTGACGTCTACACTCACACCTGCATGCACACCACCAACAGCCAGTACACCCATCACCAGCACACCCTCCAGTACAGTCCGCACACGTGCAGTCACCACCCCCACTGCCGTTTACACGTCCCCTGTGTCCTCTCCCACTGTGTCTGTCACCCCCTCTTCCAAGACACACAAACGCAGGCAGCCACTCACCCAACAGCCAACCACCTCACGACATCCTGCAGCCCATGCACCTTCACCCAAGGACAGCACACCTGACTCTCCTACAACCACCTCCTCTTCCTCCACTCCCATAACCACTGCACCTACCTTTTACCTTGGTCCTAAAAAGTGTTACCTCTCCAATCTTGACCTCTTTTCCTCACCTGACCCACCCCCTCCATCTGCTAAGAGTCCCAAGAGCACCTCAGCCACCACCAGCCTGGGTTCACGTGTCAGCGTAGTCCATGGATTTTGGAGTCCCCCCTTTGCCAGCAGTGAGACATCGGTCAGCAGCAAGGGGACAGCCAGCCCCCCCCTGGAAAGAGGACCCGGAAAGTGAGGGGCCGCCACGGGAGGAGTGCCACGGCTGCCCCCAAGGACCAAAGTTCGGACACTTCACCTGCCACAACATCCAGGGGAGGCAAGGCCCAGAGAGCCACAGCGAAGGAGGGCAAGGGCAGCAGGGCGGAGAAGTCAGGCAGCAGGAGCGCGGACCAGGAGGGCCCCACAAGCCCCATCCCGGGTGTGAGGGAGGACACCCAAGTGCCCAGGACACCGTCACCGAAGGGTCCAGCAACTGCACGGTCGGAGGGCGACTGAGCAGGGAGTCCTGCCCAGGTCTGACTCCCTGGAATTACAGGACAAACACCGCTGAAGAGGGCCCCGCCGTGCAGGAAGGCACCGCTGAAGAGGGCCCCGCCGTGCAGGAAGGCACCGCTGAAGAGGGCCCGCCGTCCAGAAAGGCACCGCTGAAGAGGGCCCCGCCGCGCAGGAAGGCACCGCTGAAGAGGGCCCCGCCATCCAGAAAGGCACCGCTGAAGAGGGCCCCGCCGTGCAGGAAGGCACCGCTGAAGAGGGCCCCGCCGTCCAGAAAGGCACCGCTGAAGAGGGCCCCGCCGTGCAGGAAGGCACCGCTGAAGAGGGCCCCGCCGTGCAGGAAGGCACTGCTGAAGGGGGCCCCGCCAAGACAGGCCCGCTCCGCTGGGCCCTTCATCTCAAGCACCGCTCCGCTGGGCCCTTCATCTCAAGCACCGCTCCGCTGGGCCCTTCCTGTCAAGCACCGCTCCGCTGGGCCCTTCCTGTCAAGCACCGCTCCGCTGGGCCCTTCATCTCAAGCACCGCTCCGCTGGGCCCTTCCTGTCAAGCACCGCTCCGCTGGGCCCTTCCTGTCAAGCACCGCTCCGCTGGGCCCTTCCTGTCAAGCACCGCTCCGCTGGGCCCCGCCGTCTCAAGCACCGCTCCGCTGGGCCCTTCATCTCAAGCACCGCTCCGCTGGGCCCTTCCTGTCAAGCACCGCTCCGCTGGGCCCTTCATCTCAAGCACCGCTCCGCTGGGCCCCGCCGTCTCAAGCACCGCTCCGCTGGGCCCCGCCGTCTCAAGCACCGCTCCGCTGGGCCCTTCATCTCAAGCACCGCTCCGCTGGGCCCCGCCGTCTCAAGCACCGCTCCGCTGGGCCCTTCATCTCAAGCACCGCTCCGCTGGGCCCTTCCTGTCAAGCACCGCTCTGCTGGGCCCTTCCTGTCAAGCACCGCTCTGCTGGGCCCTTCCTGTCAAGCACCGCTCCGCTGGGCCCTTCATCTCAAGCACCGCTCCGCTGGGCCCTTCCTGTCAAGCACCGCTCCGCTGGGCCCCGCCGTCTCAAGCACCGCTCCGCTGGGCCCTTCATCTTAAGCACCGCTCCGCTGGGCCCGCCGTCTCAAGCACCGCTCCGCTGGGCCCTTCATCTCAAACACCGCTCCGCTGGGCCCTTCCTGTCAAGCACTGCTCCGCTGGGCCCTTCATCTCAAGCACCGCTCCGCTGGGCCCTTCCTGTCAAGCACCGCTCCGCTGGGCCCTTCATCTCAAGCACCGCTCCGCTGGGCCCTTCCTGTCAAGCACCGCTCCGCTGGGCCCCGCCGTCTCAAGCACCGCTCCGCTGGGCCCTTCATCTCAAGCACCGCTCCGCTGGGCCCCGCCGTCTCAAGCACCGCTCCGCTGGGCCCTTCATCTCAAACACCGCTCCTCTGGGCCCTTCCTGTCAAGCACCGCTCCGCTGGGCCCTTCCTGTCAAGCACCGCTCCACTGGGCCCCGCCGTCTCAAGCACCGCTCCGCTGGGCCCTTCCTGTCAAGCACCGCTCCGCTGGGCCCCGCCGTCTCAAGCACCGCTCCGCTGGGCCCTTCATCTCAAGCCGTCTCAAGCACCGCTCCGCTGGGCCCTTCCTGTCAAGCACCGCTCCGCTGGGCCCCGCCGTCTCAAGCACCGCTCCGCTGGGCCCTTCATCTCATGCACCGCTCCGCTGGGCCCTTCCTGTCAAGCACCGCTCCGCTGGGCCCCGCCGTCTCAAGCCCCGCTGGGCCAATGACTGTGCCGGTTCTGTGTTGTGCCAATGTTCACGCTGCACTCGGCCCACCCTGCCTCCTCCATTGCCTGTGGAGACTGTTATCCACTTGATGGACTGTGACTTTGCACTCCCTAGGATATGACAGTGGGCAAGCCACCCACTGTAGAGACTTGAGAGACTGTGGCTTTGCACTCCCCAGGATTGGACAGTGGGCATAGTGGCCCCTTCTTGGATCTGGCGTCGTGGACTCATGTGGCTGTGGTGCCCCCCCTTCCCTTCCCCCTGAGGTGCCTGTAGTTTTGTCATCTGATGCCCCTGCAGTGTTCTCTCCAACGGACTCAGGTCTCCTGTGTTGATACACTTCGGCCCACGGACATTTGCAATTTCTGTGACTGTGCGGGACTTTCTGCCTCTATTTCTCGGTCACGCAATGTTTACATTTGAAATTTTTTCCATCATTTTCCTATTTTGCCATGTCTTCAATGAACCTATTTTGTACATAAATGTTGTTTCTCACTTGAATCATATCTTTTCGTTATTCCGGGGGGTTTGGGTGGGGTCACTTTGACTTGGTGCTCTGCATTGGTGTGTAGATAGTTGGGGGGTGGGTGTGATGCGTATGTGTGTGCCCGTAACCCTTCCTCCTCCCCCCCTCCCCTGTGTCGTAGGTGCGGTACTCACCGTTGTCGTCTGCGCCGGAGTTCGTACTCGTGGTAGATGAGCAGGTAGACGAGAGCGGGTAGGATGTGTAATTCGGGCTCCATGCTGTCCTCCGTCCTTGTGGAGTGTATAGAGGTGAGCGTTTTCCCGTTCGTAGTCTGTTTCCGCCGTGGTTTTATCGGCGGGGCTCCCGCCCCGGTTGAGGTGGCGGATTGGTGAGTTGTGATAGGGTGGGCGGTACATTGTCTGCCGCCTGCCTGTTGGCGGTGACCGCCACGCTGTTTGTCTGTCCCGCCGTGGCGGTCGGAGTGGTAAAGTGGCGGGCTCTGTTGGCGGTTCCCGCCAGGGTCAGAATTCCATTTTTTGAACCGCCAGCCTGTTGGCGGGTTGGCCGCCGCTTTATCACCGACCGCCAGGGTCAGAATGACCCCCTTAGATGTGTGCCAGTTGTGGAAACAATTGTATAGTTTTGGGAAAGAACACTGGTGCCTGGTTAGCAGGATCCCAGCACACTGTCAGTCAAGTCAGCATCAATATCAGGCAAAAGGTTGGGGTGGGGGTTAACTGTGCCAAAAGGGGCACTTTCCTGTGCACGTCACAACTGGCGTGGACAATGCACATGACATGAAGCCGTTTGATTACATCTACTGGGGTCTAGGTGTTACTGCTCAATTTTTTCTGGATCCAGTTGGATGCATGGGAAATATTCTAAGGTAAGGATTCTGCGGCTAGATGGAATCTCTACAGGATAAGTATTTTCTGAAGATTAATCAACAAGTTATTTATCAGTTCAGTAATACAGATTGTAGGAAAATGGCTCCCTGTTGCAGTTACCCCCCACCTTTTGCCTGATATTGAGGCTGATTTGACTGAGAAGTGTGCTGAGACCCTGCTAAGCAGGCCCCAGCACCAGTGTTCTTTAACTAAAAATGTACCACTGTTTCCACAATTGACACACCCCTGGCACACAGAAATGTCCCTTGTAAAAGGTACCAGTGGTACCAAGGGCCCTGTGACCAGGGAAGGTCCCTAAGGGCTGCAGCATGTGTTGTGCCACCTTATGGGACCCCTCACCTAACACATGCACACTGCCATTGCAGATTGTGTGTGCTGGTGGGGAGAAAAAGGCAAAGTCGACATGGCATCCCCCTCATGATGCCATGCACACAAAATACTGCCTGTGGCATAGGTAACTCACCCCTCTCGCAGGCCTTAATTCTCTAAGGCACGGTGCACTATACCACAGGTGAGGGCATAGCTGCATGAGCGATATGCCCCTACAGTGTCTAAGTCTGTTCTTAGACATTGTAAGTACAGTGTGGCCATATTAAGTGTATGGTCTGGGAGTTTGTGAAAACAAACTCCACAGTTCCATAATGGCTATACTGAACACTGGGAAGTTTGGTATCAAACTTCTCAGAATAACAAACCCACACTGATGCCATGCTGGATTTATAAAAAACTAAATGCACACAGAGGACATCTCAGAGATGCCCTCTGTATTTTACCCCATTCCTTCAGTGCAGCACAGCCTGGCTGTGCCACTGAGACGAGTTTCTGACCCCCTGGAGTGAGAGCCTATGTGCTCTCTGATGACAGAAACAAAGCCTGCTCTCGGTGGAGGTGCTTCACACCTCCCCCTGCAGGAACTGTAACACCTAGCAGTGAGAGTCAACGGCTCAGGCTTCGTGTTACAATGCCCCAGGGCACTCCAGATAGTGAAGATGCCCGCCCCCCGGACACAGACCCCACTTTTGGCAGCAAGCCCGGGGAGATAATGAGAAAAACAAGGAGGAGTCACCCTCCAGCCAGGACAGCCCCTAAGGTGTCCTGAGCTGAGGTGAACTCTGCCTTAGGGAATCCTCCATCTTGTTTTGGAGGATTCCCCGCAATAGGATTAGGGATGTTCCCCCGCCCCACAGGGAGGAGGCACAAAGAGGGTGTAGCCACCCTCAAGGACCGTAGCCATTTGCTTCTGCCCCCCAAACCTAAACACACCCCTAAATTGAGTATTTAGGGGCGACCCCGGACCCAGGAAGCCAGATTCCTGCAACCTGAAGAAAGAAGGACGACTGCTGACCTGAAAGCCCCGCAAAGACAACGGAGACAACAATTGACCTGGCCCCAGCCCTTCTGGCCTGTCTCCAGACTCAAAGAACCTGCACAGTGACACATCTAGCGGGACCAGCGACCTCTGAGGACTCAGACGACTGAACTGCACCTAAAGGACCAAGAACCTCCAGAGGACAGCGGCTCTGTCCAGAAACAACAACAAAGAGAGCAACTCTAAAGAGACTTTAACTTCTCACCAAAAGCGTGAGCCTTCCCACTCTGCACCTGATGCCCCCAGCTCGAGTTCAGGACAACCAACACCGCAGAGAGGACCCCCAAGCGACTCAAACGATGTAGACACCCTGAGTCGACCTCCCTGCACCCCCACAGTGACGCTGCAGAGAGGATCCAGAGGTTCCCCCTTACTGCGACTGCCTGGTAACAAAGGAACCCAATGCCTGGACCAAGCACTGCACCCACAACCCCCATGACCGGGAGGAACCACCTACCAGTGAAGGAGTGACGAGCAGGTGGCCCTCATCCTAGCCCAGTCGGTGGCTGGCCCGAGAAGCCCCCCCGTGCCCTGCCTGCATCGCCAGAGTAAGCCTCGGGTCCCTCCATTGTTTTTTACGACAGACCCGACACCTACTTTGCACACTGCACCCAGCCGCCCCTGTGCCACTTAGGGTGTATTTTTTGTGCATGTGTGTTCTTCCCCCCCCCCCCCTCCAGTGCTCTACAAAACCCCCCTGGTCTGCTCCCGGAGGACCCAGGTACTTAAATGCTAGCAGATTGGAACCAGAGCACCCCTATTCTCCATAGGCGCCTATGTTATTTGGGCCCTCCTTTGACCTCTGCACCTGACCGGCCCTGTGTTGCTGGTGCGGTGGCTACGGGGTTGCCTTGAACCCCCAACGGTGGGCAGCCTAAGGCCCAGGAGACTGGACTTGTAAGTGCTTTACTTACCTAAGAAACAAACCAATACTTACCTCCCCCAGGAACTGTTGATTTTTGAAGTATCCACTTAAAAAAAAGCTTATTGCCATTTTTGCCAAAACTGTGTATACTACTGTTTTAAGTCAAAGTTCTTTACTTACCTGTGTGAAGTACCTTACAATTTATGTGCTTAACTTAAATTTGAATCTTGTGGTCCTAATATAAATTAAGAAAATAATATGTTTGTATATAAAAACCTTTTGGCCTGGAGTTAAGTCTTTGAGTGTGTGTTCTCATTTATTGCCTGTGTGTGTACAACAAATGCTTAACACTACCTTCTGATAAGCATTCTGCTCGACCACACTACGACAAAATAGAGCATTAGTATTATCTATTTTTGCCATTATCAACCTCTAAGGGGAACCCTTGGACTCTGTGCACACTATCTCTCACTTTGATATAGTATATACAGAGCCACCTTCCTACGCAGATGTACCCAATTAATTAATCTAAAGAACACATGCGTTTTTACGTGCTAATAAAATTACAAACATTCATATTGTTGCTACTAAAGAGATCTCCACGCCCACATATCACAAAAAATCACAAACAGAAAAAATCATACAAAATCGCAAACATTGCTATTTCTGCTACAAAAGAGATCTCAGCACCACAAATAATAGGAAATACATCATCTTTCAAACACGAGGTCCCAAAGTAATGAAAATGTCCTTAAAAATGATGTTGCAACACATTTTGGTGGACTCTTCGTAAACCCCCTTCTTCAAGCAAAACTTTTTTGACAAATAACCTCACTGACATGTTTCTTCAGATCCTGGTGTTAAATACATTATGTGACATACGTTCTTAATTGCCATTTGGATGCTTACTTCTTTAATCCCATTTTCTAGTATCCAAGAACCTCTTTTAGTGAGTACGTCTTACTCTTCACTGAATTTCTAAACCTCAGGTGACACTATTCACTGGAGGGCCACATCCATTCCATTACGGGCTGTGAAAGTCTTTCACATGTATTCAGGAGTCACCCATTCTTTAGTTGGGGTATCATGTCTTAATTCAGCCTTTATATGCAGAAAATTCTTATGCTTTTGATGGTTGTAGGAGGCTGGTTTAATATATGGTGTACACCTATAGGTGAGGCACCCTGTACTGAGTCCATGCAAGCCTTAGTGATAGTATAGGACGTTCTAGATAACGAGAGCTCTCGAAGGGTAGCTGTAAGGCTTACCCAGGAGGGTGTACAGCAGTTGCAAGTAGCATATAGGTCAGTCAGTGATATACACACAGGAAATAACCTTGCTCATGTTAGAAAAATAATGTATTATTTATTAAAATACTCACACTAAACTAACTTGGGTATATCTTCTAACTGCTGATATGAACATACAAAAATATAGAGGTAAGTAAAAGCCTAAAATTACATAGGCACCTATGAGGGAGCAAAGCCATATACTAAAAATAAAATGGAATGCGAACACCGTTACCAACCCAAACTACCACCTAAGGACCCTTAGGACTGGGGAAGTACTGAAATACCGAAGGTAAGTAGCTAGGATCCGCAGGTGCCCATGTACAGAGTTGTAACCCCGGGTCAGTGTCCATAGGATAACATGGGGAAGTCGCGGTTGGAGTTTTCGAGTTCTAAGACCCTTCTATGAGGATCCCAAGGAAACCCGTTGGTACAAGGGAGTTTCAAGAGTGCCCCCACTTGAGGATACCCAAAGAAGTGGAGTACCTACACCAGGAAGCCCGTGTGCATAGGGGTGACATTGTGTCAGAACCTCCTGTTAAAGTCAGTGAGGGACCTCCCGTGTCTAGCTGCTGTTGTGACCCATGGACCAGGTCGGTGGAACCCAAGCTTGGATTCTAGAAGAAGGAGACCTAAGGAAAGAGGGGAGAGAGTCCAGATCACCCAGGGGTGCCCAGGCAGTGCAGGGAGGCAATGCCCACCTGTAGGAAAATACCACTGTTTGCATGGTTACCCACTAACTTTTTGCCTTTTGTTGATGCCAGCTTTGATTTAAAGTGTGCTGGGACCCTGCTAACCAGGCCTCAGCACCAGTGTTCTTTCCCTAAAACTGTACTTTTGTCTCCACAGTTGACACAGCTCTGGCACACAGATAAGTCCCTTGTCAAAGGTACCCCTGGTACCATGGGCCCTGTACCCAGGGAAGGACTCTAGGGGCTGCAGCATGTATTATGCCACCCTGGGGACCCCTCACTCAGCACATGCACACTGCCTCACAGCTTGTGTGCTGGTGGGGAGAAAAAGACTAAAAAGTCGACATGGCACGCCCCTCAGAGTGCCATGCCCATAACCCACTGCCTGTGGCATATGTAAGTCAACCCTCTAGCTGGCCTTACAGCCCTAAGGCAGGGTGCACTATACCACGTGTGAGGGCATAACTGCATGAGCACTATGCCCCTACAGTGTCTAAGCCAATTCTTAGACATTTTAAGTGCAGGGTAGGCATAAAGAGTATAGATATGTAGGACGGTAGGGAGTAGATATAACCCTGACCCAGAATTCTCTAATTTTACAAAAACCAAAGTGGTGAAATGCTTTTTTGACTGTTCACTTCAGGTGGCCCACCCTAGGGGTGTGCCTAGCCTGTAAGCGTGAAGAGAACAGATGATGGACAGAATGCTGAACAATGCAAACATTCACCCCCAGTTTCAAAGATCTGGGTTTAATCCCTCGTTTTTTTGCCCACCATGCCACCCCAGTTTGGACCCAGCCAAATGCAAATCAGTTTTGACCCGCTTGCGTACCACATATGCGCCCCTATGCTCGCTATGCCACCAGATTGAAACTAGCACGGCTGATGAGGGGTGATATCCTGAAACCAGTCCCAGGATGCTTGTTTCTGCTCCAGGGAGGACATGGCTTGGCTGTTTGGGCTGTTGCATAAGGCTGGGTCCAAACTGGAATGGCATGGCAAGGAAAACAACTGATGAATTAAACCTAGATCTGTGACTGGTAAAGAATGTTTGATTTATTCTGTCTGCATTCCTTCCATCACCTGGTCTTTTTGCATAGCCTGTAAGTGTGACACTCCTTCTGACTATCCAAGTTCCCACCTGATCTGGTGACAAATGGGCATCAGGGCAGGGGGTGGTGTTCCACAGGTCTGCTGGGAAGCCAGGGTTGCATATCAAACGTGGATGGGCTTTGAAGCCTCTGGCTCTGATATGTTAAATCGCTAGCCATCCTCCTGGAGGAGGTGTGATCACCTTCCTCTGGAGCAGGCCTTGTTTCTGGCCTCTAAGAGCAGGGACTGTCACCTGTAGGGGGTCCGAAACATGTTTGTGGTGTCAGGCTGGTTGATACCAGTCTGCTAGCACAGCAAGCGACTAATATGTTTTCAGGGGGCACCTCTAAAGTGCCCTCTGGGTGCTTGGTATGATAAATCTGATAGTGACACAAGTACGGATTTATGAAGACAACGTGTTTGATACTTCACACCAGTATTTTCAGTGAAGCCATCATGTAGCTGTATAGCTCAAAATGACCAGTGCCCAGTACATGTCTTCAAAATGGCTTTGTGAACACTTGCAGTGCCTAGCAGGGGAATTATGCATCACAGGTGTACATCTTCTCATGCAGATATGCTCTCACATGTAATATAATTCACCCTGCCTTAGAGCTCCAAGGCATGCTGTAGGGGTGGTCTAGATATATTGCATGCAGTAGGTATGGACATTGCACACAGGGTGTGTGCAGTTTTGTGTTTTCAAAATAGTCTGCATGTGTTTGAGTGTGGGTCCCTTAGGGGGCATAATAAATGACTTTGCCCTTCTGGACCCTCTTTAATACCCATGCCCTTAGTGCCATGGGGTGCTAAAGTCCTTGGCATTTGGGTTATAATTGTACTTTTTATCATTTTTAGGGAAAGAGCACTGGCACTGGAGCCTGGTTATCAGGGATCCAGTGCACTACCAATCAATAACATTAGTACCAGTGAGCAAAACATGGGGATGACTATGCCAAAACGTGGCACTTTCCTAAATTATCCATTGCTACTGAAGAATGAGAGAAATGGGAAACAAACTTAGTATAGAAATATACTTCTTTCAAAAATGGATTGGTTTACTGGGTCTTTTGTAGTTACAGTGTGTCCCTTTCAGCCCCCTGTAACTTTATAAGTCTTGGCTCTAAATGGCGTGCATGCGCTGTCTCGAACCGAGAGTCTAAACATATGCAACAGCCCTTTTCTGCCATTGCTTTGGGACTATTTTTTTTAAAATTATTATTTAAATGGGTGACTGTGCTTGAAGTGTGTTTTGTGGTGTGTTGCTATTTTCAAGCTTGCTAGTGGATACTGGTTGCAGCAGTGCATGCCTGTGTTGCCTGCAAAATACATACAAATTGCAACAGGTGGCAAATTACCCCTGAGGGTCGCGGAGATTTAGTGATTTGCCCAGAATCACAGAATGTTGAGCCGACCCCGAGACTCGAACCTTGCTCCCCGTGCTGAGACGATGGCAGCTCAGACCGTCACACCACGACCGCTCTCCAGCTCCAGTTTATTCAGTGTGAAGCCTCCGATCGCCGCTTCTGCACCCACCTCCTTTAGGTCCTTTCAGAGCTATGTGTTACATTACTTTTGAAGACACCGGGCTTTCTAAACCTTTGCCTGTGCTTATGGATGTGTAATCGGACAATAGAGGGTTTTACAGCAAGGATCTAGGCGGTTATTTAGGGAGTTCAACCTCACTGAAAGCTGCAGTTTGTTTTTGCTGTTAACATGGGAGAGTGTAAGTTCTTTAAAAGTTAAAAACATATCCGCCACATAGCGTGGATGAGCTTTGTTTGCTATGTAATAAACAACGAAAACATGTAAATAATATTTATAAACTGTAAGCTCTGGATCGCATTCTTCGGCTGTGAAAACTGGTGAGAAGCACTTCGCATATATATTTACAATTGTGCTGTTTTACGTCGATTTTCACAGTTGGAAGTATGCGCCGGAAAATGCATTGGATAAGTCAGGGACTAAACAGGGTGCTTCTTGGCCATTCATATGATCCTCTGTCCTTCGACAAGGCCACTGTGTTATGTGCACAATTATAGCACATGTGAGACAGTCCTCCTTTTGTGTTCATGGTTGTAGTTGTTTTTCGTTCATGGCAATGACGTCAAGATGATGGGAAAGATGGCGCCCTACTGTAGCAGTATGACGAAGAGATACTTGCTGTTTTTCTGGCACAGAAGAACTTTAAGTTCAGACTGTGAGTGACAGACAACACATTAAACTCCTACCACTACCTGCAGTTAACAAGTCATCAATATTAAGCGCAAGTTTAGAGTTCTCAACGCTCCCATTTCACAAAGCATTTCGTTTTAGGTCTTGGGCAGAAATGATAAACACAAAGTACACTAAACATCATTAGTGCATTTGCAAAGCGTGTCCTCTCACAAATCCAAAAAAACCCACAGTTTTCACTAAACACAAGATATTCCAGTGCGTGCTTTAGTGGTATTTAAAGAAAAACAAACTATTGGCAAGATGTAAATAATGTGAGTTAGTGTCCGGAGTCTAAAATGTGTGTAAATTAATTCCAAAAGTGTGTACTGGTGACTACACAACAGAATTATATTTTCTAGAATTTAGACAGTGGGGAGGAATGATAATAAACCCACTTCTCACCATCCCATCTGCCACCATTGAGGTCTCAGCTACACAATGACATTGATAACACCAATAGCTCACGGATGGTCGTGTCATATTGGCTTTGCCAATGCTTGTTATTTCTAGGCTCCGCTTTATGATTCAGTATTCAGAGGTACTGCTGACTGCTATAACAAAGTTCTCCCTACTCACTCTCATCTTCCTGATCTTGGAAACCACCATAAAGAGCCTAGATGTGGATCATAACTGCTGAATTTGTTTAGGAACCATACCCATCCAGTCAGTGCTAGAATAATTTCTCAATTGAAGCTACTTTTGCAACATACAACTGTCTTCTGACATTTTCCTACACCAAGGCTGCCCATAGGCATCAGCAAGATGATCTAGAAAGTGAAGATTCACTGTTGTAGAATAGCCATTATGTTCTCTCATTTTCTAAAAACGCAACTGTTGTGTAAGCACAAACATATACTTGTGTAGTATGGTCTTGAACGGCCTGCTGATCAAGGTGTTTGGATACCAACATCCAGAAAGCAGTGATTTGAGATTGTTGTGTTAACTTTGGTAACCAGACCAATTCATGGTAATTGCACACCACTGACATCGCAGCCTCCGGCCTGAAATATTTCTGGCCCTTTGGGTAGCAAGAATATATTAGTTAAATTGTCAGCATGTTATTAGACAAATTAACAAGCTCAATGTGAAGTGTTCAACCTAAGCATTTGAAGAATAATTATCAGTGTTTAAATATTTTTGTTTGGCTGCATTTTGTCACCTGCTCTTATAAATTTTAACTGTTTATCCACAGTATGTCCCTAAATGAGTACAAGTTACTTATGTGTGATATCCAACAGCTGCTAGTGACTGTTACCATCCATTCCTGCAATTCTTCGGGTTCTCAGTATTTTCGAGTTGTAGAGGATCTCATCATTCTTCTTGGATATCTTCAAAATAGCAATAATAAAACAACACAGTGTAAGTTTTTTTGTATATCTTGGTCAAGTATTTTAAATTGAAATATGAATGGCAACGTGTACGCCTGTCAAAAATTTACAGTCCGATTTATGTTTCTACATTCTACTCTATAGCTATATATTTAGATTTATTTGTACGTTTTTTGGAAGTCTACATTTTGTTAACTAAAATAAAACTTCCCATTACTCATTTGTGACTTCTCAGTATTTACTGAGTAACAAATGTTAAAATGT
The DNA here is from genome assembly GCF_031143425.1 of Pleurodeles waltl. Lineage (NCBI taxonomy): Eukaryota > Metazoa > Chordata > Amphibia > Caudata > Salamandridae > Pleurodeles > Pleurodeles waltl. Next base: position 857,671,445 of record NC_090444.1, on the reverse strand, counting down.
TTGATGTTCTATAAAATTGCTAAATTATTTTGTTACACTATGCATTTGTTTGCTAAGAGGTGTTTAGTTAAAGCGAAAGTATATTGTCTGCATTTAATCAACTTTTTAGTAGCATATATAGGTTTCAGAAAATTAACCGAGTCTTCTGAAACGTTGTAGCTGGGCAGATTGCTTACGTCTGCCTATGGAAATCTTCACACTTATGGAGGTCATTTGGCTGAAGGGAATCCCAAGAGGTAAATTTGAATCCTGCTCACGATTGATACTTGCAGTTTATATGCCAAACATGGCCTTACCAATCTTCACCGTTTTCCATGTGCAAGGATAACTGCATGTGTAGATTTTCGACTGCAAAATGCGGAAAGAAATGTGGATGTAAATCTTCCGATATGGGCTGTATGATGTTTTTTTTTTCACTTAATTGAAAAATGTGTTTTGACATAACATGTCCTCAACACAGGCATTATTTATCCACCAAAAAATACATCGTGTCTATAACAAAACACACAATCACAGCTCCATCTATAAAATACTGCAGCGTTAAATAGGACAAGAGTGCTTTTAGCTTAGTCCCACTAAATTGGGAGTTTTTTTATGAAGATTGTTTTTCCTTACCCCATAAACGCCTTTTGAATTCCCTTTTCTGTTGTTACACAGAATGTGAACTTGGAGGAACTTCCTTTCATTTACCTTTCTGAGTTAGAGCAGATTTCGTTTTATAGCCTTTC